>NC_136806.1:56969704-57039704 GCF_951216825.1 Electrona antarctica
GCGGACGGACGGGAGATGCATGCAGGTTTTCATAGTAAATGCAACGTACGGTCGCAAAAGTATACCCCTTTTTATGTTTATAAAATAATTCTTTATTAAAAACAAATATCCAGAAAAAAATATTTCAGAGTTAAAAAAAGGAAGAAATAGAAATAGTGAAAATAATGGATATATGACTATTATGAACATCAGGTTTCAGCAGTTAATGCATAATGTATTTAGTTTGAGTTTGCTACTGTGCCTCTCCTTAGAGACTGTGTGTGTGTGTGTGTGTGTGTGTGTGTGTGTGTGTGTGTGTGTGTGTGTGTGTGTGTGTGTGTGTGTGTGTGTGTGTGTGTGTGTGTGTGTGTGTGTGTGTGTGTGTGTGTGTGTGTGTGTGTGTGTGTGTGTGTGTGTGTGTGTGTGTGTGTGTGTGTACACACTGATAACATGAAGACTTTTCAGAGAGCAAGAGGAAGGACTTATTCTCAAGATGAGGCTGGAGGGACTTTGTCAGTCCTTTTTGCCATTTGCTATGAGAATGTTTAATGAGGAACTTAAGGGGCAACTTAAGGGTTAACTTTCTGTGACTCGGTAGCATTACGTCGCTGTGTGACTATTGTAACATCCAACTCTGTCACATGGTTTGGGCTGATGTTAACCCAATTCACGCCAGCATTAATGAATCCCTCGGTAGCTTTTTTATCGCGCGTAACACTTACTTTGAAGAGCCAAATATCCGTAACCTGGATGTTACAATGACAAACTGCTGTGTGTGGTGTCATGACCGGTTGTTGTTGTCTCGCTCTGCGGTGGAAAAACCCGACCGCGAGTGTCAGCGCGCCTGCTACAGCCTGTTGAAAACCCTTGTATTCACCAGAAACGGCCCCCTCAATGTCCTTTCTGAGATACAGAGCTTTGAATGCAGGGCTTAGAATGGAAGTGGATGCGCGCATCTTCAAAATGGCCGCGGCCACTGTCCCACTTTGTGTTGATGCGGGTAGCAACATTAGCTAAGGATACGATCGGATTAAAACATGGATTAAAGAATACAAGCCCTGGGAACCCGAGAATCTCGGGTTCCAGGGCTTGTAGAGATGCAGATTCGAGGGCAAGAAAAATGTATATGTATATTTATATGCATGATAGAAATACATCACATTCAATGCAACACCATCAGTAATTGGTGAAGAAAATACAAATTATGCAACTACTGCACGTACATGCATTCACACACACACACACACACACACACACACACACACACACACACACACACACACACACACACACACACACACACACACACACACACACACATACACACACACACACACACACACTCAAGGGCAATAAGTCTTTGGTTGGCTTTGATGCTTTGATGATAGTATTGGTCAAACAAAAGCCTCTTGGCATTATCAGGTCACAGGAAAGTAAGACGTGTGTGTGCGCGCGCGCGCGCGTGTGTGTGTGTGTGTCTGTATGTGAGTACATAGGCGTGTGTCTGTGTATATGAAGTCTTAAAGCTGTGATGAAACTTGGCTGTAAGATATAGTGATGTAATCATAGAGCTATATAAAGGATAGAGGGCGGACAGCCCCGCCCCCCCACTATTCATTTCAACGGAGGTTGCTCAGTGGCGTTTTGAAGCACCCGGAAGAACGGTCTATACTTCCACATTTTCTTCCGATTTGGGCACCAAACTTTGGTGCCCAAAATGCGGAAGTGCTCATTGTTAAACCCCATGCAGCCCGGCGCGGGGTTTCTCGTGCTAAATGCAGGGCCCCGCCTGCAGTTCCAGCTTCGACCAATACGTCTCGGCGGCTTCAACGTTGGCCAGCCTTTCTGGGGGCTTGGATGTAATGGCTCTGATGTACGCACACATACGTCACATGGTCAAGGATATTCACAGCAGCACAGTAAGTTGAGTCAGTGTGCTGTCTGTTACGACATAAAAGTACAGTGTCTTAATTGGACACCATAGTACATACTGAGTTGGTTCTCAACATCAGGTCTGGGGGGGACCACCAGGGGGTCCAAATTGACAGTGTACAAATGGAACCAAATGGATGTGATTCGTTGTTCAGCTGTCAAAAAAAAGGTTCAACTTGTTGCCAATTCATGTTTTGATCCGCAAAATA
Source organism: Electrona antarctica (assembly GCF_951216825.1). NCBI lineage: Eukaryota > Metazoa > Chordata > Actinopteri > Myctophiformes > Myctophidae > Electrona > Electrona antarctica. The sequence continues at coordinate 56,971,825 of NC_136806.1, forward strand.
GTATAGTGACATGCAGCCTAATAGTATTTCATTAATTCTGAAAGTATTGACCTATATACAGGACTTTATGAAATACAGCTTAATTAAAACTGGAATGTCAGGATTATTATTTACGATCAACATTTGCTTTTCATCAACCACCAACAAGTCGGCGTGTATATATATTTTTTCATAATTGATTAGCAAATTATATCTCACCAGTAAATTTTGGTGTTTAATTTGACTTTATTTGTTCAAATAAATCATCAGAAAATGAAGCGGAATCGTTCACCATTCCCCCTCCTCGGACCCAGTGGAGAGTTATAATCTGTACTGTCCGGCTTGACGTATATGTGCATGCATTGTAAGAGCGTGACGTTGTATATCCCCGTCTCAGACTTCACAATCCCCTCTAAAAGCAAAGTTAGTTTTCCTCCAAAGACGATGGGGGTCATTTTATGATGTCACCGCTGTGTCTCCCCCCTAGTTCATAATCATTTTTATCCGGCAGTTAAAAATAATTAACAAGTCATGGTCTTTTGTACGTCCACCATTTTAGGTCCGCGCTCCGGCAAGGGGAAGGCCTTTCCATCCGCGTGGTCACGTAATAGTGTCAGCATCCATTTTAAAGTGCAGTAATTCAGAAGGTTTACAAGGGCCCATAAAATACCAACATGCCCCAATAATGAGAAGCATGAATGGAAACTTAGAGTTCCCTGTGGCCTCTGTGTTTGCAAGCGTGAGTGAGTGAGTGAGTGAGTGAGTGAGTGAGTGAGTGAGTGAGTGAGTGAGTGAGTGAGGGAGGGAGGGAGGGAGTGACTGAGTGAGTGACTGAATGAGGGAGGGAGTGAGTGAGTGAGTGAGTGAGTGAGTGAGTGAGTGAGTGAGTGAGTGAGTGAGTGAGTGAGTGAGGGAGGGAGGGAGGGAGGGAGGGAGGGAGGGAGGGAGTGACTGAGTGAGTGAGTGAGTGAGTGAGTGAGTGAATGGTTAGGGGGGGGTGGGGGCACAATGAAGAATGAATTCTCATGACAACTTTAAAGTACAGCGGCGGGGGGGGGGGGGGGGGTATAGACTGAAAACAGGCCGATCTATAAGCTCACAATGCATCGCATACGCAGAGGTGGACACTTAAGTACAGAATTTCTACTTAAGTACTGTACTTGAGTACTGACTTGAGTATTAAAAAAATGTACTTTTTGAACAGATTTACTTAAGTAAATGTCCACCTCTGCGCATACGTGACCGTCGTATATACGGCACACCTCACGGTGCACAAACTCTTGCAGACATCTCCGGACAGCTAGGGATGGAGGGGGGTGCTGCTATAGTCCTACAGGATGGCTGCATGCATGCGCCCCCCCCCCCCAGACAGACAGACAGTGAACGAGGAGGTATATGAGACTGGTGGTATGTATGTATGTAGGGTGAGAGTGGCAGGAGTCAGGCTCACTTTGAGTGATATCATATGGAGCGAGCTGCAGAGGTCAGACTACTCAGGCACATAACTTATCTTCCCTCATCCTGTCCTGACACTCTTTATGGTGCCTTGACCTGCTGACAGCCTGGCTATGTGGCTGTGGCGTGCATGAGTGAGCACGCCTGTTCCTGTGTGTGTGTGTGTGTGTGTGTGTGTGTGTGTGTGTGTGTGTGCCACATATGTGAGCATTTTATTATATGTATAGCGGAGGAGGGATACATCTGTGCTGGAGAGGAGCCCATGATCTACGCGATTCGCTCCATCAGGTGTTGTACAGCAGGGACCAGGCATCGTTCGTGCGGTGCACGTCTTAATCTCAACAATCCCCAAAAGTCTGGATGTCAGAGAATAAATGGTGGTGCAGGGGGCGGAGGTGCACGGTGGCATGCGGCGTGCGTGAGCCATGGAGGCAGCCTGGTTGACTTCACACGAGCCTGGGGATCTGGTAACCCAGCAGGTAGCCGGAGCGTAGATTGAAACTAACTCTGTCAGTCTGCACTTGACTCCCGCAAGGCCCCCCCCCCTAAAACACATACACACACGCACACACATGCGCACGCACGCACGCACACACGCACGCACGCGCACACACACACACACCACACTTCCACTGAGAACTTTATTCGACAGCATGACTGTTCCTTTATTGAAGCAGAAAGTGTTTTATTGTGTGCAGATGGGTTCACTTCAGCGTGGCGTTGTTCTCAATCATCGTGTAATGTATGCCATGTAAGACATGGTTGATTTTAGATTTATTTTTTATTTTTTACATCTTGTAAAACTCGTATATATATATATATATATATATACAGTACATACTGCAGGCCTACATGAAATATACATTAAGGTGCAAGAGATGTATCAGCTCTGTGTGTACATGAGATGAAGGTAGGCCGTATAGGCCTGCATAGTATCAGCGCGTGTGACTTGGCCTGTGACTATTTGTCAAGGTAAGCCACATGTTGAATCGCCCCTACTGTGTGTCCTTCCTAACACCGTACAAATTACTAGTTAGTTCAGTGCCTACACGCAATACGCACTGCGAGTAGGGCAACACGCCGAGGGGGGGGCAACAAAATGTGCCAAAAAGTGCCAAGACGACCATCATAATGACAATTTTCTCGGCGGCTCCGCCGCGTAATAAGGAGCAGCCGTGTGTGTGCGTCCTCGCAAACGGCAAAGATAGCCGATCTGAATGAGGAAATGCAGCGCTCTCGTCGGGAGGGGGGGGCAGCACAAATATCCTACGAGTATAGGGCAACCAAATGGTCAGCTACGTCCCTGAGTTAGTTACCCACGTGCTGGAGATTAAAGGATCAATTAGAGTTGCTAAAGTTATCTAGAATCACCACCGAGGTTGCTTCTAAGGCAGTATTTCAGCATAGTATTGGGGGGGGGGGGGGGTGCTAAGGCCAGTGCCAACGAGTGTGTGAATTACACCCATGCATAAAGCCGCCTCTTGGGTCTCCCACTGGCCAAGAACTCCGGGGAGACTGGAAATGGTCATAAATCAGCTGGAACTTGGCTAAGGCAACCATATGAAATCTGGGATTGAAAGGAATGTTTGGGGTTATTACCGATGCCCGCATGAATGGAGCTCCCATAAGGTGTGTGTGTGTGTGTGTGTGTGTGTGTGTGTGTGTGTGTGTGTGTGTGTGTGTGTGTGTGTGTGTGTGTGTGTGTGTGTGTGTGTGTGTGTGTGTGTGTGTGTGTGTGTGTGTGTGTGTGTGTGTGTGTGTGTGTGTGTGTGTGTGTGTGTGTGTGTGTGTGTGTGTGTGTGTGTGGGGGGGGGGGGTCCAGCCAGAAGAGTTTTACACTATGTGGGATGAGCAGTAACTGTCTGATCTGGACTCGCTAAACATTAGACATGATTGAAATGTTTATGTATTGTACACGGTCTCTCGCGGTTTTGTTTCCTCCTGTACGTCTCTCTCTCTCCCATATCCTATATCTCTCTCTTACTGTTTCTTACCGTCTCGGTCTCTCTCTTAACCCTTTGTGCTTCTTCTTCTGTCTTCAATTGTGCTTCCTCTCTCCCCCTCTCCCCCCAGTAATAATAGTGGTAGTAGTAAACGGTTGTCCCAGCTGATGCCCGTCACTGGAGATGAATTATTCACTCACTTGTCAAATCAATAACAGTGCAGTCCGTCCATGGCCCACTCTCCTCGTGCCCTACTTATCAGTTCGGGGGGTGAAAGGGACACGTTTGTCCTTTTGGGAAAAAAAGCTTTGTGAGTATAGGGGGAAAAAATCACACCCGTGTGAAGTGAGGGGCGCTAATATATTAAAGTCTAACTCATGTTGATGAGGTGATGTAATGGTGATGTCAAACAAACGGTTAAATGCCAAACACAAACAAACATACATACACATACACAAACATTAAATGCCATTAACAATAAAGAGACAATATGACGTAATGATCAATATGACGTAAACTTTCCTAAAACTAAACTAAAAACAAACGTTCAACCTGTATATAGGAGGGAACAGATCTATATTAGGTTATAGAGGTTCTGCTGCACTGTAGTGGGTGTGTGGCAGGTCAATTGTTTTCATGTTCAGGTTTTTTTTTCTGGAATATTGGGGACTTTAAGAGGAACACAAAAACACAAAACATAGAAGCAGCTAGATTGAAATGAGTGAACATGATTAATGTGACAGTTGTGTTGAGTGGAAATGTGGTGCATGATGGGAGGGGCATATAGGACGACTGGCAGGATGTCGTGGGAGGGAGGGAGGGTGTGGGTACATGGCTAAGGGCACATGCCCCCCTCCCCCCCCCACTGCCCTGCCACCTCCCCGCCATCTCTGTTCGCACGTCGCTCACTGTCTCCCATGCCCTGTAATTTTCCATCTACTGTAATGACCCGGGGACCATCGCCGTCAACGTTTGAAATAAATAAATCATTCATTAAATAATTAGTCTTTCCGCAACAATCTCCTTTTGTTCTGTCAATCTCCAAAGTTATCCTGAGAGAGAGAGAGAGAGAGAGAGAGAGAGAGAGAGAGAGAGAGAGAGAGAGAGAGAGAGAGAGAGAGAGAGAGAGAGAGAGAGAGAGAGAGAGAGAGAGAGAGAGAGAGAGAGAGAGAGAGAGAGAGAGAGAGAGAGAGAGAGAGAGAGAGAGAGAGAGAGAGAGAGAAATTAGATGGAGGGGAATCAATTTAGAAAAATGAAATGCATGGAAATCTTTCTGCAATGCTTTTTACTTATCTCGCATTGATTAGTTCTAATTGGACCCCATTTCCTGACAGAATGGTGTGTGCGTGTGCGTGTGCGTGTGCGTGTGTGCATGCGTCTGGGGTTGGGGATGTGCGTGAGCGTATATGCATGTGTGCACACGTGTGACATTTCCTAATGGTTGGATGCATAGATAATTACACTTGATGATGATGACACTTTGCTTAAGAGCTTGTCGATTGGCCACTTACACCCATGTGTAATAGTGTAAATCAGGACTTTCTATAACCATGCGCCTAAACTGTAGGACCTCTGTACGTGTATGTATACATTCTAACTATATTCTTCTTCCCTTTCCTCAAAACTGCAAATGACGAAATTTCACCAACTTGTTTACACATATAAAGCTGTGATGTGACAATAAAGTTGAAATTGAGTTGAGAAACGGATGTGAAATTCTCACTCTAAACCTGTGCGTGCGCGTGAAGTGTGTGTGTGAAGAGCAGGTGATGATTGGGGGGAATTGATACTTTTACTTAAGTCTAAAATGTGATCTTCCATCACTGCCAGCCTATAGTCTAGGTCCTTATGTAACAGTAGTGGTCTCTGCCTGATGACCAAAAGCCTAATATCTCCCCTGGTCAAGGGAGAATTCCCCTTTATAGGCTAGTGGATAAGATGTTGGCTTTCCATGCGGGAGACCTGGGTTCGATTCCCAGGTGTTACACCTGCAAATGGCTTATATGGTTTGGCGCACATGTGTACGTGTGTACACTTTTATGTGTTTGTCGCGACCACAGGTCGCATTTACTATGAAAATGTGCATTTCCCGCCAGACGTCCGTCCGTTAGTCACCCCACGCCTCCATATATGGTCATGCCTTGTGACATCACGTGACATCATCAGGGGTCTCCATATATGGGCATAAATGTAGTCGCGACGTATGCATGGCCATATCACGCCTCCATATGGTGATGTCACACCTAGTGACATCATGGAGACTCTTAGATCTAGCATTTTTTGGTCAAAGACACTGACCTCATCTAACCCTGAATAACCATACATGGTATATCCATATGTTGATCTGACCTCATCAAACCCTGTACATTCAAGACACGCTCCATATATGGCTAGTACAGAATTAATTCCATGTTGATCTGACCCCCCCATGCCAAAGTGCCAGCGCTCGCCCAGCAGTCTGCCGTCACCGAGGGGGATGCGTGCACGCGACCTCGCCCTTTAGGTCGCTTCTCGCCCTCAGGGCGTCTTACTGGTATCTATATCTGTTTTTATTACATTATTTTAAAAACATAATAAACAATTAAAGTAATTGGACAATACAGTGATTTGTAAACTATGGTATATCCTATAATATATACACACTACCTCATTATTTTCCCCCCTAACTCAAACCTGATCTCTTGGTGGTTAACTCAAAGCAGTTGTCGCTCCCATCTATCACCCTTGTCCTTTTATTTAGTGTAAAGCACAATGTCGAGTTGACCCCTCCAACCCACCCCCCTCCCCTTCCTCCCCCCCCCCCCCCCCCCCCCCCCCCCAGACATTAATGGGGAATTAATGATTCCGTTATTCCCCGCTGAGAGAGTAGAGGGGGGACATTAGATTTGGGTTTTTTTTCTTCTTTTTTTTTTAAATCATCCAATCTGATTGGAGCAGGAGAGAAAATAGGCCCAGTCCCCTTCTGCCATGCAGGCGTAATGGAAGCGTGTTCTTCTTTTTTTTATAAGGTCCTATAATGTCAGAAGGCCAGCTGGAATTGGTGTGGATTAAAGCGCTTTGGACTGTCTGTCTGCTCTGGTTCCATGCTTAGTCAAGAGGCCGTCTGCTGTCCCGTCCGACCACATCAAAACAACCCGAAAAACACCATATGATAAACCAAACACCTAATGAATAAGCTGCTTTTTGGGGGGGGGGGGGGGTGGAATATGCTCGAGTGAACATGCGATGCAATGCATGTAAAGTACATTTACACAAGTACTGTACAATTTTGAGGTGTTTTTTTTTTTTTTTTTTTTACTTTACTGGAGTATTTTACAATTTGCAGTACTTGTACATATACCCACTTCTCTTTACCCATTCATTGCCCACCTCAGCCCTATACATTTTGCAATGCAATGCATCGCAAGCTGCTATATCTGCTATTTTCAAAAGGTTTTTAATACATTTGAGAACTTGGGACATTCTGCATAATGAATACTTTCTACCTTTGGTATACTTTAAGTCCATTTGTATAGCCTATACCTATACTTTTGTACTTTTACTTAAGTAAAGTTTGAATTACGGACTTTTACTTGTAACAGAGTATTTCTATATTTAGTCCGTGAGCCAGGGGGGTTGGTCTGTACCATCTGGCTGAATAAGGCTCATAGTGATTTTTGTGAAGGTATACATGTCTAGAGTTAAAAAATATGTGATAGCATTGCACCCGTGGTAGCTTTATGAGTGCTATCATGCATTTTATTTTATAACACTAGGCGAAAATTGCATGGATCAATATGAAAAAACATAGTAATACACCCCCCAAAAATGATAGAAAAGGTTTTTCCAATTGGTTCTGGTACCTCTAGGCATGCTTAAGAATATACTGAAAATATAGGAAAATATATTTTCTGGAAAGGCGTCATTTTCAAGATGGCGTCCAATATGGCTGCCAGGAGCTTAAAATGGCTATAACTAATACTAATTCATCATTATTTGGGGGTTTAGGGCTAAAGAAATGTGGCTGAATCAATGAAAGTGATCAGTTAATTATAGAGATGTGCCGATGAGACATTTTGGCCGATATCGATATCCGATATAATGAATTGCTGTTATGGCCGATAACCAATATTACCAATGTCGATCTCATTCTGTATTGAAAGATTATAACTTTGTCTATTCTGAAAAATACATGTAACAGGGTGTCTGCACTGCAGGCTTAGGCAAGTCACATCTAACTTAAATACCTTTATAATATTGTGAGCTTGTAGATCTGTTCAAACTGTTACTTTGGGCTTGTTTATCTGTAAAGACAGACCGATTAATCAGATCGATTAATTAATCGGACCGATTAATTCATTTAATTTCATTTTTTTGTTAAAATATAAATGTTCGAAAGTCGGGCAGATACTGGCACTGAGGAGGATATTGGAAGGGGTATGGGAGCGCAACCTGTCAGCGGTGATCACATTCATTGACTTCCAAAAGGCTTTCGACACCATCCACCAGGGGAAACTCATGAGTATTCTACGTGCCTACGGAGTTCCAGAAAAGTTGATAGACAGATGATAGAGTCAAGCTACAGCCAGACTCGAGCCAAGGTCCAAGTTCGTCCTCAAGCTCAATACCAAGAAAACAAAGGTAATGACAGTCAACACCGAGGACAAAACCATTGCCACTGCAGACGGGACGGTGCTCGAGCGAGTCGAGGACTTCAAGTACCTCGGGGCCTGGACTGCCTCAACTGAAAAGGATCTGAAGGTTCGGAGAGCACTTGCCTGGAAAGCCTTGCACGGGATGAGGAGAGTGTGGAAATCAGACATGGGAGAAGACCTTAAGAGGCGGCTGTTCATAGCTACTGTGTAGTCAGTACTGCTGTATGGGGCCGAGACATGGACCCTCACAGTACAACAGGAAAAAGCCCTGGAAATGCTACGAATGGCACTAGGTGTCACATCAGAAATGTGGATCTCTATGGGGACTAGGTGTCACATCAGAAATGTGGACTTCTATGGGGACCTACCACGGTTCACGGACAAAGTCAGAGAGAGAAGGATGAGGCTGGCAGGGCACTGTGTCAGGCACCCAGAACTTGTGGCAAGTAAATTGACTATGGGAGCCAAACCCAGGGCAAAGCCACAAGGGGAAAGAAGCGTACCACCTATGTAGACGTGCTGCGGCGCGACAGCTTGGCTAACAACACTGCAGAGCTCAAGAACCTGATGTTGGATAGGAATTTGTGGAGGGCAGCGATCCAGGAATCCCGAGTTGGTGTTGGCTAGACCTCACCCTCGCAGTTACTACTACTACTATTATGTTCGAAAAAGGAGTAGGAAAAAGTTTATTGAAAAACGTAATCGGTCTGATTAATCAAACCGATGCCGATTAATCTAAAAACAACTCAAATCGTCCGATACCGATGTGTTTGCCGATTAATCTCCCATCACTAGTTAATTATGTATTGCCAAATCCAAAATTGTGATGTTCTATTGTACTACATTATGTAAAAACAATACAATTACAAAATGAACAGAATAACTGTCACATAAAATCAATTTATTATAAGTAGGTCAATCTTATGTGCTAAAGGTCAGGTCAATGTCTGTCTCATAAGCAGGTGTGTTCAAGCATGCAGCAGATACAGTATGGTCACTGGTTGACATGCACAGTATTCACCTTACCATTGATATGCAGCTGTTTGTTGTTGTAACCTACAGCAGGGGTATTCAACTAGATTGAACTGTAGAATGATGGTGTGTGGGGGGCCGTACAGCGTGCATGCTTTACTGAAAATGTGGGGGTTCTCAAAATGCATTTTGTGCTCAAACACAAAGATGTATACATTAATGCACAGTAATGAGCAGGATAATATGACTATACAGCTATATGCTACCTTAGAATAGATGTAGACCTATTTGACAGCGCATAAACCTAATTGCCTTGACATTAACAACCTTCAATGAGCAACAGCGACACACACACACACACACACACACACACACACACACTTTGTTGGTGTATTGAGGTGTATCGGGTGGACCTACAGTATACAGTACAGAGCATTAGAATGGGACAGTCCTGTGCAACCTCATATCCATGTGCAAAGGCAAGATCAGAGCACAAAATACTTTGCTGGCAGGGAACTTCCCAGACTACCCTGATGTGCTGGGTGAGTTGGGTGTCACAATGTAACAATCTGTTGCTCCTGTTGTACCACGACAGTTGTACTCATATACAAGTGGAATGTGGCAGACCACCAAGCTCAACTTGAAAGTTCGGGTGATGTCACACAATTTGGATGGGAGATCCACATTTAGCTAAGGGTGACCTGACACCTGATGAGATGTTGAAGCTACAAATGAGAAGTGATGTTGATAATAAAGAGGATATACTTTTGACGATGAGGTAGATCAGGATTTGGGTAAGATATTGCTGCCAATCAGGAGGGCTAGGGGGATGTGGTGGGTTGATTTTATGATCCTGATTATGAGTTGAAGCTTACAGATATTGAATGTAGTTGCAAAAGATAAATATCATATTTTCTTATGCTATTATTACAAATTAGTATAAGTATAAGTTGTTATAGAAATATAAATAGTTGTTTCTGTTTCATTGACCAGACCTTTAACATGTGAGATTTACCTGATATAAAAGCCTTTTTGGATTATGCCAATTACCAAAGTTTGGGCAACCAAGCTAAAATTGTCCCCAAATACAAATCAACAACACAAACTTAATATGAAACAGCATTATTAGGTTTGGTATTGAACAGATAGAAGTGTCAAATGGACTAAAAGGTGATATTAATGTATGTAATGGTGAACGGAAAGTTATCTTATGCATTACTTACACTGTACACTTACACTATATTTAGTTTATTGAATTTCATAAAACATTTCATTAGAATTTATGTTCTAAGATGGTTTTAAATATTTACAGTTATTTACATAGGGAACCTTTGTGCTGCATCTTTCATGAAAACAGAAGTACGTGTCATGTAATATATATAGTCACTATATGTTGTCTCTCCTGTAATAGATAACATTTCTAGATGTGCTAATTTTAACAACTTTTCAGAGAAATATATAGTCTGAGCTGTATCCCAACCATTCTTCAAAGATATATGATCAATAATAGGAGAGAACCATCAGTTTGAAGTAGAATGCTCCATTCGGATTTTGAAAATTGTGTTTTGGCATGTGGTCATAAATGGAGTGATAACACACAGAAAGCTACCACAGATGCAATGCTATCACATATTTCCTAGCACTAGGGATGTATACCTTCCCAAAAATCACCATGAGACTTATTCAGCCCATCGGTACAGATGACCCCAGATTTGGGGTCCTGGCTCACGGCCTAATTGCAGTATTGATACTTTTACCACCACTGGTTAGATGCCCACTCAAGAGAGAAGACTGTGTGCACATCTCAATGTCTATATTTCGACCTACAAGGTCTTCATCAGACAAATTTGCCTGATGAAGACCTAGTAGGTCGAAACGTTGCAATTTGTTGCCTCTAAATAAAGTCAGTCTCAGAGCTCTAGAAACTAGTGTGCGGATCTGTTCTTTCTCTTCCTTGATGCCCACTCAAGCCACGTTGCACAAGGCCTTGCGTCTGAGAATATAGGTTTTTATACACCATGCATGGGCAATTGCCTCTATAAGCCCTATGTCTGGAGAGGAGGCGATTGACCTGTTACTCACCCTCCACTCGCCAGTGATTTACTCTTTTTTTCATGTGAAATAGACTTGGTTTAGATTAGGGTTGTCCCGACCTGATCATGTGATCGGAAATCGGGGCCGATCACGTCATTTTCAAATGATTGGAATGTGAGACATCCCTAGTATATAAATATCATATCCATATCATGATATTAGACTGGATATTTTCTGTGATTTTGGATATTGTGCTGTTGTGATATGGCAAGAGTGTTCTATAAAAATATAAATATCGGATCGCGAAAAATCGGTATCGGCAGATACTGAAATGATCGGAATCGGATCGGGGGCAAAGAAAACGTGATTGGGACATCCCTAGTTTAGATGGTTATATCAGTGCCAATGTGAGAGGTGTAACACACCAGTAAATGCAGGAAGATGCTCTCCGCCAGATTACTGATTGTGCACTCTATGACTATCCTGGGCAGCATTCCATTTCGTGTTTAAGATCCGGTCCAGACCGATTCACACAGCGATTTTGGAACACAGACCAGGCTTTCCTCCGAGGTGGAAAGCCTGGTGACGCGAGGTTCCTCTATGACTAGTCCTGAGATAAGATCAGATGGGAGCTTTGATATACATATAGGTCCTGGTGTGGGCTGTCTGACAGAGCCGGTGCAGGGGCTACCTGTCTCACCGACCGCTCTGGTAAGAAGACCACCACAATGGTGACCCCTGGTCACAGGAAAGTTTAGCTTTAGCACCAGAGGGAGTGTCAAGTGAGTTGCAAGGTTTTTGAAAGTGTGTGTGTGTGTGTGTGTGTGTGTGTGTGTGTGTGTGTGTGTGTGTGTGTGTGTGTGTGTGTGTGTGTGTGTGTGTGTGTGTGTGTGTGTGTGTGTGTGTGTGTGTGTGTGTGTGTGTGTGTGTGTGTGTGTGTGTGTGTGTGTGCTGCGTGAGCGCATGCACAAATTCTCTCACATGTTCTCTCTCTCTCAATTTTCATTTCAAAGGAGCTTTATTGGCATGAGAAAACAAACATTTACATTGCCAAAGCAAGTGTCAAAATACAATAATTAAAACAGTTGAAAATGGGGAAAGTATATACAGTTGGAGGGTTACAGCATTTTCTAAACAGAGCTATGTCACATTGCATCGTTATATACATGTATGTTATACAGGGTATAAAGCTTTTTTGAAACAAATAGCAGTAATTTTGGTACAAATAGCAGCATTTTTTTCCTCAGGACTATTACTATTACTAGTATAGTGTAGAAAAACTCAGACTTAAGATGTGTTTAAAGGTAGCAGCTCTGTTTACATGTGCAGTAGGTCTAGCGGTCTTTGGTACAGATAGTAGTCCTTAGGGTGGTTGTATTCCATTGGCTAACCTTCTTTTCTCGCAACAGTTCACAAATCTTACTGCTGTGTTTACACATTGTTGCATTTCTCCCAATAGATATGGGAGTTTTTTTTGTCAATGGTCATAGTTTCAAACTCACTTTGGGTGTGTGTAATCTGTGGGAAGTATGATGTCTCTGATGTCTTGGTATAGTGGGCATGAAGGTGGTTAGGAAGTGTAGCTCTGTTTCCACCACATTTTGTGTGCAGTGGGTGCATAGTCTGTCTTCCCTTGGGAGTGGGGTCTGTCTGTGGCGGCCTTTCTCTATTATATTGCAAGGCTGTGTTCACTGAGTCTGTACCTAGTCAATGCTTTCCTAAGTTTTGGGTCGTATACCGTGCTTAGGTATTCAGCCAATGTATATTCTCTTTTTAGTGATAGATAGCATTCCATTTTGCTTTGGTTTTGGGTAGTCTCTTTCCAGTATGTAAGGTAGCTTTCTTTTTGTTTTCTTATAATCTGGTTAAGTCCAATGGGTTTTCGGTCTGGTGGTTGTTTCTTTTCGTTTTTGCATATAGTCCCTGGACCAGCTGACTAAGGGGGCATCCCTGTAGGTTTTCTCTATGATTGAGGGCTATCTTTAGGAGCATGTCTGAGTTGCTTTTTTTTAGGTGGTCATGACATTTAAGTGCTCTCTTCTTTATTTTGATAATGAGTGGGTATCGCCATAATTCTGCGCTGCAAGCATTGTTTGTTGTTTTTCGTTGAATGCAGAGGATGGATTTGCAGAGTTCTGTGTGCAGAGTCTCGGTTTGACACCGTTCTCAGGCACCATTCACACCTGAGAGACAGCTGTCTCCTCCGTGTCTCGTGTCTCTTCTGTGTGTCGCACGGCTTGCAATGCATTTTCAATGGGAGGCACGTGGTTTGACGAGACAAGCTTCCTCCCTGGCTGTCTTCTGTAGGTTTACTGTCAGGGCCCATGTCTGTGAGAATTTGTGTAAGATGTCAAGGTGCTGCTGTAATCCTTCTTTGGTAGGGGACCGGGACAGTAACACAGGTCATCTCGTCTGCAAACAGTAGGCATTTGACTTCTGTGTCTCCTAGCGGGATGCCCGGTGTTGTTGACTGTTCTATAGTGTTTTTGCCAATTCCTTGATGTATATGTTATACAGTATGTATGTATAAGAGTGTTGGACTCAGGCTGCATCCCTGTCTAACTCCTCTGCTTTGGTGAAAGAAGTCTTTTGGTGAAAGTTTTTTCCCAATCCTAACAGCGCATGTGTTGATTTTATGATGTTGTAGGTTTTTCCCCTAATTCCGCTTTCTAGCCATTTGTAGGCCTACAGTAGACCCTCGTGCCAAATTGAGTCAAAAGCTTTTTTGAAGTCAACAAAACAGGAGAATATTTTTGTTTAGTTTTTGTTTATTTGGTTGTCGATTAGTGTGTTGAGAGTGAAAACGTGGTCTCTTGTACGATAGTTTGGTAGGAAGCCAATCTATGATTTGCTCAAGATGTTATTTTCGGTGAGGAAATGTAAGATTCTCTGGTTGATAATCATGCAGAGGAGTTTCCCAACGTTGCTGTTAACACAAATGCCTCTGTAGTTACTGCGGTCGAATTTGTCTCCACTTTTGTGGAGCGACGTTAACGGTCCTTAATTGGTTCCAAATTCTGTGGAAAGTCCCAGAACTGAGGAGTCTTAATATAGCCAATTGGAATTTGGAGTCTGTGTGTTTTATCATTTCATTTAGGATACCGCCTGTGCCGCATGCCTTCTTGGGTTTGAGTATTTTTATTTTGTCTTGTAATTCATTCAGAGTAATTGATGAATCTAGTGGATTTTGGTATAGTCTTTTATGATTGACTCTATGTTTTTAGTTTATCTTGTATTTGCCTTTGCTCTTCGTTTTCCTCTATTGTGCCAAAGAGTTTGAAGAAGTGGTTTACCCATGTCTCCATTTTGGATGGGTAGCTCATCCTGTTTTTGTTTGTATAGTTTGTTCCAATTTTCCCAGAAGTTGTTTGTTTTTATTGAGTCTTCTATTGTAGCTGGTTTCTGGTAGGCCTATGTTAGTTTATTTTCTTCCTTATATTGTTTTTATACTGTTTTAGTGTTTCACTATATTGTGTTTTGGTTGTCTGGCTCTCTGTGTTTTTGGTTTGATAAATTCCTTAGTCTATAGTCCTTAGATTTTTACAGTCATTATCATACCAGTTGTCAGTGTTATAATTTCTTCCTTGTTTTCCTCTGAGAGGGCTTTAGGTTTGCTAATGAGACTGTAAGGTCAAATACGTTGACGCTTTCTACTGCCCTGTTTACACTTTTGCTTGTCTTGGAAGGTTTCTTTTAGGAATTTGTCTAGTAGTGATTGCACTTGTTTTTGCCTAATAGCGTTTTGGAACGCTTCCATACTTTGTTCCTTCAATTTGTAACATTGTCTAATATTGTGTGTAGCTTGTTTGGTTTTGTTTGTTTGGTTTTGACATTTGGTGGTTGGGTGTTGTTCTGTTCAGGTATATGATTTTACTGTGGTCTGACAGGGGTGTTAGCTGACTGACTGTGAACGCTCTGACAGACTCCATGTTGATGTTAGTGTAAGTACATATACTGTTACCTTTAGAGGAGCTATGTGTATACCATATGAGTCTCAGACCCAGTGAACGACAGAGTTGCAAGAGTTGTGAGCCATGTTTGTTTGTTGCTTTGTCATAGTTATGTCTGGGGGGGGGCATAGTGGGGACTCTATTGTGGAGATGTAGAGCACATAGGAAAACATTTTTCTCAGTTGAGATGAGGCTTTTGTTCATTTCTATATCCATATGAAAAAGGGTCGGGTTTTGATTTGGCTTAATTGCTTTATCTCTATCTCTCTCTCTCTCTCTCTCTCTCTCTCTCTCTCAAAAATACATTCAGTGTTCAACAACAGCATGCATGGCTGCATGGTTTTTCATTGGTTTGCTGTCCTCAGATTTGATCAGTAAGACCTCCACGCACGCGCACACACACACACACACACGCACACGCACACACACACACGCAGTTAGTGTGATTGGGTGTGCAAGGTGAGTCCGAGCGGAAACAGACTGCACTCAGTTATTAATTGTAATTGTTCCACAGCACCGTCCTCATAAGTCAAGCAGCTTGTGGATGGGGGGGGGGGCTCCAAATTATAAGCAGGGGAAAGGCTGGGTCTGGTACCCCACTGCACTGCACCTCCCGTATTACCTCCGTCTTATTACAAAGAGCATTTAGGGTCGCAATCAAGTCAATGTGCTGAATCTTAATGACAGACATGCATGTTAAAACTTTGAAACACATGCAGTGCATGACAGACCATTACATGGAAAAACAATGGCAAAAAAGTGACTATTATCAAATATAGTTTTGTTTAAAAGGGATGTATATAATAATTATTATTTTATTTAGCCATTATAAAACATTTCTGGGAATGTAACAAGGACATTAGCCCCCTTCTGAGCTATTATCCTTGCTGTCTGGTGTTGCAATTTCACACTTCACTGATTCCGACAAGCAGTCGACTGGAGTCTGCCTGCCCCAGATTTCACCTTATTTAGGTAGGCCCATACAGCGAAATTATCCCCCAGACAAGGTAAATTGAACTCGACTCTGGATGGGCACACCGTCTGCGATTTAGAGTAGAACCAAGAAAGAATATATATAAAGGCGCAGCTGGGCCTTTTTTTAAATCTATAGTGCTCAACTTCAATGGCCGTGAAATGAATCAAACAAAGGTCTTCTCTTTTTAAGGGTGATTTATAAGTATAGCCTCGTTGCCGCCGGTGTCTCGCACCTAAATGACCGACCTTCAAGTTCACAAAGCCTGTCACATGGGTGAGGCTGTGAGCTTGTAGATCCGCTGTATTATACTTTCTGCGCAGGACTCCAAAATCACGAGGAATTACTATCTGAGACTATTTCACTCTTTGATGATTATTATTATTATTATTATTATTATTATTATTATTATTATTATTATTATTATTATTATTATTATTATTATTATTATTATTATTATTATTATTATTATCCCCTTGACATATTTTGCTGTAAATTTAGTTTATTCCAACATGGGCGTCCATGTCTGTTTATGAGTAAATTGTTTGGGGGAAAGAAGGAAGAAGGAAAAGTTATTTGTTTGTCGTTACAATGTTGTGACAGATGCCAATGTCACGTCATATATAATATCACTATAGCTCTCTGCCCTCCCTTCATCTCTAATGTATGATTGTATGAATGACGGCATATTAAATGCAACGGCAGTGCCAGACAGTTGCATGGACTTATATATTATTAATGTTGGAAATAAGGCGCCCATTTCTTTTTTACCATTTAATTTACGTCATACATATTTTTCTTAACATAAGTCAACTGTTTTTTGAATGATTCAATTAAATATATAGCGGTGGAAACGCACCAAAACGTGCATGATTGTTTGTTGAAAAAGTTTCATGTCGAACTTTAAAGTTCAGATGCCTTTCATTACTTTTTGTTCTCTCTCGAACTTTCAAACTCTCGAATTTCTTTGTTTATAGGAAACAACCATTTTCACAGAGGCAGCTCAACTTTCGTGTGAAAACATAAATAAATAGCTTACAACAAATTAATGAATAAATAAATAAATAAGCTAATTAATACGGTGCCAGTGGAAATTGGCCATATTTCGCATGACACGTGAGTTAATAATATGGCACGTGCACATTTCGGTGAGATTTGGACAGCAGTCGTCTGTCGTCGGCATGTTCATTTTCCCACATTGAACTTGAACAAATGACGCCCTGAGCGTGCACCTTAAATCTGCTGCTGCAAACATTTGTGAAAACTTTCTTTAATGGGCATTTAAACTTCAACATGTTGACTGATTCATGTCACACAACAAATTAAACACGGCCTATTAATAATAAATAAATCAAATAACAGCATAGCCTGTTATAGGCCTATATACGGTCCTATAATTTAAACATTCGCCAGGATGTAGCCTATAGGTTACCATGAAATGAAATTAGAAGCAAGTTCATATTTTAAATTACAATATTTTTAATTAAATCATTGTAAAGACGTGAGTTCTGAACTTTGTGTTGACTTGGAGCTGTTCAAAGCTTGTTGGGTTTCATTTGGCGCACTTGACGAGCCTACGCCTTCCCGGGGAAAAATACAAGTCATAAGTCATCATACCAGGGGATGGATATAGAATTTCTCAAAGACGCATGATGAATAAGTTTGGCCGTATTCTTGTTTTTTTGTTTTAAACAGACAGAAGATAGGCCTATATAGTTACATCTTTCAAATTTGAAACCCTTAAGGGTCCCCTGCATGTGGGGAAGTGTGTCCATTATGGAATGGAGAGTTCTTCCAATCTTTTTGCAGTCATGTTGTTCAAACTATCTCTCTTTCGGTTATATAAAGGCTAGAGTTCATGGAAACATGCAGCCATGGTTTTGTTCCTTATATATTCGCCCTCTGCTTACATCCCAGAATTTATAGCACACACCATCTTATATCACATGTGAAGTTTCATATGCATGCAGTGTCCAACAAAAACAAAAGAAAAAAGAAAGGTCAATCGGTGAGCGAGCCCCACCCAAATATAGCATAGGCATATTGCACATTTGAGAATACTATACCTCTCCTTCTTAATTTGTATGAAGCTAGTCAGAAAAGGAGTAGTCTAGGAGGCTATCAGAGAAAGCAATTATGGCATGGGGACATTGTCCCACAGGCATTGAAAAGCTATATCAGCATGAGGGTTGGGAATGGGATTGGCTTGGGGACACCTATATGGCCCCATGCATTATCCTGGCATGAGGCCGTGCTGCCAATAGCCTGCCAATTTCCACCAACACCTGCCTTCCCCATGCATGCATGCATGCATGCATATCCCCCTGCACCATGCAGGCCCTCCTACCTGTGCCCGGACCGGCCTCCGCCCTCCGCCTGCATGCACTCCTCCCTGCGCATGCCCATATCATGCCCACCCTGGCCCTGCTAGGCATGATTGTTGTGCCACCCAGAATTGGGTAAATAGTTACAGCACTATTCGCATGTCCAGTGAGTTTGCATGTATTTATTATTATTATTATTATTTGTAACTATATGGCTGTAATAAGTGTTCATTTAACCATGCACTTGAAACCCATACTACAGATACCAACTCAGATTTATTCGTTTTTAGAGAATGTAAGTGACGACGCTATTTTATTCTTCCGTATTGAGAGTGCGCTCAAAAGTGCTGGAAGGTACAATGCTGCGTGATATATACTTCGGGTGAAAACGGCTGTTTCTTGTGGAAGACAGTAACAAAAGACAAGTGCCGTGAAAAGCACACCACCGCGTTGTATGGTTGTTGTTGTGGTGCCAAAAGGCACAACACTTTAAAGCAGTATCATAATAACCATATTGTTGTATACAGGGAAAATGGAGAGTCTGCAGTTGCAGTGTGATGTAATGCCTGTTGCCTACTGCTGTTTCTTACTCAGTCACTTTGTCCCCTCTCTGTGCCTCAATTTCCGTATTCGTGCACTATAACGTGCAGGTGCTGTCGCCCTGAGGGCAGCAATAACTCAAATCAAAGGACCCTCCAAACAAAGTTATTTTAGAGTTTAGACTTCACTTTTCTGATAACACCCCTTGCACAGTTGTATATTTTAGAATATAAAAGTGCAATTTGACTTTCCAACAACATAACCTATAGTGAAATTAAATATATTGAGACCCAATGGGGGTTTTCCCCCATATATTTCGTACTGTGATTCATTTGACTACTGTTTGAATAATAATTATAATTATTATTTGTGATTTTGAATGTTCAAAGAGGTATAATTTATAGGCTATACTAGCCTATACTACCCACTACTCTACCCATGTGTGTGTGCTGCATGGAAGTTTGACAAGAAGTCCCACAGACCTATAAAATTATATATGCAATGTGGCCACGCAAATATTCATTGCAATTCGTAACACGATTTTTGCCTATATGCAACCCAAGAGAACAGAAAGAGAACACCGATTCTATTATGACTTTTGTAATAATTACCAACTTTATTATTATTATTACGGTATTATTTTGAACGCATTATAGGCTAATAACTTCCAGATTAAATTCAGGCGTATCAAACCCAGAGCATGCATACGGATAAATTTGCTTATAGGTCTTGCATGACCCTAAAGTTTGGACACAGAAACTCCGCAGAGGTGTGACTGCATGACTTGTTTTCCTAACCCATGTGCAATGCAGAGAACCCAGAGAGCTAGTTTGATACCTATATGTTTATTAAAGAAACCGCCATATAAACTGACGCATATGATATGTTCATGTTTCCGTGTATGTTTGTCTTTGCGTGTGCTCTTAATTTCTTCATGGGAAAGTTGCTAGGAACGACACGAGGAGTTATGAAAATAATAAGGATATTGCCCTGGCCTATAGCATATCATATATAGGCCTTATATAGGTTTATGTTAAATTATTTTTCACTGTCTGGCAAGATGAAGCTGATTCCTCTCCATGCTTCCCTCCCATGCCTGCCTCTGTGCCTCATGCATAACGGATTATAGATTACGCAAACATTATGCAACCATATAGCGTTCCTTTCGCTTTGATTGGCATTTATAGGACACAAATCTGAGTTGTGCTGCATCTATTGATTATGCTATAATATACTCACATAGTTTTACAGTATAGCCTGCTTTGTGTATGTTAGGCTTATACATTTGTTGGCGACCAGCACGTCTGTCTGTCTGTCTGTCTGTCTGTCTGTCTGTCTGTCTGTCTGTCTGTCTGTCTGTCTGTCTGTCTGTCTGTCTGTCTGTCTGTCTGTCCTATCTATCTATCTATCTATCTATCTATCTATCTATCTATCTATCTATCTATCTATCTATCTATCTATCTATCTATCTATCTATCTATCTATCTATCTATCTATCTATCTATCTATCTATCTATCTATCTATCTATCTATCTATCTATCTATCTATCTATCTATCTATCTATCTATCTATCTATCTATCTATCTATCTATCTATCTATCTATCTATCTATCTATCTCCCATATCCACAGCCCACTATATGGACATTGGATATCTTCATGCCGTTGCTATATATGTTATGTCTTGCTGTATTCAGAGCATATATACACTTTGATATAAACATCTCAGTCATTTCCTAACGTTGCCATATATAGGCCACGCATGGCATGACGCTCTAGAACAGAAAGGGTGAGGGGAGTGTCTTTGCGCAAGCGCAAAAGAAACGCGCGCAAGGCAACGCATGCAGCGTTTAAATAATAGAAATGCATTTTTCCAATTCAAATTCGGCCTTCTCAAATAAAGGACACACTGTCCTGCTGATGAATGAGGTCCCCAGACCACCGCTGGGAGCGCAGAGGACCGCTCAGCCGAGGCGGGTCTCTCTGCCACAAAGGACAGAGGGTTCAGGTATATAGCCTATATACAAACTTTAAAAGGAACGCTGCTGCATCACAAAACAATTAAGTTTAACAAAATGTATCAATTATCTAAATATATGAAATTCGGCAACACATATATATAGGCAGAATAGTTTATTTAAGAAAGCATATGGTTAAGTATACTGCGCTATACACAAATCATCAAATAAAGTTTCTCCTTTCTCTGGGGACCCTTTGCGCACGAGTTGTGGAAGCATGTGTGTCAGAGCGGACTATGTTTAGGGCAGAGCGCGAATAAAAGGATGTCAATTGCTCATTTATCACCTCTCAAAAGTGTTGAAAATATATCCGTCATAGAGAAGAAAACGCAAAGCACAATCGCCGAACATCTGCTTTGGTGAATGAGCGTTTGCCTGGGCTTTCACTCCAGGGACCTATTAGCGTTGACTCCTATGCCTGCATGCTCTGATGAGGAATTCATCACGTTTCTGACACCCTACCAGATGTTCTGGAATTAACATTGTCTCCTGTTGGACATGCTATTGATATTTTTCTCAACTCATAATGAAAATGTTATTTGAGGGGCCGGGGGTGGGGGGGCATATAGGCTATTAAATAATAGCACAAGTGACATAATGACACCATTAATGTGAAGACCACATTCGTGATAGATTACAACATCAGGTCTGGCCATTGAGATGCGAAATATGTATATGATATTAGATTAGTCTGGCACTGGCTAGATCTGAAAAACGAACTATTCTTTTTACATTTATTTAAGTTAATGGGTTACTTTCACCTGTTTCTAAATCAGCAAATAGTCTGCCCGTGAGTTCTTAAGATTCGCTAACAGTCAATTTACAAATGACTGGACTAAAAACAAAGCCCACTGTCATACATTTAGCATGACAATGGTCGTCTATACACTTTCCAAATACCCTGGATTAAAATACATCCTGGATTAGTATAGGCTATTAGGGAATGCATATTCAAATCCCTTAAAATAAACATAAGTTTATAGCAAGCACAGTGATTGGGCTGCAAACAGACTTCCACCCAAGTAACACAGTCGATATGTAGCCATTTACCACGCCGCAATTACAGCCTAACAAGGTTAAAAGGGGGTTTGACTGTCAATAATATTATAGTTAGTTATACAAGATAGTATAGCCTATAGGCCGTTTTAGTGACAACGCAATGCGCATTTCATAATGTTTGGTTTGAAGTATGCATGTTAATTTGGTGTCGGAGCCTATTGGGTATCCAGGTATATGAAACTACCGATGAGAGTATAGCCGCGGTTATGACGTTATAGAGTAGGCTAGAGTCTGTTTGGCCACGTGCCCATGTTGTTCCATATATAGGCTACTTGGACAACGTGTTTGCCCCAAATCTCCGTTGCTTTCTCATATAGCCTTAAGCCTTTACGCGATGCATGGATCCCGTCTCTAAACGTTTTCTCGTTCGTTTTAGCGCCAAATGGGCAAATGTTTATTAAAATCACACGCATTATTTTTTCTTGTTCGCTTTATACCTCTTAAACCATGCAGCAAATAGGCTATTTTGCGATTGAGAGGATGGCAAGCAGAGGAAGGGGTGTGTGTGTGTGTGTGTGTGTGTGCGTGTGTGTGTGCGCGCGCGCGCGTGGTGTGCGTGCGTGCGTGCTAAAGTTAATTTAATCAATCCATTATTAAAACCGTAGTAGCCTAAGCATTATAGCGACCGGAATATATCCGAGGAGAGTTTATAGAATTCTCTCCATGGCATGCAGGCAACTCCTCCCCGTAGCACATTTTTCTTTTACAGAATCCTGTAGAGAGTGATCGACGGAAGATTGAGCCGCCTGGAGTCAGTTGTCATCCTATGGCTTGATAACTCAGAGCAACGGTGCAACAATGGGCACATTACATGAGAACTTGAGCGGTGAATGAACACAAACGTATAGTATTCGAACCCACTCCGTCGTATATCTATGCCAATAGCCATTGTTGTCATCCATGCGCCTTTATACTACTCGTCACGTGACTGCCAGTGCTTTCTAATCCATTGAGAATCCCCAGAAAGAAGCCTTTCATGTTTTTTTTCTCCCTCCTCCGGATAGTAGTAGTAGGCTATTCCCGCGACCGCATTTTTCTCAATAATCTCGAAACCGGTGACTTGTAGATATTGCCCGTCTGTTGCAGTATAGCATCACCCCCCCATATAGACATCGCGGACTCCAAGAGTAGGCTATGCTAGCTACTAATACGTGCGTGGATTCAATCTGCATGTGCTTCACGGAACTGGGGGAGAGCTTGTCTGACGTCACGCGTGTGTCTGTGGTGAATAACTTGAAGTGCACGACTCGACTACAAGTCTCTCTGCGATGAAATGCTGCCTGGCTATAACGCGCTTGCGCAATGGGGAAAGGAGAATTGGAATACATTCTTAAATCTGTTTACAGTTGGGGCTTGGGGGGTGCAGGGTAGAAGTTATATAGGGACGGTGTAAATAGGCCTATGTAGCCTCTCGTTGGTGTAAAAAAAATAAATCACCAATGATTTTTTGTGTTTCTTTGTGTTTACAATATAGCCTATAGTCCCTATACCACAGACAGACAGACAGACAGACACACACACACACACACATCTTTGTGTTTTTATAGCCTATATTTGTGTGTACAACACACGCACGCGCGCGCACACACACGCACACACACACACACACACACACGTAAGTACAAATATTTACTTATTTTTTCCAATAATAATAATAAAAAAACGTTGTCATTATTGAATCATCTACTCTTCTATAGCCTATTATTACTATAGGTTATTACTATATGGCTATTTGAAGTCGTTTTTTCTGGCGTGGGTTTCTGCAGGCTCACGTGCGCGGTCACTTTTGGCAGCCTTATAGCCTACTGGTATACAACCACCTTCACGGTCACTTCGTGTCCTCATTTGCCCGTCTTATAGGCTATACTATAGGCTAGTCTACGATTGTAAGCTTTCACGTATTAAAACTCGACGTAACTGAGTGGAAAGGAGTCGGACCAAGTATAGCCCATGCAGGCTCTGTAACTTCCCGCCCACTCAGAAGCAAGATGCTAAGATGGCGCCTTCATCAGTGTCAAGTTCAAGTGAACTGTGTCGACTGACTCGACTCCCAAACAGTCCGGTACAAACAGCATGGCAAATAGTAGACGGGTGTGACATTATGCACAGACAATGGCAGGAATAATTGTCGCAGTCTGCAAGTCTGTTTTCATGGATTTTTAATCAGTCAAAATTTATTTTCACATTTCTTCATAAATAGTTGGTAAAAACAAAGAAACCAACATACAGTAGCCTAAAAAGTACATGGAACCTTGGTCTCTGTTGACTGGATAACGAATATAGGCCTGCTGTTGTATCATTTTGCCTCAATGTAGCACAGTGACACAGTGCATTAGTAAAACATTTTGCTTTTCAGGAATAACTAGGAGTGTGACCCATTTCTCCCAGAAAGTGTTACAACATCACATTCTAGCTGCATTTACACATCAGAATATTTTTTTCCTCTGACTCGGACATGGGGCAGAAAGGTGGTTAAGAAAAGTCACTTCATTTAAATTAAGGTATAGAAAATAGCATATAAAACATATATTCCTTAAATTATTTAAATAAACTTATTTCATATATCACCGTCACAAGGTACCGTTTTTTTTTGTTTTTTTTTTGTTTTTCTTTTACATTTTCTTTTAAAAGTAGTGCTGGTGGTCTGAAATTGTTCTCGTATATGAGCACAATATACTTTGTGTTATGCATAATATTTAATTCTTGAGAATAGGTTACAATGCAATGCTGTAACTCTTTTTCCACTGAAGATCTCCCCCACACCCACATAATATATCTAATAATACTCCTGTCACAAAATTTTGTTAACACAAAAAAAAAAGTAATCTTGACAAGTTATTCACACAAAACAAGCAAAATGTGTAATCAAACTGCTCTCTATATGCAACACCACAGTAACAAATAACACGCTTAGTTTCACAGAATTACATTTAAAACAATGCAAGCTGACAGACAAAAAAAAACTTTATTTTGAAGATACTGTGTTGTGACAGTTCCATTCTTGCCAATGCACACATTTAAACACTTTGCAGAAAGACAATATGTTGGAACTTATAAAGGATTTGACCGGAATCAGAAATACCCAAAAATACTGAATACTCTAAATACTGTCACCTTGATTTGGAATTGATGAATGAACCACCCGTCTTAACATAGTGGGTATATACCATTGTAAAAGGCTGGTGGATGTTTTAGAATACTGTTTTATGCTACGATTTGACATCTATCTCTGAGTCTATGAAAGTAAAATACACAAAGTTTAAGTTGAACCAAAACAAGGATATCAACATAATCTGTTTCTATAGCTTCTCGTCTCATTTGAATTGAGATCTTAAAGAAAAGTTGATGATTTACATGTCAATGGTCTCTTATTAGCTAAATAAAAGTAATGGAAATATCTGTGTCATATATATAGGCTATATAGACACATCCATAATATTAATAATGATATCTTAGATCCAAATAAGACACATGTATTGGTTAAGAAAAGGATACAATCGCAATGTTGGAGCTTTAGTGTTTATCATTTGTTCAATGTTATAATGCTGGTTATGACCAAAACTGTACAGTCTTGTTAGAAAACATTTCCATAAATATCATTTAAGCTTCAGAACTTATAACCATAATTAAATTACAAATTGATAAATATGGCATCATGGATATGTATTTACAACGTTATTAACAAAAGGCAACGTTATATTCAACGGCAACAATCGTAACCTAATACCACATTCTCCACCTGAAAACGGACGTTGACAACAGATGCGACCCCATCAAACAAGGAAATACATTCACGAGTATAATATTTATTTATGATTTATTTTTTTGTTCAAGTTCATGACAAAGACTTTGGCACGGCTCTTAAGACTGTTTGAAGTTCTAACAATCAATTGAAAGGCGACAATAGCGTGTCACCGTATATAAAACAGCGTGAAATATTTTTCCTTTTTTTCCATTTTTAAATACATTTTGAGAAAATACATAAAATGAAAAATAAAATAATTATCTGAAATCTGTAAA
Source organism: Electrona antarctica (assembly GCF_951216825.1). Lineage (NCBI taxonomy): Eukaryota > Metazoa > Chordata > Actinopteri > Myctophiformes > Myctophidae > Electrona > Electrona antarctica. The sequence continues at coordinate 56,997,726 of NC_136806.1, forward strand.
CTAAAAAAGGAAAGGAAAAAAAACATTATTTATTTCTTAGAAAGTATTTTTTATTATTCATGTGATTTATTTGTTTTCTTCAAACAAGAGTCAATTTTTTGAATCCTGAGAACGGACGTGGCCTGCTAAATAGTGCTGGCTCCTAATACGTGTTCCTCGTGTTGTCCCAATTCCATTTTGCACACCATGGAGTGTATAGTTTTTTTTTCACAAGGTTTCCTCAACCTCTCTTGGTCCACAATGAATGAGAGAGCGGTTTATACGTCTTGACTGTCTTCAAACGTACCACTCATTAAAGTTGGGTGCCAGTCCATCGCTGTGCCCAGACGTGTTCTGTTGTTGTACGGCTGACGGTGGTGTTTTTGTCGGGTCTTCTGTGTTTGCTGAGACAAGCACCGGTGGCGTCGACGACTCGTATCCAGAACTAGCTGCTGGAGACGACTCTGAACCCTGTGACTCGTGTACCTGCGGATAAAGCGCATAATATAGTATAAGACAGAGATATAGACGCATATGCAAACCGAGGCCTTTATAAGGCCGGCTATACTATATCACTGAAGACGTGTATAGATATAACCTTACAAGCCTATTCTCACGTTTAATGTGGTTTATACATGAATATTCAGCATGTAAAGTAGGCTATCACACCGTAAATATGGTTACTGCTCATCCTACTACGTACAGAGAACAACAAACATGTCGGCAAACTTTGAAGTGACACCATCCTCATTCATGGGCCTGATGTTGTGATGGCCCCTCGTTTGAGGGGGGTGGGGGCGAGGGGCGAAGTGGGTTAATGTGTTTAAGGTGTAATGAAGACGTTATAATTACCTTCATGTGTTTCCTGAGAGAGCTGGGGTGCGTGTAGGACTTGTCGCACACTTTGCAGATGTATGGCTTGTCAGATGTGTGGACGTGCATGTGCTTTTTCCTGTCGCTGCTGTTGGCGAAGCGTCTGTCACAGCCGTCGAATTCACACTTAAACGGCTTCTCACCTGTGAGATTAAATACACACAGTAAATCACCCCGTGGAGACAAAATGCCCATTGTGAGACCATCTGCAAGTGCAAGAAAACGGAGATGCAAATGTAATTTAATTTAGGCTACGTCTGCAAAAAAGCTACGTCTCCTGCTGCAGGTCCAGGCAGATGTAGGTTACTATTCCACAACACTACACTCGGCGTGCTCTGCTTGGCCCCTGACAGGCTTTATTTATGCAAAAGGCCTGGTGTTACTTAATCCAAATGCTCTGTGTCTGCTTTCATGTAGCCTAGTTAGTATACACGCTATACACATCAACAGGGCCCTTCTATATACTGTCTGCAATGGCTATATCATGCCATTTCGATAAAGAAAAGTAAATATTACTGAGTCGGAATGGTTGATGCCCGTCGACGAAGCACAGACAACAGTCCCGTCTCGAGTATAATGAAAGTATTTATTCTTCCAACCCTATACCACCAGGACTACCCAAATTAGTCATATAGCATATAGGCTATACACATCAACACGTTAAATGAGTTTAAGGCCCATATGCCCTGTTCTGTGGTATTCCTAAACCACAACAACAACAATAACAACATGGAGCACGATTATCTACAGAATAATGTGGAATCATAATAGTCTAGCTTAATAATAAGTAGCCCAGGTCTATACCACGTTCCAAATGTTAGCCCATAAGTTCTCAGCTCTATTTTTTTCGACAAAACGGTCGTTACACTCCACCCTTGAACCTATCGGGTCTTCCCAACAACATTAGGCTACATCACAGTTAGGTCACGCTACCATAATAATGCATTACAGGGCGATACTTCATAACTGCTGTTTTGAACGTACCATTAAGATATATTGCGTATAGGCCTTACCTGTATGTGTTCTTTTGTGAATTTTCAAATTTTCCGACCTGGCGAATATTTTCCCACATCCGGGGAACGGACAAGGGAACGGTTTCTCGCCCGTGTGCACGCGGATATGGTTCACCAGTTTGTACTTGGCCTTAAAAGATTTCCCCTCTCTCGGACAATCCTCCCAGAAGCAGATGTGGCTGCTCTGCTCGGGGCCCCCAACGTGCTCCATGGAGACGTGCGTGACCATCTCGTGCATTGTGCTGAAAGTCCTCTCGCAGGTCTTTTTGGGCCGGTGAATCTGGTTCTCGTCGATCCATTTGCAGGACAATTCTTGCTTAATGGGCTGCCTCATGTATCTGAAGAAGGCCCCCGGGCCGTGGTGTGTCGGCACGTTCATTCCCATGTTCATGTTGATCGGGTGGTTGTAGTTGTGGAGCTGGGCGCCGTAGGGGTCCGTCCGAGGGCTGGCGACCGGGCGATATGGGTCTGGTCTTCCGAAAATGTCCCCGCGTAAACCGAGATGCATTTGACTGTTTACTACGTGTCCACTCGGTGAAGTGTGGCTCACTCCCTGGTCGTGGAGTCCGGGAAACAACAGATGTCCCTGGCTCTCGGTGATCCCGGGCGGTCCGTGAAAGATCCCATGCTGCGCGCTCGACGCCGCGGACTCTCCAACGCTACGGTTCCTGAAAAGAAAGTCCCGCGGCGAGTTGAACGCTCCGCCGCCGTACGAGCCCACCTGCCCGCCGTGGGGATGGTGTCCCAGGGCAGCCGCATATCCAGTGGCTTGCGGGGTAAACGCCGACGTTTGACTGGAGGCGATATCGTGCGCCACTGGGCTGATTTTGAAAGCTGCGGAGTGGGAGGAATCCGTGAAGGGATTCAGTCCCAAGCCCGGGTCTCTGTTGATGTCGTGGTGGTGGTGGTGGTGCCGCGGCGTTCCGAAACCCCCTACTCCTAGCGATGGGAACTGCGGACCACTATCGAGAAGCATAGTCATTGGGGCTCAGTCCAACTTTAAGAGACAGATAGAAAATAAATCGAAACTCCAGTTTAGCGGAGCGCGCAAGCAAAGCTACAAAATAACGTGCCGCGATATAGGCCTGCCTCACTCAAATGTCTTAAAAATAAAAAAACGAAACTAAACGTAAATTAAAAAAAACTAAATCCGATGTGTAGAGAGCTGGGAGAAAAACTCCCGTTAACTATACGATCCGTGAGAAAGAGGATCAAACTTCCCCCCTTTCCAGGCGAATGATGTCCTTGGACTGATAAAGTCAATCACTCACTCCCTGCACATAAATGAACTCGGGAGGCAGAGCTACGGCACCCAATGAGGGCTCAGCTATCCTCCTGGCACGTGACTCCAACGCAGGGTATTAATTGGCTAGATTTCTGTTGATTGGCACAGTTTGGTATTGAAAATGGCAGTTCGTCTCAGTGGTTTAATTTGATTGGCCAGAACAGGCATTATTTTTGCAGGTAGGCTATAACGGAGAACATGCAGATTCTGAACATATCTTGTATTTATTTTTCTCTCCCTCAGAAAGCCGCACACTGCTTTATAAGTATACAAACTTAAATGCTGCAATGCATTGGCCATGTTATTGCTGCAGTTTTCAAAGCAAATGCAATGTTTTTACGCTTCTGGATAACTTTCAGTATAGCTATATAGGCCTATACTCACTTTTCATCTACTTTTGATATACCGGTATGCATATCCCACTTGGCTCAAAGCGTTGTAAGTCATTCCATTCATATAATAATTAACACTACTTTTGGTTTATAGAAAGTTTAATTGTATTCTTCATATCACGCAATTATACATGTCTAAATTGTCACAACAGACTGAATTATTTCTCTATCTATCTATCTATCTATCTATCTATCTATCTATCTATCTATCTATCTATCTATCTATCTATCTATCTATCTATCTATCTATCTATCTATCTATCTATCTATCTATCTATCTATCTATCTATCTATCTATCTAAACGTGTCCATGTTATCCATTTGCACTTTCATGTGGCCACGTTAGCACTTATTAACTGAAAAGTTGAATGTACTTGGCAGTTGGCACAGCTCCGATGTGGCTTTCTTCAAACCGCTTGGGAAGGGAGGGGGTATTTTCTTTTTTCTTTTTTTGCAAAGCTCTATAGGGTGTACGGTGACGGAGGAATAAAAGGCAGAAAGAGAGATGGCAGTAATTGTAATATGCCGAGATTTTCTTTCTTTCTTTTTTTTTTTTGCATAGCCAAAATTTCGTGCCATTGAGTGAGTTTCACAGGGTTGCCGCTGACTCGCTGCAGGACACATACAATCTGATCAAGTTCAGAGACGCGTTGAGTGCTTCAAGCGGCGCTTTCAAACTCCCAAGCCTTTCACCTCCCTTTCCTCTCAATCTGTCCCAGGAAGGAGAGCTCACATTCTTTATTTTAGGGTTGTGCATGGGGGTGTGGGGGGAGAAAAAAAAAGGAAAAAAGTGAAAAATCTTCAAATCAGTCCTTCATTCTGTGCCTTCGTCCTCGCCTGCCCGCATTCATCATCCCCATGCACGCAGCACAGTTTCTTCTTCGAGAAAAGTGTTGTGTAGACTGAAAAGGTGAGTTTTCATATTTTTGCGTTGTCTAAATTGGCATACGGCGTATTTTGTAAATTGGACGCACGGCACGTGCAGTGTGTAAATCTATGGGCGTTGAAGGCAATGATTCAATCTGTGTTTATAGGCCCAATTTATTTTTCCTATGCATGCCAGCCACTAACTGTAACAAAACGTTTCACATTAATGTATTTAGCCTATATATAGAGAGAGCCTTATATATTTATATATCATTTGTATATCTATCTATTAAAAAGCCTTTAAACGGAGAAAGTGATTCTTGTCCTTTCTCATCATGCGCTCTCACTATAATTCTCTTCCCTCTGTTCACGCAGGGATATAGGTTGCCCCCCTTCTCTCTCTCGCTCTCTCTCTCTCTCTCTCTCTCTCTCTCTCTCTCTCTCTCACACACACACACACGCACTCATGCACCCGCCCTCTCACGGAGAGAGAGAGAGAGAGAGAAAGGGAGAGAGAGGGGGGGGGGGGGGGGGGGGGGGGGTAACTGAGCTGGGTTTGCCTTGCAATCTTGGGAGTACTAGATTTATGGCGACCTCTGTGAACTTTCACAAGTGACAAGTTTTCTTATCTTCCCTCCATATTTTATTGGCTCGTTGAGACGTTAGGGGCTCGACACTCCAACTAAAGTTTATTGTAAGCATGTGGTTTATTAAAATAATTAACCTTTTACAATTTAGATTAACAGCAGGGCCTTTTAAGAATGTTAAGCTGCGAGCGGTCATGGTAGTCCCTATAGATCTATTGTAAACTGAATAAAATATAGCCAACGTTATATAATCTATAAAACAACTGTTGCTCAATGAACGGAGAAAAAGTTTGTAATGGCACATGAAACATGTCTTCTCACTCCCCCATGATTACGGCCACATTAGGCTTTTTAATATTTTTTTCTCACAAATCTGACCTTTGAAGACTTCAAATCGTCATAATGCGCCACACCCCTGCAACAAATCGCCTATATATATTTGAATAAAAACAAAATGCAAAATAGTGTAAATAGTCAATAGTGTTCCCCCCCCTTTTTTCTTAGAGAACTATAGCCTACCCTTTTCATTAAAACTGGTAAAACGTAAAAATGGAAAACGTTTACTATAGGCCTATATATATTTATTTATGTTAGTTATAGTCAACTTTGTCTGTAGGCTATAGGCGGCTCCATTTTTTCCCAACATGGGAATCTGAATTCGACATGCTCAACCACAAGTCATATACCTTTTCAAAAAAATAAAAATAAGAAAAAGGAAAAAAATATATATTTTCTTTTTAAAGTTTCGAAAAGTTTCGTTTTAATGACAAAATAGGCATGTCATGTTGTTAGTGGTTAAATGTAGCCTATTTGTTGTAACTTCTAGCAGGGTAGCTATTTAGCTTTAAACTGGGAGCCTGCATGACCGTTACGAGGTTTTGGCAGACTAGGCTACTCCTACTGTACCCAAGATGAGTTCTTCTACATCGTGGCACATGGTCGTATTTAACTTTTGCCCTGTGAACCGGAGCTATGCAGCCAGACGCCCTTGCTATGAAAGTTCAAAGTTGGACATATTTATTGCAGTTAAGCAAAAATACAACATACATGCACAATAATTTGCACGTCCATTATTTTGACCATTTTATACTTATTTCTGCGACGTCTGTACTTCATTGGGCGACGAGATATGCAAATGCTCAGTATGTCATGGCATGGCTTATAGCATACTATTGTTGCTGAGCATGCGCATTTACTTAGGCTACATTATCACAATATTGTAGTCTAGACTGCACCTCCCCAAAAAGGCCCAGGCCCACACTCCGTTGGAAAAGAGCAGAGCATACTACCGTCATCCTAAATGGTAAACAAATAACCTTTATATCTCTGTTGTTCTGTATGGTTGTGACTGGGATATTGCCTGCATGTGTAAGCATATAGTAAGTATTTTGTTAAGGGCCCAGATGCATGGTATTGGTAGCCTATAATAGATGTGTTTTATGGCCAATGTACAGTGGGTATCAAATTATGGCTTTAGACATTTTGTAAAACTGTTCAGCATGCCATGGTTTGGGGGATTTGATTTGTATATATGCAAGTGGACTGTGCTGTTAACCCAATAATTACCAAAGAAAAGTGAATTATATTATCTCCTCTAACTACGATTATGCATTATTACTATTTTTTGCTGCATTCTCATTTAAATGTAGGCATAAAAGTTAACAAATGGACAACTCATGGTTCACACCCATATATGTAAGTGTGATTATAATGTTTTTATCATATTCGTTGTATTTTTATATTCAGGAAAATGAATTTATCGTTATTTAACATATCGCACGCAAAATATTCACTATCTTTTGTGTGCGGCTTATAGGGATACATTTTCTTTTTGTCTCTGCTCATGCATGTATGTTCCTCCCAACAAGACATACTGTATACAGATGAAGTACAGAACCCAGTGCAATGTTATCTTTGTATATATGCTTTCCTCGATTTCTTTTAAATATACGGAGTATATTACCTTTCAGTATTTCATTGACAATTTCCCCATCTGCATCATGAATATTTTCCACATCGATCGAAGTCTTTCCAGTGTTAAAAAAAAGTCCATGTTTTCTGTGAGTGCAGAGCTTGACTGCATGTCACCTGATATCATAATACTAACTAACACATAGAGCTTTTACTTGACGGCTACATTTGTCTCTTAATTTGAAATGTAATAACACATGTCTCCACTGTATTGCTCATAGCACTCTTTTTCCCCCATTGTCTTCAGTTCGGTTTCACTTCCATTAGATAAAAACAAATACACTGTTAGGTTACACACCATGAAATTACAGGTCCATTTTGTTCCATTTGGTATTATGCATGCAGGTCCTTTTTGTTCCATTTTGTATAACCTCAGTTAAATTAACACTTAGGATTTCACTGTATATTTGAGTGTGCGTTAAGCATAGTCAGTCAGGAACATGTGCGACTGGTGGCTGGTGTGGGGTTTGCCATGATGTGGCTGATGAATAGGACTAATTGACTCCTTGCTGTGAGTTACTGAAGCATCTGTCTGCAAATTGACTCACCTGCAAATCGGTTATCCGTCATTTGAATTTCATAAAATCATGGCACGACTATGGTCCTCCTTCCGCTATTATCATATCATATCACACAACTTGCACTGCATGCGTATTCACATGCATGTGAACACTACATAATGTGAGCGAGCACGCGCGCGCACGCACGCACGCACACACTGTGTGTGCATGCACCTGTGTGGGCATTTGAACACCAAACTCTAAATGCATTGCTCTGTTAAGAGTTTTGCTGACATAAAGACAGAAATGACCTTGGACCTTTGACCTCCGATCGGGTGTCTATAAATGCAACATTGTTAGTACTTGAGTATTTGAGTCATTTTTAGCACCATTCTCGTTGCCAAGGGTTTCTGTATTGTAGGCCTCGCGGTCGAAGAGGACAGACGCTGCGTCATTGTTTTGATGACATTGAAGACAAACGTCACCAGGATTGTGTGACTATGTAGAATTTAGGCATTTAGCAGACGCTAAATTAATTCAGAGCGACTTAAGGAAGAACAAAAGCATGGCAATACATCACATATACATAAAAAGTAGTTATCATGAAACATGCGTAAGCTAAGAACGTAACAGTGGAATATCTATATAATGAAACTATACTATACTATACTATACTATACTATACTATAAAGTGCTATGACTACATACCTAGGTATATAGCAGGCTACCTGAGGTAAAGGGATTGTGTGACTATATGTAGGTCTATACAGGCTACCTGAGGTAAAGGGATTGTGTGACTATATGTAGGTCTATACAGGCTACCTGAGGTAAAGGGATTGTGTGACTATATGTAGGTCTATACAGGCTACCTGAGGTAAAGGGATTGCAGGTGCATGTGTTGCAGGTCAGGTCTGTTGGCTTCCACTTGTGTATAATCACAGACGATATAGTGTGCCAGGTTTGTCATATTTTGTTAGTCAAATTAAAGCAACAGCTAGCTAGGAACCACCCACTCTGCTTTCATGACTTAAGTCTTGATGTCAACATCAGGTGAAACACTTTTCTTCACTGTTATGCTTAGTGTCAGTGTTGTTGTTGTGTCTCACACACGCATGCATGCACACACACACACACACACACACACACACACACACACACACACACACACACACACACACACACACACACACACACACACACACACTCCCTCCATTTGTGCACACTGCACGGATGCACACTCGCACGCATGCAGACACGCGCACACACACACACACACACACACACACACACACACACACATACACACACACACACACACACACACACACACACACACACACACACACACACATACACACACACACACACACACACACACACACACACACACACACACACACACACACACACACACACACAGTTCAGTTAATTTGTATAACAATATGACTTCACGTGTTTGGATATTTGCAGTATTTGACTAAGCCTTAAAATTGACGACAGAATATGGTGACACTGCAGAAGTTGGCATGTATTTTAGAGGCATTAGTATAATCATATATATTCTGCCTAGTCATTATTTGTTAGTATTGAATGTCAGGTGGGTGTCAGTTTTGAATAGCCTACTCTGAGTCCGGATCACAGTCTGTTGGAGCAAGTCACACCAACATTTAACTTCACATAATTAAGGGCTGTTGTTCAGACCAAGCACTTTTAACTATATAACTTTTAACAGGCTGTCGGCCAGTTTGGAAGCGTTGCGAGCTTGTCGGCAGGAGACTCCTGACGACAAGCTCCCGTCGCTTGCCATACACATTGCCTTCCCGACGCGTCGGAACCCGTTGATGAAGAACCGACAGTGTCCGGTCGGTTGCAGATGTCGGGACAGTGGAATAAAACGTGGGTTTAGCGGGTTATGCAGCGAAGCTGTTAAGCTATTATGTTTGCAGGAAAACTAGCCCAAAGTCGCTTATATTTTTAAGCAGAACTGGCAACACTGCAAACAAGCATCATGGCAGGCTGATTTTTGCAATTTGCATGGGGAAAAATAATGTTTCGTCGGTTTGAGCTGATAAAAAAAAGCCAGTCTGTTGCAATCTGACAGTTTTAAAGTCTTTGACTAGTCTGAAGAAGTTTGTTTGGTCATGGTGAACGATAATCTTTCTGGTGTAGACTCTCTGCCATCCACTTGAGTTAAAATTATTTTTTAAAACTATATCTTAGTTATTATACTGTGTTATTATACATGTTGTGAACATGACCTTATGAAGCCTAAACGCAACCATTTTTTAATGCATGTTGTAGGCTCTAATAGGCTCCCTCTATCTTCCTTCTGAGAAAGTCTTGACTTGGAAACTTTTGGCTTGGTCTTAAATCCTCTATCATTTGGGCGAAACGAGACAGGTTAAAGGTTGAAAATACGAGTGTCCATAATTATCATGATGTTAGGTCAGTGCCAGCCAGTCCCCTGTCTGTTTTGCGCCTCTTAATGTCAAGTGGGCCCCTTGCTTTGTCTCTGCCTCGAATCCATTGCAGTTGACGTCAGAATAACAATGTGGTAAAAGATGAAAATGCAGCTATTAAGTTTTCAACCTAAATCATGCAGACTATATAGGCCTACGTCCTTATAGCTTCAGCCAGTCAATACTGCAGGCCTCTTCTTTACTGGTTTAAATTCAAGCAACTGAATAACATGGCTATCAATTAGTGCAGATCATGTTAACTCTTAACTGATATTATAAAATATTTAATAAGCTGTAAAGCTGAGGACTTTAAGAAGAGTTGGCGAACTGTAGGCAAAAAAGAATAATAAAATAAAATAAGCATATATATATATATATATATATATATGCTGTATATATATATGTTTTTAGTAGCCATCCATTAAGGTATCTGTTAATGCTTGTTTGGTTATTCTTTTGCGCAACAAGTTACTTATACATCACCATGATGCCATTATACAGGTTATAGGATTTCAGGAATGCGGTGGTTTACGTGGGATTCACGACACTTAACCCCCCCATCATAATAATTCGGCTTCTTGTGCCCCATAGCGCTATACTTGTTGCTTTATTCCAAAAGTATAGTTCTATCTTATTGTTGGCCACAAACAGTAGACGGTGCGGGCCTACATTCGCATGACATGACCATGCATTCTAGATTAAAGACATCGCTGGGTTTGCGGAAGAAAATAAAAATACAATGTGAAGGAAAATATTTTGTATATTTGAAGGGAAATTGTATGGTTCACACAGGCTTAGCAAGTAGATTTATTGTAATAGGCAGGCCTATAGCCTCTCATTTTAAAATTATGTTGGCAACTATAGCTATATCATATGTAGGCTATGTGTGTGTGTGTGTGTGTGTGTGTGTGTGTGTGTGTGTGTGTGTGTGTGTGTGTGTGTGTGTGTGTGTGTGTGTGTGTGTGTGTGTGTGTGTGTGTGTGTGTGTGTGTGTGTGTGTGTGTGTGTGTTGTGTATAGCTGCCTATTTTGTATTTATTTATTATTTTAATATTTTTTATTTATATAGGCTATACTCTTTAAAAAAATGCAATTTAATTTTCTTAAATTTGCCATTAACGAATCTGATTATCAAATCTAAATGCGAGTATTTCTTGACACTATATGACCAGCACCAGGACGTCACCAGTCTCTCTGTAATTATTATACTGAGTAACACCGAATTATAATGTTTGCTTTGGCAAGCTTTCCACTAATAAAAGACTAGATATAGCCCACATCCACATAGCCTATTCATTCTTCCTCATCAGATCACATGCTTCTTCAATTAAATATTAGCCTATACCGATTAAATCGTTCACCATTATACATTTCACATATACATTTTGGCAAGGGAGATCATGGCGCCTTGTAGTAGTACTAGTAGTAGTAGTAGTAGTACTAGTAGTATAGGCTGAGCTGAGGCTACGCGGCATTTCAAAGCATTTTCTCTGCGATATTTGAAAACGGAGTCGTGCAGTGTCCCTTTTAAAACAAACCCAGCGCCTGTCAATCATAGCGCATTCCAACCAATCCCAAAGCGCCCCTTTTTAAAAGCAGGTCTGCCTGCTGTGCTTTTATATTGCACCATGGCCTGTTTCGAAGCATTTTTACTACTACGGTTATTGCCACAAATCAAGAGGGCAAAGTGAACGGCATGGGACTCACACCAACTTTAACGAAATTGAGTCTGGTTCCTACTCCTGCGAAGTTCACGGCCACGAATTTCACATGCAGATGATACACAACAAGGCAAATGGAAACAGGATTCCTAGGTTTATCATCCATGAGCGTTGCATTGGTTCATTTTGCAAACTCATAGCCACACTCACATCGAAACATGACAAGCCTGTCGAGGTTTAGTGGCTGCCCTCTTTCTTGCGTCAACCCCGGGGAGAGCAATACTGAACCCAGCATGGTGCTGCCACCTTTGGCAGGGGAGCACATGGGGCACCCCACTGGCAGTTCCTTAAAACTCTGCCCCGCGCACAATTTGCGAGACTACCCCGAGACGAGGTCCAGTGCATATGTTGACCATTCGGTTCCCCTGCACTTCTCAGAGTCCGGATACCCCAGCCATCGGTTAGAGCACAGCCCTAGGGGCATTATCATTGGAGCCAATCTTTCTGGAGCCGGCATGCCACCCGTCACTGATCAACTGGCAACGAGATCTAACCAACATGGCGGGATTGGGAGGTACCGTGACCTCCCTGGCTGCAGAGACAGCAGAAGCCATCACGCTTTTTTCACGACTTATCACGAGCAGGCCCACGGCTCCTCCACCGACGCCACCCGAGACCTCGGCAGCCAAATGATGCTGGGTCTACCTGGGGACCTGCTCGCGCGGACGCACCACCATCACCACCACCACCACCCTCACCCTTATGGCCAGGCTGGAAATAGCCAGCAACTTGTCACCCAGTTTCTGGGTCTGTACAAGCCTCTCAACATGGCCATCCAGCGAGGAGCAGGTGACGCGTTCCTGAGGTGCACCAAACCAAATCTCATGAAGCACGAGCTGCTGTGTAAATGGTGTGACGGCCAAGAGGGGGTGGTGGTCGGGATTGGGAAGCAGCCCTGCGCCAGAACTTTCGGGACCATGTATGAACTTGTCACCCATGTGACAGTGGAGCACGTCGGAGGACCCGAGCACTCCGAGTACGTGTGTTACTGGGAGAGCTGTCCGAGGGACAGGAAGCCCTTCAAAGCCAAGTACAAGCTGGTGAACCACGTCAGGGTGCACACGGGGGAAAAGCCCTTTCCCTGCCCCTTCCACGGCTGCGAGAAAGTTTTCGCGAGATCCGAAAATCTCAAGATTCACAAGAGGACTCACACAGGTTGGTCGAGGAATAATAACAATGGCATAATAATAACAATAATAATAACTAACAATAACAAATTATAATAATAAACAACTAACAATTATAATTATATACAATAATAGGCTACCACAACATATATTATTATTATTATTAGACCTATTATTAATTAACAACAATACAACCATATTATAACCACAATTATGCATTTAGATAAATCAGTATCAACAATCTTAAAAATGCAGCTATAATTCTCTTTATTTGCAGATTTATTTATTTACCATATCCCATGCACAATTATATTTCTTTATGATAATTTATCCTATACCACATTATCAACTTGATTTATTCAAATGTGTTTTTTTAAATAACTAATAATAATAATAATAATAACAATAACAATAATAATAATTGTGTAGGCCTACTACAGACGGCGAGGTTTATATGATGTGTTTATATAGCCTACATATTGTTATGGTATATTACTATATAGCATGCTTTGTTGCTGCTGACTGCTGTCTTCGTCTTTGTTGTCATGCTATAGGCCAGTCAGAAACACGTGCAGCCAGGTGCTACGGGAGGACATCTAGTAAACAAGTATAGTCTTTTTAGGCCTAGATGCGTTTTTCCCTCTCCCACCCATTCAGTGAAAAAATAATAAATAATAAATACCGGGAGGACACCGGAGAGTTGTGACGTAGAGTTTACACCCCCCCCCCCCCTGTTGGCTCCCTGGGACGCATGTCCTGTGTGCGCCCGCCCAGGAAACGCGCTGCAAGTATATAGGATATGCTAGTAGTGGAGCATATCAGCACTTAAAGACATAAGATAATAAACAGTATAGCTGCTTATAAGAGGTTTTAGTCAACTATTTATTTTGCACTATAACTTGGTTTCACTGCTATATACCCGCAGTTCGCAGACATTGAAATGAAGCGTATATACCGTATAGGATATAACATTAAAAACAGGCCATGTTTGCTATCTCTCTCTCTCTTTATGAATGAATTTAATGGCCTTCAAAGAAAAGGAGAAGGAGAGGGTTGATACAAATATATATATATATTAGACACCCCCTCGTTATTCGGATGTGAATTGTTTTGATTGTGAAATGCAGATTTCATATTTCTGAAATGACATGCACAACAGGGGCGAAATTATGATGCAGCTCTAGGCTAACTCGTTTAAATTTTTTATTTCGAAGAGTTATTGCATGTTCAATTCGAAGCCAGACCATTAATATCCGCTCTTATATAAGATGATCATTTAACACTGACTGGTTTTAAGTTCAGGTTTATGAGTCTGACCCTTCAATCAATTTTATATGCAACTTGCAAGGCTATTATATGAAACCTGTTTTGTTTTCTACATGCATACATGGCACGGACGTGATTTCACATCTTGATTGCAGGGCTATAATTCATTAGACCCTGATACATCCACTATAACAAACAACAGAACCATTCCATCACTTTTTATTTATTTTCATTTTGCTGTTGGAGGTCCATGCACTCCAGTCTATAATAGCCACATGATTATGAGGTGCCTCACTTGCTTAATCATCATTTCGCCTCAATCAACAACTATAGGCCGCATAATGCATTACACATTATTTAGCTTTTAGCAGCTATGGTTATATTACATTTATGTACAACCCGACCATTGCTATTCATCTCAAGAGTGACAAGAGTGACAGATTGGAGCCTCAAACAGGCTGGAGGCCTGCTCAGAGCCACGGTTTAAAACCTACGACTGGATTTATGGATAGCATAAGGCCTAATGGCTGCTGCGAGTTAGCATATTTTTGATGTGTGTATATTTCCTAGTTGTATATAGACAACAGCCCGATTTCACACTGCATATTCTTGATTTACATAATTGATTTGAAGTTACACAAGTGGCTATAGGAGGGGAGAACGTTGTAACACGCGGTATAATGTCTCTCTCTGCACGTTTTTAGGTGAAAAGCCTTTTAAATGTGAGTTCGAGGGCTGCAACCGGAGGTTCGCAAACAGCAGCGACCGAAAGAAGCACTCGCACGTGCACTCCAGCGATAAGCCCTACATGTGCAAGGTCAGGGGCTGCGACAAGTGCTACACCCATCCCAGCTCGCTGCGGAAGCACATGAAGCTGCACTGCAAGAGCAGTCCTGAGTCCGGTGACGCGGAGGCGCACCTCGCCGAGACCACCAGGTCACCCGAAGTGACCGATCATCAAGCTGGAAGAAGCGCCATGACACCGCAGCCTCCCACCACGGGCCCCTCGACCCAGGACCCCCACCACCCCGCGTCCTCCCCCCCAGAGACTCGAGACGAGTCGACCCCGAGGTCGCGTTTCCATCACACGTTTGACAACAGTTTGGACTACTCGACACACAGGTCACCGCAGCAGCCCCTCTTGGACCCCTTGTTGATCCAGCGAGGCGGAGGCGGCGGCGGCTACAGGTCCGAGGCCGCCTCTCAGTACTCTTGCGGCCAGGCGGGCCACACTGCTGGTTTCGGCCACACTTCTTCGAGTTCGAGGACTTTCCCGTCGCCCTCACCCTTTCAGAAAAGTATTGTAAATGGCTGGTACACGTGCCACAGCGGCGTGGACGCGTTCTCACCAAAGCAATGTAATAACATACCGTCCATGTGACGTGAGCACCATGGGGGTGCTCGCCTATATAACATATTATGAGTTACTGCAGGTGTATTTCCTATTCTTTTTTTCTCTTCATGTTGTTGATATGATATAATCTGTGGTCATCCTATTGAAAATTTTGCTTTGCGAAATGTGGTATAGCTTTAACTGTTCTGTGGCACAGTCTGACACATATATAGGCATAGGCCTAGTATAGAGTTTGGCTCAACTTGTGAGAAACGTGTCCTAAAACGAACTATATTATATCCGTAATGGGTTAGCAGCAACTCGTCAAATATGTATATAAGGCCTAATCTTTCTTAGACTTCTTACACATTATTACACACACAGCCATTATAGTTATCCGGGGAAAGAGGAAGGTGCTACTGTTACGACATGCTTTTTATTTATGGAAAGGCCCACAAACAGTTATAACAGACGATTGACGAAAGGCTATACGATATTATTGGAGAGACTGAAACGAATGTCTTTGTTGAATGTAAAGGTCTTTGTTGAATGTAGCTGTATTGTATCGTGGGAAAGATAGACAGACACATATTGTTTTTATGTATATGTCAGAAGATGAAATAAATAATTGAAACGTTTTGTCAACCTTCATTTGGTGACCTAAATATATAGGCCATGCAAAATAAGGATACCGACGTAAACATTATTATTCAAAGACCATGAACCCCGGTGGAAATGATTTGACCAAAATACGTATTTTGTTTCCTGGCTATTATGATTGGATTTCACTCCTAAATAGCCTGCACATTTGTGTGTGTGTGTGTGTGTGTGTGTGTGTGTGTGTGTGTGTGTGTGTGTGTGTGTGTGTGTGTGTGTGTGTGTGTGTGTGTGTGTGTGTGTGTGTGTGTGTGTGTGTGTGTGTGTGTGTGTGTGTGTGTGTGTGTGTGTGTGTGTGTGTGTGTGTGTGTGTGTGTGTGTGTGTGTGTGTGTGTGTGTGTGTGTGTGGAGAGGGGCCTATTTTCATGAAAGTAATCATAAAAATGCATGCAGTGTTTGTCATCATATATACGTATATAGTGGTACGTCGGTTTAATTACAATTCCACTGTACATGCTTACTGTACAATTAATTATGCATTCAATATTTTATTAACGTTGCCTCTATTCCCTTTGATAAAACACGTGATCAAACCCAATCAATGCCTTCTCGTGGCACGTCGACAGTGATTCCTCACGCTCTTTAATTAGGCCTATATTTCCGCTAGGGGATCATATATGTTTTTTCTTTTCTTTTTTCCCTTTTTCTTTTAATGGGTCCTCCCATCTCGTTGCAGATGTAGGCTATATCATGTACATTTCATTTCCATGTGTGATGGGCAAGTGTAATGTCCAGCCCTTCAAACCTGCATGAGGCCTTGAACATGTATAGAGTGCAACATGAGACACCTATGACAAGAAAAACGGTTCGTTGTTGAAGGTCGGCGCAGGTGAACCGTGAGAATTGCACCTTCATGATGGGATGCACAATATTATGAAAGTTGCAGCCCGTTTCTTTATAGCTTGAATGCTTCAGCAATTTGAGGCCTTGCATTTTCCCCGCAGACATAGCTAGCCTTATATACATTGGATTTGAATGCCTGCAATTTCAGAATATCATGTAGGTTAATATCATTATGAATCAATAAATGTCTAAGCTATGTTTTGTCTCCGACGCCCCGAGGTAACGTGCATTTCAACAACCGTCGTTTAGGAACGCGATCAATTAAATTACATACAAATTGCATTTTAATGTTTGCCAAATTAATTGGTTTATGGATTCCAGCAGCACACGCTATTCATTGTTATTTCTTAATTTCGTGCTCACGAGCAGACACAGAATGTGTCCAGTTATATTTATTTGTTATACAATACATGTGAAATTGCATATATTCCGATAGTATTCATTGCTATATATATATACTGTATGCAGTAACAACAGTGCATGGGCTCTCTACATCTCTGAAGCTCTTTAGTTCAAAGAAAATACGTTTTCAGGTCGGGATACCAATTTCGTCCAATCAGGAGAGACTGAGCTAGAGAACTCCACTCCTCTATATTGCAGCTCCAATGTTCTCGCCTAATTTTTTTAATCGATTCCAACTTCACTTGTTTAGCTCGATCCTGTATGAATTCCCCCTCTTGATTGGATGAAATTGGTATCCCGACCTGAAATGGTATTTTGTATTTATTAAAGAGCTGTGGAGATGGGAAGGCCCCTGTTACAGAACATACAAATTACCCTAACCTATATAGCTTTACATTTTAACAAACATTTTTTCCCCCTTTTTTGTTTTTTTTGTAAATCAAAGAATACATCCCCGGGCCATTAATAAACAGCTATACATGAGAAGGTGACCATATGCAAAAATAGAAAAAGTCTAAAAAATAAATTTCTCACAGAGTTCAGAAATGTTGGGCTTGTGAATGTTCACCCTGTGGGTTTCTCAGAAGTTTCTCAGATCAGATTCAGAATCCATAGTTTGAATTTTGGTATTCAAGGCGAATACGGAAATAGTGTGAGAATATCCATTTTGTATTCTGGGATCATGTTTGACTTTACAGATCGATGGTGAAATATAAGGCACAATTTGTTTTCATGCTATAAGTTTTATTTATTTTTATATGATTTCTAACCGTTTTTCTTGATATAAAATATACATTCAATGATGCTGGATGTGCTATATGCCAACCGTCGAACATGTCAAATCCCCATTTAATATAATAACAAAATATAGGCCTACATGTTTCTATAAGGGGTGCATTACTTTGGAGCTTGAATAGCACAAGAAACAAACTGCTGTTATAAAAATATACAAAGATCAATGTCTAAAACATGCACAGTAATCTTTTTGTGCCTCCACCATGTTGCTCATTCTTATAGTTCTTAGTTTACACACCCTCTGTCAATCATTGCTTATTCATATAATGAAAATCAACCATAAAAATGTACAGTATGTCCTTGTCTTGTGGGCTTTGGGACTACAACTATAGTGTTGAAAAATGAAAAATGCAATGGTCTTGTAATATTTGGCTATATTAAAAAAAAAAAAAAACATTGCACCTCAATGCCCTGCAACACAACAAGCCTTTCTGCCAAGTAGGAATGTGTGAATCACGTATCACTTATATAGATGTTTTGTTATGATTGGCACCTTTATATAATACACAAGATAATTTCTGATATTTCTGAAGGAAATGGGGTCAAATGTGGCATAGTTTTACATCTCTTTGAAACGTGTGCTTATACAGTGATGTGTGACAGCTAACTAGCAGTCAGTAATGTAGCCTTTATCTCTGTAAGATGGGCTGATTGAAGGGTAGTTAGCAGAATGGTCACAAAAATACATGGGGTCAATACACCACAAGCCAATCAGATTACGCTTTCCTCTCTTTAATATACTGTACGTCTGATGTACAAAGCAGAACACTTTATA
Organism: Electrona antarctica; assembly: GCF_951216825.1. Taxonomy (NCBI): domain Eukaryota; kingdom Metazoa; phylum Chordata; class Actinopteri; order Myctophiformes; family Myctophidae; genus Electrona; species Electrona antarctica. The sequence continues at coordinate 57,016,570 of NC_136806.1, forward strand.
GGTTCATTTCAGGTGAGGAAGGAATTGGCTTCAGTATACATTTTACAACTATTACATTAAAACAAATTGACAAATTTGAAACTGAAAGTCGTCTTCATTCTCACAGTTACACAAATGGCATGTTTTGTCTCATGATTATTCCTCCTACAATCGCTATAATCTATCTATCTATCTATCTATCTATCTATCTATCTATCTATCTATCTATCTATCTATCTATCTATCTATCTATCTATCTATCTATCTATCTATCTATCTATCTATCTATCTATCTATCTAGCTATCAATCATCAGAGTCCTAAAGGGATATTCACTTTTAAACATGTTTTTTTTATTTTTTATATCTATACTCAGGCTTTTGTGAACACAACACCCCAGACCGTTTTTAAGTTGCTTGATTCAGTATTTAGATATTTGATTTTCATTTGATCTGACACGCCCCCTTCCTACAGTATACAAATCCATAGTAACTTCAAACTCCATTTGAACCAAGATGGATTCATAGAAAACTCCCATCCTTGGTTGGTGACTGATTTTCCCTCAAAAGTATATAAAAATAAATGAAACATGTAATTGACTTCACGCATTATACATTATTACGACAATATCACTCACCAAAATCAAGGACGGGTGTTTTCAATGACCATCATGGTTAAAATGGAATATTGGAATGGGGCGTGTCTGATTAAATGAACATCAAATAAAGCCTGAGTATGTTAAAATGAGCCCAAACATGTTTGAAAGTGAAATATCCCTTTAAACCCAAATACGCAAATATCTTTATGCTAGGTGTGCTGTTAGTGCATGTCATATACACAACATTGATGAAAATGCTTTTTTCTGGGAGTGTGTCGTATTTTACAAGACCTACTGTACTGAGCTTGATCATCATGGTTGAGTCTTCTACTCGCTGTGCAAATGGAAATACATTCATTGGATGGAGAGTTGGAGGTGGAGAACACGTACATGACATATTGTTCACCACCAACAATGTATGCACGCCTACTATACCTTTGATAAGATCAGGTTCGGTTTGCATGGTTTCAAACAGTCTGAACAGAATACTATTTGAGTTGGCCAATGACAATTGATGTTGATGTAGTTAAAAGTTTTGAGGTGAACCATAGTGTAAGTTTAGTGAAAGCAATGTTGGCGAATATTAATGGCCTTTGAATTTTAAGTGCCCCTTATTAGATTGAAAGAGAAATAATATTGACTTTGATCACAACACAATCATTTAAAAGATATTCATTTGCTTTCTTTCCATTATTGGCTTGCGTAAGTTGCGTTACAATGTTGCATCACATCATTCTGCTGTGGTTAGGTTTTTGAATTATATTATTTAATAATCACATAGCAAAAGTGTACATTTAACTTGTCTTACTGTGCGAGCTAATCCTTTAAGTCAAAATATATAATTCTATGTGTTCTCACAGCATGCAGAAATATATCACATCACAGTGTTCCACATTTCCCCCCTCTTCAGCATAAAATAGTCAACCTCCTCCATAGAAAACATTATCAATCAAAGTTCTTCTCTATTTAATCTCTTATACATGTGCAGTTAGCATTGTGCATGCATGCTAGGCCTGACAGGAATGCTGTCACATTTTCTTCCCTTTCTGACAAAGCAAAAGCCATATTCTATCATCACTACTGAGCCCCCTATACCACACCCTTCCCTTCCCCCACTAATCACAACTGATGAGACCTCCTCTTCCCAGTTTGCCATTTGTTGGCCGCCATTTTTACTCCTGCGCGCTCTGCCTAGCAACAAGCGATGCGGGCGCCATTTTTCGGTCAGCGCAACGTAAGTAACGACCAATTTCATGTAAATATATCGATTTCACCTCGGGAATCCAATGACTCGCTGCCCTGTTTCCCTGGGTAGCACTGAGGTTGAGCCCCAGCAGTGCATCAGGGGGTGGCCCGCTTTGTCACTGCACCAGGTTCTCGGTTTGAAGCGTCATCGTAACCGTGCATGACATTGTGTAACGTACGTACGTGGCGAGGTTCCCATGTATGCCTATATATACTCCCTACGTCTCCAAGCATGGCTTCGGCAATTTGGAGGGCATGCTGTGGCTGTGTCGGCAGTGACTGTGAGTGACGATAGTGGCAGGATTGACCACGTGTGATTTTAATTGGATCTCTGGCTATTCCCATCTTCCCCAGGTCAAGCCAGAAGTGGTGTTGCACCCCAACTCACTTTCTTTTCATCCTCCCTTCTGTACCCCCCTCTTTTTTTTGCCAGCTCCTCTTGTTCGTTCCTCTCATCTGTCTCTATCCCCTCTGCTCCTGGCTATCTTCACCCTCCATGACTCCTTCACCGATGGCCCCTTAATCTTTGCCTTCTCACCAGTCTGGTTCAGAGGTAGGTGCTCCATCAAATTCTATACCCCTAAAATGCATGGATGCCTGCTCACAGATCTGTTGTCGTTCCCTCGCTCCATGGAAAATTGCAACCCCACGTGGTAAACTGGATGCAGCTGCACTGTGGTCCGTCAATTCTGTCAGCGCTGGTTTCATTTCGTTCGCATTCTCTCATCAGCTGGAACACATGAGCCTGCTGAAGGGCTTGGCACGCATGACACTAACAATGTAGTGCAGTGTCAGTGATTGCAAAGAATGTAAGGGTATTGATTGTAAAGGTTAGGTCACATGATAAGTAAGGATGAAAAAACGTGGAAGTCAGATTATCTTACTCCAGGAAAATAACATTGAATCATGTCACTAGTTCTTTACAAAGACTATTGTAAATGTAATCTTGTTTCATGTCTCGGCGCTTGTCCTTTTGGAAGCATTGTCAATAACTGTCTGTTACTGTATGTAAGACAATGCTATCATTAATAAGCACAGTGACAGGTGTGTGTAGTGTTTTGATGAATGCGATGGGAACATAGCGAGTCTCAGTGCTGTGTGACTTTAAGAGACTGATCCCTTAGATTTCTCTCATCTTCATCTGCACCATGCACAGTTTTCTGATGTCAGTGGTGCCAGCCCCCTGCGTAGCTCAGCTGGGACCAGGGCTTATAGACCAGCCCTCTATTCACACTTCCCAACTGGGACTCCACTGTCAACTTAAGCTTGAGCCTCTCAAATACCAAGCTTTTTATTGTTTAAGATTTTGGCAAAAAAAGCAGGACTGTTGAACGGCCGAGTTGCAGCAGGGCAGGGGAGAGAGAGACTCCGCCCCCAACAAGATATCTGATGCATTTTTTCCTTTTGATGCATTTCAATTTACCCCTATGGACAGTTCTTAAAAAAGATGTCTTCTTTTTCATTAATTATCCATGTCTTGCATATCTTTGGCAGCTTCTGATGAGCCAAACTATGAAGGCATTAATGGTATCTTCTTCTGAGCCATTCAGCTCAGGAGTTTCCCCACACGGTTGACAAGTTTTTGCATTCTGCAAAGCAACAACAACTGGACTCTCTGAGGCACGGTCTGCAGTATTTCTTGCTTTGCGAAAAGGGAATGCGATCGTCTTTTTAAGAACCGCATCTTTCAAAAATCGCATCTCCAAGCTTTTGTGGACATGAGAGCGGGATTTCAGGGGATGTTTAAAGAACTGGCAACATCATGCAAGCTCTAGGCCCATGAGGTGCAATGCCATCCTGTCTAGAGGATGACCATAACATTGCCCTCTTTGCTTTTGATCCCCCAACCAGATCCTTGTCATCTTGGATCAACCAGGATGGTTGCCTTATTGTCCTCCATTTCTTGGCAAGGGCATGCAACAGACAGCTTTCATGTCTGTTAACAGCCAGATGAATATGAAAAAAAAGTCTTATAATATACAGAAATTGGTGCCTTTATCTGCGTCTTTGTCTTCTCACGGCTCAATATGATTTTAGCTGTTATTTTTTTAATGCGATTGCTTAATGATTTACATTATACAGAATGCATTTGGAGCACTTGTTAGGGAATGTTAAGTATCCTTTGATCAGCATGCCTAAAGAGCACAATGCCTTAGATTTGACAAACACAGAGCCAGGAGACCCTTGTCTTTGCTGTGTATTAACACCATCACATTTCATTAGCCACAATTCTGTGCTGTTGTGAGATACTGTACTGTATAGTCTTTGAATACTTTCTTTTTGTACCATTTCTCAAATCTCCGTCTTTTGAGGTTGAAAAAAGAAAGAAAAGGGGGGATCACATTGATCACGGTCCAGGGTATTTCAAAGCCGTGTGTAATCGCGGGTGTTTAATTTTATCTAAGGCAGTATGCATTGCGAGGCGGCTGTGTAATCAGGCCTGTGAACTCGACATCTGACGGAAGGACGCCATTTCTGATCACATCTCAATTGAAGTCCATCGATTTAGCCAAGTGTATCTGTGTCGACCGCTCTCTCAAGCTTGCGCTCCTTTTGGCACATGCAGGATGGCTAAATTAATATGCACTTGACATGACGCCATGTTCCTTTTTGGTCCTGCCGGTGTCGCCCAGTACTACACTCTGACACCCATGGGCCACAGTAGTGCCACAGTCCAGGAAGCAGTTAAGTGAGCTATGCACTGCGATCTCGCTGTTAACCTCCCAGCACTACAAGAGCACCCCAGGGCCTAACTCTACAATGATGGATGTGGAGTGGTGGGGTAGGGGTTGGGGGTGGGGGGTACAGGGAGGTTAGGGGATACCCAAACAAGAGCCCAGGAATTCCCCTCGGGCCTTTTCAATTACAGTTGGAGCCCAGCTCCACACTGTGAGGCTATGCGGCTCCGAGGCTGCTCTGAGGGTGTGACATTAAGGTAATGGACGGATGAGAGCCCAACTGTTGCCTCCTACCCCCATGAACGGTAGGGGACGAGGCACCGCTTTCAGGAATGTGCCAGCTGAAGAGGGGCGACTGTGGCTCAGGAGGTAGAGCAGGTCGTCCAATGATCCATGGGTCGGAGGTTCGAATCCCGGCTCCTCCTGTCTACAAGTGTCCTTGGGCAAGACACTGAACCCCAAATTTGTGTTGGTTGGTACCTTGCATGGCTTCCGCCGCAATCGGTGTATGAATGTGTGAATGGGTCAATGTAATGAACAATCTATGTAAAGCGCCTTGGATAAAGGCGCTATATAAATGCACCATTTACCAAGAAGCAACCACTCGGAAAATGCAAAGGCCACCTTGTTGGGTCCATGCATTCTTTATACGCGGTCATCATCAAAATAGGCCTGTTGTCGAACAAACCGAGCGTGTGTCGTTTAGGTCCCTCTTGAAGTTAACGGGTTATTGATGGCAGTAGTTTATCGGTAGCCAGAGGCTAAAGGAGCATTAGGAGCATGGGAGAGAGTAGGAAGTGTCTCTAGTTTGCCTTTGAGATACCCAGGTAGTGGATTTAACAGTGGCAGAGGGAGAAGAATTGACTGCCCCCTTCATCTTTTTGATGATCAATATGGTAGACTGACCTTCTATTGGACACGTCCTATGATGTGGTAATGGGATCTACTGCGTGCGTGCGTGCGTGCGTGCGTGCGTGCGTGCATGCGTGTGTGTGAGTGTATATACATTTGTGCACACACACACTCCACATCAAATCCAACCACAGTGACTTTGTCCCCGGAAAACGCCAGCGCCATTGCTAACTTATTGACCTTGTGCAGACCGCGGCCCTCTTGCCAGCAATGTGCTAGCTAGATGCATTTTCCCATTGACAGCCCATTCATCCAAACAGAAAGGTCCTATCTGATTGTATTAAAATACATCAAACTCACCAACATTGCAGCTGTGCGTGAAGCTTGAATTATCCTCTTTCTATCTGCAAAATGTTTGTTTCGTAAAAATCCACTGTAGACTTGTTATGAGCTACTTCCTTCCAAGAAATTCCTTGCAGGTGATTTTTTTTATTTTAAGTATTGGAGTTTGGAAGCGCTCGTCTTTAGTACAGCAACCGCCTGCTTCCTCCTGCATTATGTGCAATCAAAAGCAGGGCTGTCAGTGATATCCAACGAGCACTCCCAAACTCTGACACTTAGAGAAAATATAACCTGCATGGAATTTCTTGACAGGAAGTAGCTCATAACATGTCTACGGTGGATTTTTATGAAACAAAAGGATAAAAGGATAATTCAAGCTTTCCGTACAGCTGCAATGTTGGTGAGTTTGACGTTGTTTAATACAATCCGATAGGACTTTTCTATTTGGATGAATGGGCTGTCAATGGGAAGTTGCACCTATAGCACCTTGCTGGCAAGATGGCAGCGGTGAGCATAATAAGGTCAATATCGGTTGAAGTTGCCATCGATGACCTTTACACCTGGGCTGCCATTTGACTTTGCATCTATTTCAGTTTCTATGCAGGCAATCATCCTGTTCCAGATATGTGGTCAGAACTACTGCGCAATAACCGTATATCTCATCAGTCACCTTACTAGAGATGAAATGGCTTTGGTAATTAGCACTCATCCCTGGATAAACTCTCTGCATTATGCCAAATTCATGCTCCATCGTATGGCAAAACATATTAGGCATTCCTCCAAACCTGAGGCATCACTGTTGTGAATAGTATGTGTTATTCCTTTTCTGATGTAAGAGATGGAATTATGCAATCCCTCATTGTAAATGATGCCAGTCTGCCAACAAAAAAAGGGACATATCCCTGAAACAAAATGCATTATGCATGCTGAAAACTAACATGAAATCCAGGAAGATATCAGTTCAATGCAGAAACAGAACTTAGTTTATTGTTAAATGTGAGTTAAGTGGAGGAAGGGTGTCTGAAATGATATGATTTATTTATTTATTTTATTATACAAGAGCCGGCAAATTACTGCACGCTTTAGAGAAGCATGCGTGGATCCCTTCTGCACACTGTGGTGTAACTTCCATTCTTATCAAGTGGATCATTAATTATGCTGTGTACGTTCAATTCATTAAGAACCTACCATATGTGTTGGGCCATGAATAATGCCAGTGAGCCTTGGAGAAATAAGACCCCCTCCCATTCTGACTTATTATCATGGAGGGAAAAAAGAACTACCACACTGGGCTTTTCTCTGCATGTGTGTTTTGAAATATACTTTCGGTTCCTTCTCCCTCCCCCCAAACATATGAAGTGAAGACATCAGCGAGTTAAAAGGCAAACAGAGTAAATGGATCTGGAGCCAGCATGGGCCGTTGTTAATACTACACACACATGAGCACGATGCCAGAGGCAACGCAAATTCACTGACATAATTATGTAAACAGTTTGTATTAATCATCTTGGTAATGAAGTAGGCCGTACTGCTTAGCATTCTGTACATCCATCACACACCGAGAGGCTTTTACATATACTCAGGTGAGGCTTTGGTGTCTCAGAATCCTTTACTTTATTGTCACATCACATGAAAAATTATATAAAAAAAAATTAATTCTTTTTTAGCAAGCTCTCGATATTGCAGTTGGGAGGAAGAGTTAGAATAGGGGAAGGCGGAAAAGAGATGAAAGGAAGACAGAACACAGAACTAAACAGGAAGACGGTCAAGACAGTCAAATCAAACAACCTCATTTAAAATGAGCAATGGATAGATGGCACGGAATGGAAGGCAGAAATGCTTCTTGTGCGGGAAGCATATCCAGCATACAATATGAAAAACGCAACAGCTACAAAAAAAACACATGTTTTTTACATGTTCACCTGAGAAACGTCAAGGATACAAACACAAGAAAGTCACACTTTCCATTGTGGTTCTTGGTTTGAGACAAACAAAATACAAACAGTACATCAATATACCTACGGCATAAATACATAGGAATGCATCAAAATATAAGTGACCATACTATTCTGCAACATTTTCCAGAAGCCTAAAAGTAGGCTAAAATTACGCTCCTGGAGAACAGAACAAAATGTGAAATTCAGTCAGACAACTCACAAATAGATTTAACCAATATTTAGTGTGCATATAATATTTTCTTGGCGTTCGGCTCTGCTACATTTTTTATATAGTAATACAATAACCCCCCATGTGGGAACAGAAATAACAGAGCTCACCGGTGGTGCTGGTGTGGCGGTTGGAGCAAACATCACATAACACCCAGGAACCATATGCAGAAGGAAGGCAGGAAGGAAGCATGCAGTCTAGGGCGCCGTTCACACACCTGAGAGACAGCTGTCTCCTCTGTGTCCTGTCTCTTCTGCGTGTCGCACGGCTCGCAATGCATTTTCAATGGGAGTCACACAGAACAGACAGGAGAGGAGACAGCTGTCTCTCAGGTGTGAACGGCGCCTATAGGTGAGCTTAAATACCCCGCCCAATTGGTCAGCTGACTGCCACATCAGCGAATGACATGTGTGGGTCTTGCAAACACTGAATACACGCACATAGAAAATGCAGCATATTAACCCGTCGAGCATATCTATGCGCCCTTGAGCACAGCATGAGGCCGCTCGAGTATATCTGACTGAACTATAACTCCGCAAGCTATACGTATCATTTGCTGAAAATTGAAACTGACATTTTTTTGTTTGTGAGAAAAGGTTTTGATTGTATAAGAGCTGCTGTGGTTCCGGAGGTATATAGGCCAAAACATGAAGCAAGCTGTTGTAGCGCCACCATGAGGCTGATTTTGAAAGCATCGTGGTTGGGTGAGCTACCTCCTTACCTCCAACCCCGCTCTCAGACCCCAGCCTCAGTCCCCAGCCTCAGTCCCCAGCCTCAGTCCCCAGCCTCAGACCCCAGCCTCAGTCCCCAGTCTCAGACCCCAGCCTCAGTCCCCAGCCTCAGTCCCCAGCCTCAGTCCCCAGTCTCAGACCCCAGTCTCAGACCCCAGCCTCAGTCCCCAGCCTCAGTCCCCAGTCTCAGACCCGAGTCTCAGACCCCAGCCTCAGACCCCAGCCTCAGTCCCCAGCCTCAGTCCCCAGTCTCAGACCCGAGTCTCAGTCCCCAGTCTCAGACCCCAGTCTCAGACCCCAGCCTCAGACCCCAGTCTCAGTCCCCAGCCTCAGACCCCAGCCTCAGACCCCAGCCTCAGACCCCAGCCTCAGTCCCCAGCCTCAGTCCCCAGCCTCAGTCCCCAGCCTCAGACCCAAGCCTCTGTCCCAAGCCTCAGTCCCAAGCCTCAGTCCCCAGTCTCAGTCCCCAGCCTCAGACCCCAGTCTCAGACCCCAGCCTCAGACCCAAGCCTCAGTCCCTAGCCTCAGTCCCCAGCCTCAGACCCCAGTCTCAGTCCCCAGCCTCAGACCCCAGCCTAAGACCCCAGCCTCAGTCCCCAGCCTCAGTCCCCAGCCTCAGTCCCCAGCCTCAGACCCCAGCCTCCACACTGGGAACTCTCAAGTCCTTGTATTTTCCAGTGCAAGTCACCATTTATGGTAACAGTGCTATTTGACTTTTTCTTTTTGGTTTTCCCTTTGAACATCTCAACTCATCGTTATTTTTTATTTACAAAGCCTATTTAGGCAAGTAGGGTTTGAAAAAATAATTAGGCCTCCATGCTAGAGCGTGGACATGTATTCCCTTTCAATCAGTTAAAAACTAACTCTGTTAATTAATGTTCTATGCTACCACTTTCCCCAAACAATTTCTCAGATCTGTTGTCAGGTTGGCATATTTTATGCTTTGTTTCTCTATTCCATTCCTTTTTTTCCCACAGAATTCCCATTGACCCATATTTTTGATGTGATTTTTTGAATAATATAGACGCAGCTATGAGAACAGAGGCACTATTATTAGTTGCATTTGTCGGCACACAGCCTCCTCCTGGAACCTGTTGGGGTGTGTGTGTGCCGTGTGTTGCTGAATTCCCCGTGTGGAGGAATTATTACCATCTCATTTGGGTAAGCATAAGGACTCCTGATTATTATTACCTCATGGAAACAGCTTATTAAATCCCAGAAAGATCAGGGGAGTCTGAGCTGATGATGCACAGGTCCCCACGCTGGCAGGTATGAGGCATCCAGAGGAGACGTGTCGGCGAACATCACACATGACAACTTGTGATATCACCTCGCCAGTGTTTTTCCTGGAAAGGTCCCTCACTAACAACAGCATTCCATTGATCCTCAACACCATTTTAACAACCATCCTCACACACCCCCACCCCCCACGGACGCACGGACGCACGCACGCACGCACGCATGCACGCATGCACGCACGCACATTTGTGCATTATTATTATTGGCCATTTTCTGTGTATGTATGATGATACCAGCGTGTGCAACTATCAGGTAAAACTAAACCTAGTCCTTGAACCTGACCTCCAATCTAATTGTAAGCCTAACTCCTAAAGTCTTAAAAAAACCATAAAAACCATAAAACAATGACTTCTCCTGAAAGTGGTCCTCACATATGTGTATTTCCCTGTTATATTATATTGTGACTTTTGGCCCTCACTAGTACACACACACACACACACACACACACACACACACACACACACACACACACACACACACACACACACACACACACACACACACACACACACACACAGGCACGCGTCCATGCACCTGAGTGGATTGAAAGTGTGAGCTATAGTTATTAGCAGTTTGTGTTTAGCTTTAATTCCTTTACGTCCTGACTCCTGTATCATTGGAAATGTCAATTAGGCCTCATCTGTGATGGATCAGCTGGACCCAGGAGGAATAGTGAAAATCACTAGTGTAAATAACAGATCACGCCTCAGTGCAGAATTAATATGCAACGCGTACATTCTTGCACTGATTAAAAGGCTGTGGCACGTGATGAGTTATCAAAACAAGAAATAAACTACACGGATTAAAATTCTGCTTTTAATTGGATAGATGAAAGAAGCAATTAGTTGCACTTCAGTTGAGAATGTGTCCTTTTTCTCAGTCAGAGAAAAAAAAAAGTGTGTTAGCCATACTTTTTTTTCCTTTTAAGCACATGGGTTAGAAGAAGAAATGCATTTGCTTGTATTTCACTTTGGAACATGCCACTGTCCTTTGATCACTGGTTACTCCCGGGTCCCTGGACCCTCAGGTCCATGTGCCATCACCACTGGCTGTAAAAAATAGATAGGTAGGTTCTTAAAGGAAGGAATTCTTTGAGGAAGAATTCCTTTGCCCAATCACGCAGTCCGTAAAATGTTGCTTACATATCGTTGTTGTCGGGCAGAAACCTCTTACAGTATCTGCATATTCAAACTTTTTGTGGGTTTTTTTGTAAATCGATGCCCACGCACGCACGCACGCACGCACGCACGCACGCACGCACGCACGCACGCACGCACGCACGCACGCACGCACGCACGCACGCACGCAAGCACGCACGCACGCTTTAGTTCTTTATTTGAATCCGCAAATTACAATTAATTTTACAGGGAAACAAATACAACAGGGTTGACAAACTGCCTATAACAGCTGAAACAGAGTGTATTCGGCAAGTTGTTTGGCATTGACTTAGAATGTTTATCTTGGAATTCCTGGTCCATGTACAAATCAAAGACACAGCCCACCTCCAGAATCAGGACCTCCTTGTGACTTTGTGACATCAACAAAAACAACATCAGGTGTATTTGAGATGTTAGCAAAGACATCGCATGCACAACTAAACCAATCTGGTAACTCTTGAATGTGTATACATTGCTGCACTGGATGGCACATATTTTCAAACTGCATCAGACACTAGGTCAACAATACGGCCGTGGCGAGCAATATACACATTTTTGTATGCACTAAATCCATTTGTTATGTGTGCGATGGATTCTAGGTGTTGTTCAGAAACATGATGGTTTATAAAGAGTGGAGTGTGGATTTCGGGATACCAGATTGACAGATTATTTGTACTTTGTTGGTAATAATTGCAGTCTTGCTTTGATGGTGAATTTAAAAATGTCCTCCCCAATAACAACATTTTTACACACACACACACACACACACACACACACACACACACACACACACACACACACACACACACACACACACACACACACACACACACACACACACACACACACACACACACACACACACACACAAACACACACGAACAAACACACACACAAACACACACACTAACACACACACACACACACACACACACACACACACACACACACACACACACACACACACACACACACACACACACACACACACACACACACACACACACACACACACACACTAGACATCTTGGTTCTTCTGCTTGGTGCATAACCCTCTGGCTCTCGATTATTCTCAAGTTACATAATTTTGTGTTACCACAAGATACACATTTTGTTCATTATTGATGATGATATTCCAAGCTGTGAGGAAGTTTGGAGTGTGGAATCTCATATCAATCAATAGTTATCTGAAACTAATATATTTTCTGCTCAGGGTTGTGTAAAGAATGGCTTGACTAGGATGTCTCTGTTATTTCACAGACGTTACTCATCAATCAGAAATCAAAGACTGGCAGATGTCTACATTAAAGGGTGCACACTGTGCCAAGAGGCTGGCTTTCCACTGAGCATGTTAATGCAGGTCACAAGGGGGGGCTTATCATAGATCATAAGGGAACGATTGATACTTCTGGGGCTGGGCTACATCAGGAAAAGGCTCCATGCAATTTATGCTGGTATATGTATACACAAATATGAACACAAATGCAGTGTACTGGAAGCTGAACATTGTTGTGAAGACATGGTGATTTAATGTCCTCCTAAATAAAATTAAAAAAATAGTGACAAGCCAAAATAGGTTGAAAGGGGTTAACTTCCTGTCCGGCCATCTCACAGATACGTCGGAAATGGAAGACGATCTGGGTCTATAATCGCAAATGGAGAGATGAATATCAAAGGTTCACTCCAAACAACAAAAGTGTTGCTTTATACATCAGTGGTTCTCAAACCTATTCATGTCAAGGACCCCTAAAATCAATATATACTGTATTTGGCCTCTTACCACCTTCCGGAAATAAAATATGTTGTGCCAGGGATCCCCACACAAGATTTGTGTTGTTAAAATGTTTCGACAATATTCGCAGTTTTTCAACTTTTACAAGATTTTTTCGATAATAGCTAGATCCAAGCTTACGTTGTGAGCTTGTAAATTGGCTGTTTTCAAATAGCCTAGCCAATGTATAGGCTTAAAGTTGTTGAACTGATTGTGACACTATGTGTAACTATTTTAGCTTGGGACCCTCTGGAACGCCCTCAAGGACCCGTGGGAGTCCCCCACTTTGAAATCCATTGTTTTTTACATAATCAAGTGCTCTTGTACTTTCGTACTATTTCAAAACTAGACCTCGACTTTTTCTCGAGGTCGAGTTCGAGCAAAACTGCTTTCGTTGGGCCTCTGAAAGATGTTTACAAGATGACAAGGTCAAAAAGGGCTCAGATGAACCATGGTAATAGTTAACAACATACAACAGTCTGCAGAAGACCTTTTGAGTTCTTCAAAAACGTAAATCAGTTGACCCAATTACATTACAGCCAACACCTAAAAACATCTTGGAATCTCAAACTTGTATATATTTTTTATTTTTTGTTTAATGAAAGGATTGATCATGTCAGTACTTTCAGTTGTCATAATGTGAATAGGCATGCCACAAACCAAAACTCATTAGAAAAAGGCCTGTATCCTTCACAGAGACACTGGCTGAATGAGCTTTCATCATACTGTACTCCTGAAAAGATAGAAAGGAGGAGAAAGCCTGCTACTTTTGAAAAGATATGGGGTAGGTTCTTTGAGGTTCTACCGTCAATATCTCCTCTGGGTTGATTTAGTTTTAGTTTTATTTATATTGTTTTTATTTATTTATCCGAGTTGTTGTCAAGTGGTGTTGTGTACAATACAGAGTAATGAGAGCTGTGTAGTTTACCTTTCTGGGGTTGGGGTGGGGGGTGGGTGGGGGGGGTTTGTTTTTGCTGTTTTTTGTCTTTTTCTTTTGAGTTTGTCTTGTCTTGTTTAAAAAAAAAAAGGAAATCATGATTCTGTAATTCATTGTTTTGAATAATGATGATGTCTGCATTATCAATAAATAAACCTTTTTAAAAAAAGAAAAAGGCCTGTGTATAGAGGCTTTATAATGCATGGTGCTGCTTCACCACTCCACCACCGGTGACTAGCGCTGTTTTGCAAGGCGGGGTTGGGTGTGGATTTCCCCCAATCTGTGATGAGATCATTGGGATGGCACATTAGATATCGCCAGTTAGACTAATGATTCCCAGCATATCACACTGTAATGTCTCATCACGTCATGGACCAGACTCTGAGTCTGCACCGCTTTCACAAGCAATGTACTTCAGTCTATTCCTTATCGTATAGCGCATTTAGGCTGTGTTCCTCTGCAGAGAGTGTGATTCAAGCTCTTTTTTGTGTGTGTCTAGCCTATAGGACATGTTTATGGGCTAATAGGCCTTTGTTAGTAGTAGTACTCTATTTATTTAATGCAATTGTAGTGCGAACAGAAGGAAAAATAAACAGGCCGACTAAACATACGATTCCCCCTTTGGGTTGTGAAAACCCTGTGTAAGGACACAAAAGGGGGACGTCTCCAGTGTGGAAAGTAAATTCTTTTGAAGTGGAACTAATCATCTGAGGGATGGTTCTCGTTGTCCTAACAACGCAGCTGAATTGGAATGAGCCTCCTTTATTGTTGCCGATATGTTTTCTCTTTTTCATTCAAAACTGATGATGATAGTAGTTTCACGCCCTGTCCGCCCACATTGTCGGCCCAGAGTTTGTTTCTCTTCCCCCTCCGTGGATAAGTCTTTACTCTGGGACGCCGAACACACGGCGGGGTGACTCTTGGACCGTGACGTCAGCCTCGCCCCTCTGTCTCCACGTCTTTTACGCTTCTTTCTAATGCCGTTAGATGCAAAAAGGGAATCTCGCAGCAAATCCTCCCCAATAACGGTTCTGTCTAAGGGTGTGAAAAGATCAAGGCCCTGAAAGCTCTCCTATATCATTATGCTCCAGTCAGTCACTTTCAGCTTATACAGGTCTATTTTTTCAAGGCATTAACCGTCCTGGACAAAACCCAAACAAACAATCCTCCTTGTAATCGTTCATGTTGGTGTTCAGTATAAGAGTGATGAAACAACACTGTACCACTTCTGTTCTTTGTATTCTTTCTTTTATATCCTAGAACATCCACATTAAGCCACTGTATTTGACTGGTTGATTTATTTTCTTGCTTCAGAAAATGATGCCAGAGCAGTCCAGGCTCATACTGTAGGTTGTGCTTGTGTGTTTATAGGAATGAAGACGTAGTTGTATCACTATTAGAATTGCTTTCATTGATTTAACCATTGTGTTAAATTGTGTTCCTGCTCCCTCTATCGTTCTCTGCCTCTGTAAATAGGCATGATTTGATGGGCCTTTCTCTCTCTCTCTCTCTCTCTCTCTCTCTCTCTCCCTCTCTCTCTCTCTCTCTCTCTCTCTCTCTCTCTATCTCCCTCTCTCTCTCTCTCTCTCTCTCTCTCTCTCTCTCTCTCTCTCTCTCTCTCTCTCTCTCTCTCTCTCTCTCTCTCTCTCTCTTTTTGTCTCTCTCTCTCTCTGTCTCTCTTTACAAGACAGTGTGTTCATAAACTGCCTGAGCCACCATGACGCCTAGACAGTAGACATTATACTTTGACCTCACGGTCATTTTTTTTAAAAACATACTGCACAGAGTTAAATTAACACTGGGTTTTATTGTGTACTTATACCCATCTTAACTGGTTTTGTTGTTGTTGGTGGTGGTGCTTCTTTTTTGTGTGTGCAAGGGGTGAAACTCGCAAAGGGCAACTATTTAGTCACTTGTAGCTTGCCTGGACGATGAAGCCCACTAATTAACGTTGACACATTCTTTGACTAAAAGCTAAGATGAACATTACTGTCAGGGGGGGGGGGGGGGGGGGGGGGGATGAGGAGGAGGGGGGGGGGGGGGGGGGGGGGGGGACTGAAAAAGGTAATGTTGGCCCTCTGACCTCAGCGCCAGAGAATTCCAATCTCATACCGTTACTAAATCTTTATCCTCCTCACACAAGGCTGTACCTTTTGCTTCTCAGAGTTATAAACTGTGGATCCTTTCTGCTATGCTCCTGGTCACCCAGGCATTTTATTGTCTCAGTGGGGGTACAGGGTTCAAGCAGCAGTCATCCCCATAACAGAGAGGTGAACTATTAGCACCAAAGGCCACAGGAGAGTGTTATTGGGCCACTGTTTCTGGCCCATCATTCAGACCAGTCAGAGCTTTATGCTTCAGTATTTTTAACCATTACAAACGTGCAGTAAGGGGCATTTTCTTGCGAATCTGAGCTAGCCTGATAACAGTGTTAAAATCACACTTTCAAGGATGTTTCAAAATAGCAGATGTACAAGCTCGCAGCGCGGCACAAAGGGATGCGCTGTGAGCTTGTAGGCTCATATCTGCTATTTTTGAATAGCCAACGCAAAACTATAAGATGACACAACAGATATTTTCCCGGTTTTAATGGGATAATTCTAAATTGTAAGCGCATGTATGCCATGTGTTTAACAATCTATGGCAACCTGCACGAGATATCTCGTATTACCCTCCTTTGCCAAATTTGAGAACACGAGATTTGATTAATCAGTATTAATCTAGAATTAATACTTGTAATAATAACTAGAGAGGTGCCCGTTGGAGCCTCTACAGCAGTGCCCGTTGGACTGGCATGCTCCATATGTGGGCATAGTCAGAGTTCTGTGTCAGGCATGCGCGTGTCGATTTGAACGGTTCTCGAGTTACGTGGATTAACACAGTACAACACAGAGACTTGGTGCATTTATAGTTAGATATTTTTTATCATATTTTAGCTTCCATCACTAGCCACTGCTTGCTTCCATAGTAGAACCAACCAAAATCCCCAAACACTGTGCACACGTGCACACACATGGTCTTTAGTGGCTTTAGGGCTCGGAATGAGGTAAAGATCGATGTTGGGAGCTTTAATAAAACATTAATTCGACCTCTCGGTTAGCATATTAATGTTTCCATCGCTAGATCGAGGCCGCGACCCTGGCTTGAAAATGGGCGATTATCACTTCCGGGTCATGCGGTCGGATCACGGCTCTTCTCTGCCTTTTTCGTGGCACTGGCCCTAGATAACTGTCTATGGTAACAGGAGGGAATGTGTTTTAATCTGTATAGGCTTGCTATAGACACAGTTTTCTGTACATGGACATTTAGGAACAATTTAATGATGACATACCCTAAATACTATGGATGTTAAAGCGTAGTGACACTTGGTTGTGTGGTTATAGCGTCCAAATATTACTCTGATATCTTGCCCCGTTGCTCTGTTGCTCTGTTGATTAGAGGTTGATATTTCAAATTTAAATATAGTCTCCTCAATGACCAGAGTAACAGGTCTAAAAGTCCCTTGTTTAGCACGATTGCAAACAAAGCGGATTCTGCCGATATACACAACTTCACAAAACCCAGTACAGCATACAGTATAGCGAAGTCATGACGTCACTCGCTCATCCCTAGAGCCCAGGTCCCAGAAGTCATTTCTCTATGAAGGATACAATTGGGTCATCTTAGAATATATCTCGTATAAGAATTGTGGTCCAAAAATAAACAAATTGTCCCAGGTAGGATGCGGAATTACGTCAGACTTTGGTGCTCTATTTCTTTAAAAGAAAACAAAAATCGAATTCCTGGATGATTTTACTGTTTACATAATAGAATAATCGTTATTGTCACATCACGACCGGATCTACGGATCCAGTCTTGTCCTCTTCCTAATATAAATAGCAATATCACCTTTGGAGTTATATCATGGCAAGGTAACTATACACAATCCAAACCGCTACCAATGTATGTGTTGCACTTTAACCAGATATTGTTGCAAAAAAGTTGGAAAATCCAATGTCATAAAGAATAATTCATGTAGCCCAACTTGGATTTATTCTTCATGACATTGGATTTTGCAACTTGAAATGCTATTTGCTGTTTTGAAAGAAGTGAAACTATTTTGTGGCATGCATCATGCAGTGAGAAAAGAACTATGCGCTTTCAAAACATCTCATTTCTCCAACTTGAAACAAGAAGAGCGATCCGAGCACTTGAGAAATGACGGAGGAGAGGGCGTAAAAATCAAGGTACTTTATTAATTCATTACAAAAAGTTTAAAACGCCATTTTTTTGTGATGAATTAATACTTAAGTACCTTGATTTTTACACCCTCTCCTCCGTCATTTCTTGAGTGCTCGGATTCTGTTCTCCTTTTTCAAGTTTTAGTTCCCGTTGATCCTACTGTATCAGCACCAACCTACATTTTTAAACCTACTTTTTCTGTTTTGCATGTGTCTATGGAGTTAACATTACTCTAATAGACCCCCAGGTGTGGTTATAATATTCAAATATGTCTTCCCTGTGTATTTTCGGTTTCTTCCTGAAAGCTGAAAGCCTTTGAGTCAAAAGGCCCAATCGAAATAACACCATTTTAGTGACGACATAACCCTAACCCCACATTATCATACAACAACAGCTGTGGGCGAGGCTTACTTAATGAACCAGTGGGTGTGGCCACATAAAAACATAATTTTATATATATAATATAATAACACTTTCTGTACACTTTATTGAAAGAAATCTTCCTCCTAGTATAATCATAGTACCTGATGATCATGTGTTTTCATGTACCCTACTTAAAGATGGAGTGCAGTGAACTTTTTTACTTTTTCTGTTTTGTATGTGTCTACTGTCTAGAGTTAACATTACTCTAATAGATCCCCAGGTGTGGTTAGAACTTTGAAATATGTCTTGCCTGTGTATCTTTGGTTTCTCAAAAGGCCCAATCAAAATTACAGTGATATAGTGACATCACAAGATCATCCCCTCCCCTAATCCCTCCCCCTTTATCATACAACAACAGCTGTGGCTGCATGTGGCTTCAGGCAAACATAATTTTAACACTTTCTGTACACTTTTTTGAAAAAAATCTTTCTCCTAGCATAATCATAGAACCTGATGATGCAAACCAGGCATACTTAATGAACTGTTGTGTGTGGCTACATACAAACTACACATTTTAACACTTTCTGTACACTTCTTTGAAAAAAAAAATCTTTCTCCTAGTTAGTATGTAATCATAGTACCTGATGATCATGTTTTAGAGGGGGGGAGGGGGGGGGGGGGGGGGGGATCATGGCACTCCAGCTTTAAGTACAATCTTGAGGTATATGTTTTTTTTTTTTTTACTTTAGTGGAATATTTCCAATTTTCAGTACTTTTACTTCTACCTCCACTACATCTCAGAGGCAAATATTGTACATTTATTCCACTACAAGTATTTGAAAAATGTATAGTTACTAGTTATAGATTGTTTATTACAAAACATACATTAACCACTTCAGTCATTTGAAAATAGCCAATCTACAATCTCAAAATGCGTCATGATTCGACACATTCAGAGCTTGTCGATCGGCTATTTTCAAAATATGTCGTTTTTTATACATTTTAAAACCTGTGAATGAAATGGGACATTCTGCACAATTAGTACTTTCAATGTTTGGTACTTTAAATACATTTTGATACCAGTATACTTTTGTACTTTTACTCAAGTACATTTTGAATTCCGGACTTTTATTATTACTAGTATTGATACCTTTACTCAAATAAAAAGAATAATGGAGTATACTTTCCACCACTGTGTATACAGTACAAGATGTGGCGCCTCAGCTAATGCACAGATTTTGTATACATCGGTGGGCGTGCGTTTAGACAAGTGGTTCTCACAGCAGGGTTCCCGGGACCCCCATGGATCACCCAAAACATTTTGTACAGCGTCGAAATCGGTTTAACCACTTACAGCTATTTGAAAATAGACTATTTATACAAGCTCACAACGTGTCCGCAATGTGATGTGCTGTGAGCTTGTAGAGCTACTATTAAAAACAACAACAACAACAATATTTCCAGATGGGGTCCCCGTAAATACATCAGCTGATGATGGGCAGTTTGGAAGCCGCTCCTCTGTGTAGCCTCATTTTTGCTTGGTTGCATGCTGGCGTTGCATGCTGTAAATAGCAGATCTACAAGCTCACCACACGTCACCTTCGTGAAACCGTGGTGAGCTTGTAGATCTGATATTTACTGAGCACGACACCGGCACGCAGCTATGAAGAATAAATGAGGCTTTACCTTGCATTCACTCTGATTATGATGTCACACATGCGTGGATGCATGTGTGCGGCACACACAGAAAATGCTAACATAGTTCTCTCTCCTTTGAAGACTAAATAGCTAGTGGGGCCCCGTGGAACGATTATTAATATTTCTTTGTTTGTTTGTTGTTTGGGTTTTTTTTTTACGTGTGTGAAGTAAATATAGGCAGTGGAATCCAGTCCACCACTTTGTGCTTTGTACTATTATTGGATCAAACACATTTTATACGTATAGGGATGTCCTGATCATGTTATTGTGCTCCCGAACCCATTTACGATCATTTGATTTTGAGTATCTGCCGATACCGATTTTTCCCGATCCGATATTTATATTTTTCTAGAACACTTATGCCATATCACAATAGTACAATATTCAAAATTAAAGACAATTTCCAGTCTAATATCATGATATGGATATAATATTGACACGTTTTTCTTGCTCCAGGTCCGATTCCGATCATTTGAAAATGGCGTGATCGCCCCCGATTTCCGATCACGTGATCACCTATTTATAAGCAGGGAACTTGGCAGTGTCACACGTGGCTTGTTCAACAGAATGTGGCGTTTTTTGACAACTATAAGTAATTCACACTGGAAGGGGACCTAAACTTAAAATGTTTCAATAGATACTTTCTTTTATTCTCTGAAATAAAAAATCTGATTTATGTTTTTAAGCCATTCAGCTCTTGTCCAAGTATATGGTTAAAGATGCATGGTGTCTGAAGAAATCTTCCAGAAATATCGCTTTGCATGCCAGCAGGTCTGTGAGTGATTTTTCTTGGATAGATAATTTATCATCGGTTGCTTTGCTTTATGTCAGGAAAAAAAAAGAAAAAAGTTTGGCTTGGTCATCTTTACATGCCATGCTGTACTATAGTTGCCGTTATCATCCTGGCAAACTGGGGGCCAGGATGGGGAAGGGATGCCAGCACTGCACCAGTTGGCCAAACGAATGAAAACAACAGGCAGACACAGCACGATTCTAGTCTTAATCGCTACAGACATGAAGGTCATTTTCGTGTGCTCTGCTAACTGCGACTTAATATCCCATCCACTATATCAGATGAGCTCATATAACTACACACTAACCACATGCAGGAAAAGGATTTCATTTGTTCCTACATACATTTTAAACGTTTCCATGCTATAGCTTAATATATTATAATATATCTTACGCTAGCATCTAGCTATGTTGTCTTTGCAGTTTGTGCACCTATATCCTGTTTGGCAGAGCTTTATTTGTCTCGAAATAGTCGTGCAAATATCAAGGGCTGAGTCATTATCTTCTGTACGCAACAGGGCTGAACATTATCGGAGTGTTGAAATAATGACATCTAATGAGTTCTCTGTGACACGTCTAGCCTGTTCACTATCAGGGGGACTATTAATCCGTTCATGGCGGGAACCGCTCTTGGTGTTTCAAGCATTATGCTATGCTTTAGCTGTTGAAAAATAGCAGATCTACAAGCTCGTAGCGCGGCACCGGGCGCCGCGCTACAAGCTTGTAGATCTGCTATTTTCTTTTAAAATCGTGAGAACGTGGTGCAGATATTTTTTAATATACTTTCGGAGTGAACGTTTTTAACTCAAATCTTTGAAAAATAGCAGATCTACAAGCTCATAGCGGGCACCGAGTGCCGTGCTACGAGCTTGTAGATCTGCTATTTTTGAAAAAATCATGAAAACGTTTTTAACTCAAATCTTTGCTGCTGGGGGGGTCCCTGGAACAACATATTTTCAGATGGGGGGGGGGCGGCCAATTACATATATTTTTGGGGGTCCTTGATATGAAAATGTATGAAAAACGACTGACATGGGTTTTTCAGAAAACTGTATTGGATTCAGAAAGCATTTGTAGAATCTTTTCTCAGGTCTAAAGGGGTTAATAAATAGCAGTGTTGTAATTAGCGGTGTTGCTAACTGTGCCTCAGCCCTGCAGCCTACATATATTCAGAAATATATACGCTGAGATCCTATTTGTACACCGTGTGCCATTTCATGAGCTCTCTGGGCTCGATTTACATTTCTATTAGGTAGTGCTACAGTTTGGAAATATTGATTAACTCTCATTAGAGAGTCTGTAAACACAGCACGGAAAGAGTACTGTTAATAATATAATAATAATAATAATAATAATAATAATAATAATAATAATAACTAAATCATCAACATACTCCATCAACAGCACAAAGTTGGATCATTATTCGCTGGTCTTTTTTCCCCCCTTTTTTTTAGTATCCTCTGTAAATTGCACGGCTGGGACTTAAATACATGTCTTAAAATTTTATATTGGAAATGTTTTTGATGTTTTTGTACCCTACTGCAAACACTTTAAGCTGTCTGCAGGTCTCCTAGCAACAGCAAACAAAGGCAGGACCCATTTCAAGTTTCCCGCGGAGCGGCCAGTCCGGCGGTGCCTTTGATCTTGACTGGGAAAATAGCTGAGTGGGCACTACTCGCATTTGTCTTTCATTTACGTACCCCCTCCCTCAAAAAAAAAAAAAAAAGGTTCCCTGAAATAGCCAAATCTTCATCTGTCCTCAGCATCCAATAGCCCCCCGACCCCCAATGATAATCGACCATAGCAAAGCAACTCATTGAAACATTACAGTGGTTGGTTCAAATTGGGCTTTTTTTGTGTTGTTTTGTTTGTGTGCATAGTTACTGGCTTTAGCAGGCAAAAATATGTGCTTGCTCTGTGCAGAAAGAAGCAGCGTGGAGGACACCATGTTGGGATTTATCCTTCCTTGGTTTTCTCCAAGTGGACTTACTAACAAATGTATCTGGCCAGTGTTCGCCGGACATTTGACATACACGCTTTTTAATAAACACATTAAGTGTCTTCCACCCTCCCCGTGAAAGTGTCTCCTGTTAGCTTTTTATGTTCTCGTGTCGAGGCGAAAGTCCTCGGCTCTCATGAAAAGTCCAGATGCTAGCAGAACGGGCGGACAAACAGTGCAGGAGGCTGCTGTGGTTTTTAATGGTCACGGGGCTCAGACAGACAGTGGCCTCTTATTGAAGATTCTACAAACTACATTACAAAAAAACTAGGTTGTATATACTATACTGTTGTTCACAGTGTAATAAT
>NC_136806.1:57044704-57088064 GCF_951216825.1 Electrona antarctica
AGGGCTGCACATCTGTGAACAAGTAACGGTTCAAGAGTTTCCGTTTGAAAAGAGTACCCAAAAATCCTGTGCTGTTTCTTTGGCAGATGTGTTATTCCCACTAATTTACTGTCACTTCCATATGCCATTCCTGCGTATATACAATAGCCATTTTGCCATTACATTTATTTTGATGTGAACAACCAAAACATTATTCAACGTCCCAGGTTTTGTGAGAAGTGCGGCTGCCACAGAACTCCATACAAACCACAACTTTAGAAGATTTGTACTTACTGGAGATGACACTATATGCGTTAACCCATTCAGGCCTGACGTCGAAATAAAAAAAAAAAAGTTTTCTAAATCATGACAATTTTCGGAAAGATTTGAGGCACATTTTAACGATTTTTCAAAAATAGCAGACCTACAAGTTCATAGCGCGCCACTCGGTGGCGCGCTATGAGCTTGTAGATCTGCTATTTTTCAATAGCTAAATTATAACAATGTTTAAAACACCAAAAGGGGTTCCCGCCCCAAAATGGGTTAATGGTTAATGTGGTTAAACGCTAACGTGACATGGATGCGTTCCAGGTCTCAATGGATTAACATACATCACAGACACCTGCCTGAGATTATTTTAACTGCCGGAAAGAAGAAAAGGTAAAACAGACTAAATAATTCTCCATTTGAGTCGAACAAAGATCCCTCAATCTGAACAGGTTCTCCCATGGAACTGCACGGCGAAGAACCCCCTGAAGCCACATTTCTATTTAGAGTGAAGCAAAGACACATGTTAGACGCTCTCAATCTGTGCAGCCATGCTTACTGAGAGTTGGAAGAAGTCACAGTCTGTTTGTGCCATATAGAAATATCACCTCTCAGCTCTACAGTATGACATTTCTCAAGAGGCAAACAATGGCGCCATACAGAAGGCATGGGGGTGGGGTGGCATTTGTCAGTGTTCTCAATTTGCGGGTTCAAATGTAGAATGCAAAATGTCTTGTGTCTTTGTCTAATTGTTGCACATTTTTATTTCTGTAACTGAGAAATCTGTTCAGGGACCCCAACATTTCTGGTCCCAACTGTCAGGGTGTCATTTATCAGAGAGGGAGAGAGAAAAAACCCAACAGCAAAAACCAAACAGAAGTTAAACTGAATTCCCACCCCCAGACCTTCTGTATGCTCTTGGGAGCTGTACTTTCCAAGAATGAAGGTGGACGCGCACAGACGCATTACGCACGCACAGAGGCGTGCGTGCGGCACGCTCGCACACACGCATGTAAGCCTACACAGACACAAAGACAGACGGACGGACGGACGGACACTGCCTCAGCGACCTGTCCCCTCAAAACCCACCCATGCCTTAAACTGTTCCACACGGCAGAAGAGCCGCACCGCTTTGACATTGTAAAGCTCCAGTCTTATCCTCCGTCACTGAAGGGTGGCGTTTGAGCAGCATGAAGAAGAAGAAAAAAAAAAAGGAGAAATCCAAGAGACTCAACAGTATTGTCCCAAATGATTGAGATGTTAACCTCCAGTGCACCCCTCCCCCCCTCCCCCACACACACACCCTTTAGTGCTGTGTCTTGTTCCCTATCCTCACCCCTCCCCTCCTTAATTCCCATCTTTTGTCTCCACCAGGCCGAAGGCATGGGGAGAGAGTATGTTTTGCACTCCGTCCGTGTGTGTGTCCGTCCGTCCGTGTGTGTGTCCTTCCGTCCGTCTGTGTACAGCTAATCTCCGGCACCGTTAACCCGGCCGATGCCAAACTTTGCACACACACTCCCTGGATGCCAACGATGAACCTCTGCCCCACATTTTCCAGAACGGCCTGTTATAGCGCCACCATGAGGCAGCTTTTCACATGTTTTACCTAAAACTGCACCGATCTGCGTGAAACGTTGCATGCACACTCCCTAGAGGCCAAGGACAAACCTTTGACCTGCATTTTCCGCATCTGCCTTTTATAGCGCCACCAGGAGGCCGACTTTTGTAAAACACATTTTTGGATATTACTCCTCCAGATTCTGTCCAAAAATCTCACAAATCGTTACACAGTATCTCTATGGTCATGTGCTCAAGTCGGATCTGTCTGATATTTTATATTCCATCCTAATTGGCTATAATTGGCTTTCACAGTTTGCAAGATTGCCCCGTTTTGAACAATAGCCTCAAATCATGAACGCAGCATGCAATTTACGTGAAATCTTTCACACATTTTCTTACTAGGCTGAGGAATATATCCCACCCTTTTCACATTGGCCTGTTATAGCGCCACCAACAGGTTGATTTTTGCAAAACACATTTTTGGAACAAAATGCCTCAAATCATCCAATTGCCATCAAAGGCGTATGAAGAAATGGCAATCGGTACACATGATCTCTGTAGTCATGTGATCAAGACGAGTCTGTTGGATTTCTCAGATTGTACACTGATTGGCTAAGATTGCCTTCCAAGGTTTTCAGGAGTGGCCCGTTTTGTACAAAATGCTGCACATGTCCTGCTCATCCAGAATTCTATCCTCAGAGATGCTATGAGTGATCTGGCTCTGCATTTCCTCAACAAAATGAAGAAAATTGTTGCAAAAAAAAAAAAAAAAAACATCTCCTAAACATTTTGCCAAACATCACACACACTCCTATCCTCCTGGTGGAGACCTGTGCCCGGAAGGGCACTTTTTCTAGTTTCCCCTCTTCTCTTCCCCCCCCCCCCCCCCCCCCCTCTCTCTCTCTTCACCAGCAGCCTCTGCTGTGTGGAGCAGCAAGTGAACCGAGCCATTTAATGAATCCCCAGCACTGATAATGAAGCCACAGAGGTGGTCTCTGAACCATGTGTGTGTCTCCGAGAGATGGAGCAGAGGGAGGAGGAGGAGGAGGAAGGTACATTAGGATAATTACCTGCTTACTGGAATAAGGGTTCTTGCTCCCTGCGAGGCTCGATCTGCTACGGCGCATGTGTACTGTACAACAATATGACTAGGTGTACTGTACAACAATATGACCAGGTGTACTGTACAACAATATGACCAGGTGTACTGTACAACAATATGACCAGGTGTACTGTACAACAATACGACCAGGTGTACTGTACAACAATATGACCAGGTGTACTGTACAACAATACGACCAGGTGTACTGTACAACAATATGACCAGGTGTACTGTACAACAATATGACCAGGTGTACTGTACAACAATATGACCAGGTGTACTGTACAACAATATGACCAGGTGTACTGTACAACAATATGACCAGGTGCAATATATGCTCCGCAGTTATATACAGCTTCTCATCCAAAACCAATATGGTCTCATGAATTGTGATGAAATTGGAAATGTGTGTAGATTCTGTAGAATTGAATAAATTGGCATTTCACTCAGTATACTTTAGTTTTTTTTGGGGGGGGTGGAGAAGGTGTGTGTGTGTGGGGGGGATTTGTCACAGTTTATTACAGTAGTTAGCGGTATCACGTCCTCTAACGGCGTGCTGTACAACATGTTGTTGTTTTTCTATATATACAGTCAAAGTCAGGGTTCTCGGCCACATCAGAAATAAGGCCCTAAAATATCCTCCCTCGCTGACACTTTGAAGAGCGCCTCCTATGTGAGGTCAGCCTTTTTAAAACGATGGACCTATCCTATCCGCCCGCCCGCATGCACGCTTTCCTCCTCTTTCCTCCCCTGCACTCCTGCAAATCCATTCTCCACACAATGCATTTCAAATCAAAGCGGCGTCATCATATAACACGCCTTAGGAGACATTAAGCCTTATAGTGCGTTACTTTCATGTACGATAGCGTGGCCCCTGCAAAGCTTTGATGTGCACCTTTTTTATTTATGCTTTATTAATAACAACACGTGCACCGACCGACCCCTTCTGACACTGCCGTAGCCCTCTGCTGTATACCCTGCTCTCTCCTCACTCCCTCTAAAACCCCCACCATCCACCCCATCCGCTGCCTTCTTGCGATTGGCCTGTTTGCATTTCGGAGGTGATTAGAGAGAGCGATATGGGGGCCAGGAGTGTGATCGAGGGAAGCGATGGAAGGCCTATCAGAGAGCAGAGTGCACTGGCTGGCATCATGCCTCGATCTCCGCCATTGGCCCCGCCATGGAAATCAGACACGTCTTCATTTCATCCACCTTATTTTCATCCTCTCTGAGTGCCCTGCATGCATGCAGCTTGCGAGGGAGCTCATGTATGCTGTACACATCTCTCTCTCTCTCTCTCTCTCTCTCTCTCTCTCTCTCTCTCTCTCTCTCTTCTCTTTACTCGTTTGTCGCTTCACTGAACTGTTATATTGCAGTACTTTTTTTGGTTTGTTGTATTGTTATGGTATTCATTCCTATTGCTTCAGTGGGATGAGCCCCCCCCCCCACACACTCAGGGAGGACTGCCAACTCACTTTTCAGACCCTGCCCTCATCACGCCTTAAATTATGGAGTGCCATGATTTTTTTCCATCCTAAAACATGATCATCAGGTCTTATTGTTATATAAGGAGGAAGATTTTTTTCAAAAAAATGTACAGTATTTTGTTAAAATGTCGTTTTTATGTGGGCACCCCCACCGGTTCATTAAGTATGCTTGGTTTGCCTGCATGGTGGGTGGTGATGGGTGGTGATCCACCTGAACTTAAGCCGCACCCACAGCTGTAGTTGTATGATAAAGGGGGAGGGGTTAGGGGAGGGGCTGATAATGTGATGTCACTATATTACTGTTTTTTTCATTGGCACGTTTGACTGTCAAGGGTTCAGCCTCCAGGAAGAAACCCTAAATACAAAGTTAATACACCATTGCACATAACAACGACACCAGGGTGTCTAATGAAGTACTGTTACCTCATAGACACATGAAAAACTGGAAAAATACAAACATTGTGGCACTCCATCTTTAACATTCCTTGACAGCCAAAAAGAAGTTTATCTCCCATTTATGAAAATATCGATAACTCATGTGAAGGACCAGGCGTTCAAGCCAAAATGTATTAATAGTTGGTAAACCATTTGAAAGTAATTAGAGTAGAAATACTCAAGCCAAATATACCAGGCATTCAAAGCCTTTATATCAAAGAAATTAAATACCAATATGTATAGACCTTTAACTTTACTGTTTAATCATACTATAAATATATTTTAGAAAGACTATCCAAGTAAGAAAAAAACAGAATGAATAAGTGACACAGACCAGTAGTATGAGTTTTCAATGATATTCCATTATATTGGGGAGAAAGAATGGGTCCAAACAGCACAGAAAAAATATTAATATATACTCTAACTAGGTTATTTATGACAGTAATCAAAACAACCCTTTGACACCAGGAAGTAAACCTTGCTGTTGTCAGAAGTTTACAATAGTGAAGAAATAGTGACATCTGTCTGTAGGATGGGAGTGATTCAAATTCTGACGATGCTTCCTGTAATCCGATGTGGAGTCTTTCCCACCATGGGGCTGATGTCACTTTGTAGTTCGAAGTTGCAGTTTCCTCTTCGACCTAGTGCAAGGCTGACTCTAACCTTCCTATCACATATTGGTATTGTTTCTGCGCTCTCAGTAACAGTGCTACATGGTAGACACGAGACAGTTATCTAAAATGTCTGTTATGTTTTTGATTGATTGATTGAAAATTTGATTAACAGTTTGCAGAATTACAGTACATTTCAAGCACAAACTCAATACAAAGGCTGTTAACTGTGAGTGGACGACCCAATTAAGCATTACACTTGTTTACAACAGGGTCCACCATGTTCAATTCATCAAAACATTTAGAGACGTACAAATAGACACTTCTATATAGACAAAGAACAGAACAGGAATTCATCATAATGGAGGTAAAAAGGGAAAAGAAACATATACAGTGAGGGGAAAAGGGTGGGGGCGGTGGGGGGGGATTCAGATTTTACGGGGGGCAGTTTCGAATTGCAGCCATCCGTAGGTGCCCTTTGAGAGCGGTTTTGAAGGAGTCAAGGGATTCGCATGTCTTAATGACTGTTGGTAGGACGTTCCACATTTTGGTGGCATAGGAGCGAAAATAATTTAGTCCCTTGTTTGTGCCGAATCTGGGTTGTACATGGTTCGTTGCACTCCCTCTGGTGTTGTGGGTGTGGACTTCGTTAACATTAAGGAAGTATCTAGACAGGTACATGGGTATCTTGGTGGAGTATCGAATCTTGTGGACCAGACCCATTGCAAGATGCTGTACTCTGTCGCCAACCCTAAGCCATGCCAGTCTGTCAAAGTGGGCAGGGGTGAGGTGGGTTCCGGGGGTGAGGCCAAGTAGGAGCCTGACCAGTTTGTTTTGGGAAGTCTGGAGCCTAGTTTTAAGGGCCTTTGAGGTGGTACCAGGAGGTGCATGCATAGTCAAAGAAGCCTTGTACGAGGGCTCCTGTTAAGGTCTTCAAGGTGTTTTTGTCGACCAGTGAGGAGATCCTGAAAAGGAATCTTGTTCTTTGGTTGACTTTTTTGATTACGTTGGTGGCCATTTTATCACCGGAAAGATTAGCCTCCAGGATGGAACCTAGGTAGGTAATTTCATCTTTACGTGTGATAACATTGTCACCCACTCTAACCAAGAAGCCATTTGCCTTGTTGAGATTACAATTAGATCCAAAGAGAATGGATTCAGTTTTTCCCAGGTGTAAAGATAGTTTGTTATCAGCGAGCCAGGTGCAGATTCTACCGAGTTCAGAGCTGAGGGCATTTTCAACCTGCAGTTTGTCCCTGTCCGAGACCAGCAGTGCCGAGTCATCTGCGAACAGGAACAAGTTGCAGTCACAAGCTGATGTCGTTTACATATATTAGGAACAGTAGAGGCCCTAGTATGCTTCCTTGTGGAACGCCACAGCTCACTGGGAGGGGGGGGGGGGACAGTGTTCCGTTCACTTCCACCATCTGTTCTCTCCCCTCCAGGTAGGATTGCATCCAGCTCACTGATGTGCTATCGAAACCAATTGCTTTTAGCTTGTTAACCAGTATGGAGTGGTTCACGGTGTGTAAAAAACCTTTTGGAGGTCCAGCATGACCATGCCGCAGTATTTGCCAGCATCCACCTCTTGTTTGATGTGGTCGCTCAAATAGAGAAGGCATGTGTCAGTGGAGTGGGATGTTCTGAAGCCAGATTGGAACTCGTACAATAATTTGTTAGTGGCAAGATACTTTTCAACCTGTTCATAGACTATTTTTTCCATCACTTTCGAGATGGAGCTTAGAATAGAAATAGGGCGGTAGTTGCCGGGGTCTAATTTACTCCCTTTCTTGTGCAGGGGGGTTACTTTGGCCAGTTTGAAATCTAGGGGGACCTGTCCCTGTTTGATGGAGAGGTTTACTATGTGGGTGATGATTGGAGCTATGGAGATGGCTGAGTCTCTGAGAAATTTGGAGGGAATATTGTCATGGCCAGTGCCCTTTTGGGGTTGGAGGGCACTCAGTTTCTTAAGTACCTCATCAGTTGTTACCATAACTAGTTTAAAATCGTCTTTACAAACACCTAGGTTTCTGTAGAAGGTTTTAATGTGCTCTACACCAAAGAGCCCAGAGTGGGAGGGCACATTGTTAACCAGCGTTGTTGCTATGTTTGTAAAGAAGATGTTCAAGTAGTTGGCCACATCAAGCTTGTCAGTGATGAGAGTGTCGTTCGCTTTAATGTTTATGTTTGAAAACCTGGTTTTCAGTTTCTGACCGCAGCCTAGTTGGTTGTTGAGTAGCTTCCAGAGCTCTCGAGGATTGTTTTTGTTTTCCTCAGCTTTATTATTAACATGAACTGGACGAGGGCAAACCGTAGATGGACACGACATGATTCACAAACAGTAAACAAATATATCCATCATTTCTCATGCCCTGTGTAGGCAGTATTCATTGGTTGATTAGATGAATGCCAGTTAGGCTGTGCAGATGTTTGTTGTTATAACATGTTCACTTATGTACTTTATTTAGATATATATAGATGTGTTCTGTTTACTTGTTAGCAGATGCTTTAAACTATTGTAGATTATTTAGGACCTTCATGTGTTAGTTATAGGTAGTATGTTATATTTAGATAGTGTAAGGTGCTATAGGTTATTATCTGCTATAGTGACTCAGTAGCATTTACCTGTTTTCTTGGCACTCTATTTACTTGACAGCTTACCCCGTTTTTTTTAACTAGACGTCATGCTGCTGCACTGTATCGAGACACTGTGGATTAGAGTATCTGCTAAATGTCTAAATTATAAATAAATTGTAATGGTAATCATGTTTTAGAACTCCACTAATGTCATCCCTGTTTTCTTTCTTCATGACTTGCTCTGCTGTTTTATCATTAACTGGGCGGGAACCCCTGTTGGTGTTTTAACTAAGCATTATGTTATGCTTTAGCTATTCAAAAATAGCAGACCTACAAGCTCATAGCGCGCCACCGAGTGGCGCGCTACGAGCTTGTAGGTCTGCTATTTTTGAAAAATCGTAAAGATGCGGCACAAATCTTTGAATATATATTCTTTCAGAGCGAATGTTTTTTTTATTTCGACTTCAGGCCTAAATGGATTAACTGATTGCAGTTCACTTATAATACACACAAACCAGTATATGTGTTCATGCACATAGCAGGGGTGCCCAGACATTTTTTACCTGAGAGCTACTTTCAAAATGACCAGCTCAACAACATCTATACCCACCGAAAACATGATTATAGCCCTACCATGTGCAGACACGGGTAATGCTTTAACCCATAGGCCTGACGTCGAAATAAAAAAAAGGTCTTCTGAAAGAATATATATTCAAAGATTTGTCCCGCATTTTCACGATTTTTCAAAAATAGCAGACCTACAAGCTCGTAGCGCGCCACTCGGTGGTGCGCTATGAGCTTGTAGATCTGCTATTTTTCAATAGCTAAAGCATAACATAATGCTAACACCAAAAGGGTTTCCTGCCCAAAATGGGTTAATGGTGTCGTCCACTCAGTTAACAGTCTTTGTATTGAGTTGTGCTTGAATGTACTGTAATTCTGCAAACTGTTAATAAATAATTCAATCAATCAATCAATCAAACAAACAAACACACACACACACACAACACATGCCCGTAAACGCAGGTGATTCGGCAATGTGCAACGTGTTCATATAGAAACGGAATCTGCAGCCAGAAGTGTTTCCCAAACTCTTGTTTGGTATAACTCATTCTGCACCAGACTGTTGTCGGAATTAGCATGCTGCCCTGGCCGATGAGATGCAGCCCAGTTGACTAAATAGTGACGTGACTGGGAGTAGTGGGGCTTGGACCCAGTCCGACTCCTCTCTCCTCCTTGCCCAGAACGGAGCTTCCCGTTCCTCCTGCTCTCGGGGGGGGGGGGGGGGGGGGGGGGGGGCACCTGGCACCCCTCGGGCTTGGCTGGATCGGTATAGCCGGAGCCCTCGGGAAACCCTGGGACAGAGAGGTCAGCATCAAAGGCCCTCTTGCCCATGTCCCGCCGTCTGGCGTTCCATTTTAGGATGAGGGGTTGCACTTCCCCGTCCTGCACCTCCACCCGTCATCGGACCTTCCACAGGCAGGGCGATGGTCATGGATCCCGTTGCTTCCCTTCCCTGTGATCTCTCTCCCCCCCTAGGGGTAGAGAGGGTCAAAGGTCAGCACCCCCCCAGACCACCACACAGTCACACGTCCATTTGGTGGTGGTGGTGGTGGTGGTGTCTCGTTTTTGATTGAATTGTGCCACTTGATTCCTGATCCTCAACATGGAAGGAATGTTTAGTGCGTATGGAATGTGTGTTGCATGATATGCTATCTGTAAAATGAACCCTTTCATTTTCAGTGGATTGACAGGTGTCAGGTGAACGTCACTCTAGCTATGTATTGGATATCACTCTGTGGTTCGGTTGTATGTAATTCTAGCTTTGTACGGGATGTCACTATAGGTCTGAACTGGACGTCACTCTAGGGTTGTACAGTAGCTTTATTGGATGTCACTCTACAGTAGATTCGTATTGGACATGACTCTACTATTACTGTACGTTTACATTATTGGATGTCACTCTGGTTTGTTTTGCTTTCTTCTCAATAGTCACTGAAAATATACAATTAAATTAAATATATCTCTTAAACACAGCACAGCTGAGCTTTTTTTTAAATTATCAGTGAATACAGTACAATGCAAATCCATAGCCAACTTTTATTTTTATTACAACAATACAATGCGATACATCAGTGCTATAACAGTGCAGTACATATACAATGAATCACTTTAGAACTAGGCTGTAGTTTATAATGAGCTAAAACATAAACAATTTGGATTTCTCCTTCAAAAACTGGTGTAACTTTCTTGCATTCTCTCCCCCTTCATGTTGTTAATATGGGCAAATGGCACCGCTATTGAACACACATTGTACTGTATCTCCACAAGGGCTGTCGGTCCAATAGCTCCAGGAATACATATTAATTAATCCAGATTTTTGAATCGGTTTATTAAAGCCCCGGCCATTTTCTCTCTCTTTTCTTTCTTTTCTTTCTCCCAGTGCATTAGCAGATCTCAGAGCAGCTCTTGTGAACAGGGATGAGAAGGGACGCCGATGGGAGCGAGAGGAAATAAAGGTCTGACGAGTTTGGCAAACGGCAGGACGGAGGCTGAGACAGATGGCACCAAGTCTGCGGCACACTGGCGTGGCTCGCCTGGTGCTAAAATCCTCCTCTCTCTCACATTCCAACAAATCCTACCAGGAGGCTCGGGAGTCTGTCGCACCACTCCAAGGATCCACGGGGCACCCACAGCTCCCCGTTCCTGATCCCCCCCCCCCCCCCCCCTCCCATCTAAGTCTCTCTGACCAGTCGCACAGAACACAGCATCCCTCGCTATGTTACGGTCACACTTCCATACTATACGCTACATATGGAAATATATATGCTTTAACAGGTTAGCCATTTGGACAATTACAGTGCTATAAGAAGATAAGAGGCACTGGTGGTGGTGGTGGTGGTGGTGGTGCTGTTGGGGGGGTGTTAGATATGGAGAGGTGCCGCTTGGATGGGCCCTCATGGAATCGATGCCGGTGGGGAACGTAATTGAGAAGATGGCCCTCAGTGTAAAATCGTATTCAGCAAACATAGGGCCAAATCACGGAGGCAAAGGGCTGCGCGATCCATTTATAATCGAAGGGAAGAAGACATAAGAAGCTTTTCAATTAGTCTCAGCAGTGGCCCCGGCATCAGCCCGCTGCTCTTGAAAAGAAACGCATGCGTGAGCGAGTGGAGCTCAACCCCAATCACCATCCAAACACGCGTCGCTCTCCGACTGACCCATATTTCCAACCATCTCGTGTGGGCCTTTACCATTTCCAGAGTGGACAATAAGTGTAACTGCACAGTGATTACACACACAGCGCGGGATCACAGTCGCCACATGGTGTCTTTATAAGTTCCGTTCTCTTCCACCGCATGTCTGGTTTATACTTTAGTTGCGCGCCGGGTCTCGCGCACGGCGAAAGTATAGCTGATCGACGAGCTTGCTTTTCTGTTTTCTTAGTGTGTGCGCCACGGCGCGCGCAGCTAACTACAAATCGGGCTTTTGGAATATTGCCGTCGGAAAACCGGCAGTGCACGCTTCAACACGGCACATTAACCGATTCAAACCGGGAAAGCGTTTGTGTCATTTTAGATTTTAGCTATACATATTATATAGGCACATTGGTTGCAGGCTATTAAAAATAATGAATTTTTTTTGAAGATCTTTGAATAAATATTTTCAAAGAAAAAACATTTTTAACTCAAATCTTTGCTTCTGGGGGTCCCCTGCAACAAAATATAGTTGAGATGGGGGTCCGCATGCAGCCACATACATTTTATTTTGGAGGTCCTTGACATGAAAAAGTTTGAGAACCACCAACGTTTTTAAAGAAAACTGTTATAGGAAGAAGACATCTGCCTCTGGTCTTAATGGGTTAACACACATATAATAAACACAAATATATAATAACACAAATAATAAAGCAAACAGACATTATAATTATATTATATATGCACTGTAGTGTGCTCTTAATTGTTCCCCATCTCTCTCTCTCTCTCTCTCTCTCTCTCTCTCTCTCTCTCTCTCTCTCTCTCTTCTCTCTCTCTCTCTCTCTGTCTCTCACTCTCTTCTTCTTCCACTCACCCCCTCTTTCTCTCCTGCCTTCTGTTTGTGTTAATGAATGACTTCTGAGATGAGGTACTGCTGTGCGGAGGTCAACCGGGTGCCTCAGTATCACATTACCGTTAATGATAAAAAAAAAAAAGAACAATCTGGGCTAAAGCTCTCCTCTTTTTAGTTTTTGCCCCCCCCCTCTCCTCCTATATACGCCTATACATATGGAATACAGTAACGTCAACCAATCCGCCGCGGTTGTTCTTGAATAACTTCACACGTTTGAGACGTTGAAGTACATATGCAATTATAAACGGCTCAAATATCTGTTGTTGTTTCAACAATTCCTTCTCGTTGAGAAATAGAAAGGGCTTGCTGCTGCTGCCTGCGATGAAAGGTACAGTGGTGTGTGTGTGCCATCTGTGTTACACAACACAAAGGAAAAAGGCACATCTTACAACAACAACACACTGTTGGAAAACAGATTCCCTGCAGCCACATTCTGAGCAATGAAAGCCTCTGGATGAAGGATTATATGCAGAAGTCATCATTAACGGTTAATATTTCCCCAGTTCAGTAGAAACACTGGTTTACAACACGTCTAAAACAGACAGATCAGTGTTTGGGGTCATTGACGCGATTAACCAGGAAAGCATCTGTCATTTTAGATTTTAGCGTTATGGCTATTTAAAGATTGCAGATATACAAGCTCGCAGTGCGTCACTTCGTGCCGCACTGCAAACTTGTATATCTGCATTTTTTTGGGGGGAAACTCATAAAAAAAAAATTAACATTTTGAATTAAAGTTTTTGCTTCTGGGGGTCCCTGGAACAAAATATTACGAGATGGCGATCGGCGGTGGCCAAATAGCCTATATAAAGCAGGAAAGGGCGCACACCAGTGTTGTTGAGGTGCTGGCCTAAGGCAGTAAATAAGTAAAAATGAGAAAAGGCCGCACACACGTAGCCACGATGCTGTATATTTATTGACAAGAATCCAACGTTTCGACCTTTCGGCCTTCTTCAGGGAAATTATTTGAAATGATCATTTCCCTGAAGAAGGCCGCAAGGTCGAAACGTTGGATTCTTGTCAATAAATATACAGCATCGTGGCTACGTGTGTGCGGCCTTTTCTCATTTTTACAAATAGCCTATATAATCTTGGGGATCCTTGACATGGAGCATCACTGATGTGGAAACATACGTTTCTCAGGATTTAGAAGACATTTAATCAACCTTTTCTACATTTTGTAGAAAAAAATTCTTAATGGGTTATAAGTGAAGTCCATCATGATGAGCGGTGGGGTTCGCAGGGCTGGTGTCCTCTTCCTGCTCACTTTGCCATGGGGATGGAGAGAGAGAGAGAGAGAGAGAGAGAGGCTGGCTGTCCTTGCTGCGTGGCAGGGCAGAGTGGCGTCCGTCGGGGCCTGTTGGCACCACATCTGCCACCACAAGGATGGGAAAAGTAGCAGGGCTGATGGCTTCATGCCGTGCCTCTTGGCGGCGTATAACCCCCCCCCCCTTCCCTCCAGCCCCATGGCCTGCATGGTGGAAGGGCATAGACAGACACGGAGGAGCCCATACAGGCTGGCTCTACTGTGCATTGATCCGTGGCCAGGCCCCCATTAGCCCCTGTCAAGAAAATAAAGGTCAGCTAAGGCCACAACAGATAGGTCCTGTGGGCACACCCGTGGAGTGAGTCTTCGTGGCGTTGGTCTGTGCTGCCCCCCCTGTTTGTTTCCGGTGGCCATGATGGGA
Organism: Electrona antarctica; assembly: GCF_951216825.1. Classification (NCBI taxonomy): domain Eukaryota; kingdom Metazoa; phylum Chordata; class Actinopteri; order Myctophiformes; family Myctophidae; genus Electrona; species Electrona antarctica. The sequence goes on from NC_136806.1 coordinate 57,058,521, forward strand.
GGACAGCCCTTCTTCCCTCTCTCTCTCTTGTCGGTGCAGTGCTGCAGCCTATATATACCCCCCCATGCCACTGTGGGGTCAATGTATCTTACACACACAAAGATCAGCCTCAAATCTTCACCCCTCCCTTTTGTTTGATGACAGCCGCATTATAGGTTATTGCTGCTTTTAGGGACATTACGATGTGCTTGCCAAATCAAAGGCCCTTCCTTCTAATTTTGTCGAACAGAAATTGCTTAATAAACGAGGCAGCCTCCGTTTTTTGGGCAGATGATCACACACAGTCAGCAACACAATCGCGGCTAATTGCAGTTCCAGAAACGATGCGCCACATCATGCTCGTGGCTGAATGGTAGCTATTGCCTTCCGTGCAGTTTCCATGAATGCAGCCAGGACTGAGAAAGGGGGATAATTGTGGTGCTAAGTGATCTAGGGGCTGTGGGGATCCGTTTCCTGGTGTGACAGGGCCCCGAGTGATGGTGCCTGGGACTCTATACACAGACGGGCACGAGAGCTTATTTACACACACACACACACACACACACACACACACACACACACACACACACACACACACACACACACACACACACACACACACACACACACACACACAGTGGCATGCACACATGTCTACACACAGTGGCATGCACACACACACACACACACACACACACACACACGCACGTCTGCGTGCACACATGCCGTGTGCGTGCATGTTCTCTTTACACACAAGCTAAATTGGTCATTCTCCACATAATATGAGATGCACATGCACAGCTATAAACACACAAAGATGATGATCGTTCGTCCCTCTTGTCTTCGTGTGTGTGTGTGTGTGTGTGTGTGTGTGTGTGTGTGTGTGTGTGTGTGTGTGTGTGTGTGTGTGTGTGTGTGTGTGTGTGTGTGTGTGTGTGTGTGTGTGTGTGTGTGTGTGTGTGTGTGTGTTTTTTCTGTGTATGTTTCAGTGTCTGTGCCTGTGTGTGTGTGTGTGTGTGTTTCGGAGTCATGTGTATCTATGTGTTTTTTCCTGCCACGGAGACCTCATCCTAGGAAATTGAGCAATTTCTGATTGAAAACAGTGCCGTAATTAGAGCACTCACTATTTGTAACCACTTGGCATTGCATTAGTATGCAAAGCTGGCAGCCAGCTAATCTGGGGGAAAAACGTTTGTTTCCTTAATTGCCCTCTTAGGACAAAAGTGAAGGGGGTGGTTGGTGTGGGTGGGTGAGGGAATAGAGTTAACGTGCTGTGGAACGTAATGGTATAACGCGCTGCAGTGAGAATGGAGATCTGGTGTGTGTAGGGGACGTGACTCCCAGAACACAGGGGTTAAACTCCACTAATGGGATCTAGACAACACACACGGACACACACGGGCACACGCACGCACACACACACACACACACACACACACACACACACACACACACACACACACACACACACACACACACACACACACACACACACACACACACACACACACACACACACACACGCGCGCGAAGTGGAATGCACATGCATATTATGGGCACGCACTAAGCGTGGGCACACGGACTCATGTAGTCGACACAGACTAACACATGTACGTTCCATGGCATGCATACGGTATATGGGCCCAACATTATGTCTATATAACACACATGACCAGCATGTGTGACTGACTGACTGACTGACTGCAACACACTTCAACCAATGCATTTTCTCTTTGAGTATTCACACTGAATAATGTTCACTGCATGTACAATCCTCTGAGTGTTCATCTAACTCTGCATGACAGTATGTGTATATACAAAATGTGCATGTGTAAGAGGAATTAAAGTGTGGTGTATAAGACTGGACAGATTTGTGCTGCTGGTGATTCCTGTTACAGAGCAGGTCATAATATACTCTGCATGCTTTCAAAAGTTTCTGTCACAGACAAATCCTCTGTGTAATTTTGAAACAAATGGACCCTTAGGTCAATGTGGTTCCTTTTAAATTGACATAAGGATTTGTGTGCGTGCGTGCGTGCGTGCGTGCGTGCGTGCGTGCGTGCGTGCGTGCGTGCGTGCGTGCGTATACACACAAACACACAAAGCTGGGCATAGGAGGGGCTAGTGCCCCTCAAAGAAATCCCGACCAAGGTGTTTTTTGGTACTACTGGGTGACAAGAATGATGCAAAAAAAGGGACGAGACCAAAGGCAGAGTGTTAATTTAACTCTGAGAGCTTAAACAGCTTAAGGGCCCATGACGTAGATGTCCGTCATGGTACTTAGTACGGTCATGTGCCCGAGACGGAGATTGATTAATCTCCGTCAAATTAGTGATATCAAAACTGGTCGCGTCGCTCCACAGCCTAGAAGCGCTTGTTGCGCAATCCTCTGTGTTGCAGTGACACGTCATCGAAAATGTTCCCTGCCTGTTTAGCCGACGACAACGGAAATCTTAAAACGTTAATAACTCGCGATCTAAATCATCCCGTCTAATTATGAAAAAACATCCTGTGTTTGACAGGCCCCCGCTGTCCAGCCGCTAGTCTCGTTAGATTTTTTCTTACCTCCCGTTGTTGTCGATCGCATCGATAGTGTTGTGGCTATAGTGTTAGCTGCTACACACACATTCACAACAACATCCAGTCCGTCTGTAAAAGTGGTCCGGGCGCTATAAACGATGGGCACATTTTATTAATTGATTAAATAACCCCGGGCCCTTAAGGTGTTTAAAATGGACCAGTTAAGGTTCAATTTCTACACTCCGAGTTAAATCAACACTCGAGGATAAGGCATGTTTCAGTTAGTGCTGTCTGTCCGACATGTCTGTTTTCACCCTCATAAGATTTAAACGGAATGTTTGAATGTTGAACTGTGTTTTTATTTTATTTTTTCTTAACCCATTCAGGGCGGGAACCCCTTTTGGTGTTTTAAGCACTGTGTTATACTTTAGCTATTGAAAAATAGCAGATCTACAAGCTCAGCGTGCTGCGCTACGAGCTTGTAGATCTGCTCTTTTTTTTTAATCGTGAAAATGTGGCGCAAATCTTTGAATATTCTTTCCGAGCGAGAGTTTTTCACTCAAATCTTTGCTTCTGGGGGGGTCCCTGGAACTACATATTTTGAGATGGGAGTCGGCGGTTATATACATACATTTTTGGGGGTCCTTGACATGGAAATGTTTGAGAACCACTGACATAGAAACATGGGTTTTTCAGGATTTAGAAGACATTTGTAGAATAAATATGTTGCAATGGAAATGCAAAACGTGTCTTTAGGGCTTTTAGTGTATATGCACCATGCACCAACTCATTAGGGCAGTGGTTCTCAACCTTTCCAGGCCGTGACCCCCCAAAAATATTCATAATAGAACTGGGGACCCCCCACTCCGACAAGCACTTTGGCACTCGGATACATATTGTGAAAATATCCAACGCCTTGCAATGCGTTGTAGATGCTTGTAGATCTGCTATTTTCAAAATGTTTGCCCCTTTCTTATATTTGACCATTTGGGGCGATTTTTCCACCGTTTTTTTAAAAGTTTGTTGATTACTTTTCATGCAGTAATTATTATCTTTTATATCTCGTCCATCCATAATTGGACTACACAGTAATGTTCTTTTTCTGCATATAAGGGCACCCTATACCTTTATAGCTGTTGGCAATTTGTGATGTCTGTTTGTGGGACATGGGAGTGTTAATATCCTGGCAAGCTAAACGCCTTTACTTTCTGGGACAACCATATTGTAAAATAACAGATTTTCAGGTATTGTTCATGAGCGATGCATGAGTTGTAAGACAAATTTAAACCAGCCTGTCTTAAATGTGTGCTTCCATATGCCTTGAATTAAAATGTATCCATCCTTGTTATGTTGTATACTTGCCTTTGCTAATGGGCTGGTTATTTAAAGTAGTGTTGATGATGATGATGATGATGATGATGATGACGATGACGATGATGATGATGATGATGATGATGGTGGTGGTCTTAGGTCCACACTTTTTTCCAGTTTGATATACGGCTTTATTATTTTCCACTATATTGTTGTATCTCTCTCACACACACGCACGCACACACACACGCGCACACATGCACACACAGGTGCACACAAACACGCACACACACATGCACACACGCACACAAACACAGGCGCACACGCATGCACGCACGCACACACGCACGCACGCACGCACACACACACACACACACACACACACACACACACACACACACACACACACACACACACACACACACACACACACACACACACACACACACACACACACACACACACACACACACACACACACACACACACACACACACACACACAGACAGTGTGGGGGCTTTCATCAAAACTTCTGCCTTGTCACAGGTAATTTATTCAAATACAGTACATGTGAGATAGCAATTCCCCAAATGCAGAATACTGTAGGCCAGACACAGACACACAGGAAGGCAGTTACAGGTTGTTTCCTTTATTTATTATAAATAAATTATCCCTCGTAATTATATGTCTGCTTTTTTCAAAATTCTAATTGCTTTTTTATGAATGGTGCAGTTTCCATGGACATGACACTGATATAAATGAAATTATAAATTGGAATGTTTTGAAACATATAGCAGTGAAGACACATGCATGCTGAGGAACATAAAATGAATTATGCAGGTATAGATGAGTCCTGCATGTCGTTTTTTTGTGTCTCTGTATTTCTATATTCTTTCAAATGCAAGCAACTCTATAAATTGTGAGTTACGTTTGAAGTTGTCCACTGATAGTTAAATGCCACATCTACATTATTAATCGTGAAACGATTCTTTGCTGACTCACAAACGGAAACGTTTTAGACAGATTCGTTTTATTCCAAAGAGCAAATCCATGCTTGGTTACAAAAATGTATTTAATATCATGATTGAACAGCTTAGCTTGCTTACCTCTCATGATCTGTATATCCTTCTGTAAATCCATGCATTTTTTCCAAAGCATTTATTAATTACGGCATTGTGTGTCACTCAAACGCCAGATATACAAGCAATACACCCAAATTCCATATAAAACGAACTCTTCTCCTGTTCAAAATGAATATCCAGACGTAGCCTATTTTGAAACAATCCGAATAAAAGTGTCAAAGAAGTAACACAATTTCGCTGAAACGAATGGGAGTCTGAAATAATTTTCAATTCCACAGACCACAGGTGGATATTATTATAGATAATTAAATTAGTAGGCCTATGACTGACTGTTGGACTAAACGGCCTTGCCCTTGATATTTCAAGCAATAACCTCACACAGGAATAATAGGCGGTGCTGATTACATAATTTAACTTAATACGACGAAAGATAATTAGGCAATGAGAGAGACTCATCATTCGGTTAATTTGGCACCCGTTTGAGTTGCAGTGCTTGATTGATTACAACGACTGAGCAGTGTAATTTTTTCCATTGGCTAGTGGAAGAAAAAACTAAAAAACTATTAACAAATCAAAAGAACAAAACTTAAAGGCCTACTGTGACTCAAAACGCACTTTTATTGTTGACCCAATAAAGCATGCACACCTGTTTTGTATATAGGCTATACATATAGGCCTAGCTGGGGCTGTCACACAATTAATAACTGAAACACTATTTAGACAAGATTTAGAATATTAGAATTATATTGTTCAAAATAAAAATAAATGTTAATAGCCTAATATAAGTTGAACTTGAAGTTCACCTGAACTTGTCTTCAAAGACCGCAAAAACTCTTGGGTTGCTGCTCAATGCTCTCGGAACTTTTATTCATATGCTATTATAAGTTGTGGTTGAGTCTTTATCAGTGGCCTATTTCAATTTGTCATTTGAACATCGGCCCGACCCCCTTGCATGCGTTTTAAAATGTCAGCACTTGCACCTGACCTATACATACTATAACGATTAAATCCGTTGATTTTCGCAAAGACCTTTCGAGTATAGCCAAACCAAACCGTGAAGTAAATTATATTATTAGGTTATATCCTTTTTAATTTCCTATAACACGTGGTGTAGGCCTACGAATACAACACATTTGACTGGCCAAATCAATGACTTTGATGACTTGATGAAGCTTGAATGTGTCCGTGTGTGCATGCAGGCCTACACACACGATGGTCCTCCTGTGTTCTGGCAACAAAAGGAGCTGCTAATCCAAGTCATTATACACACAATACACAGGGCCGTATTTACACGGGATATAAAGCCAGAAAAAGAGCTTCTGCCTCACCTCATTTCCACCGGACACTGCACACATGATAGTAGGCTATATACCGGAGAGTGCTGTGGTCCTTTCCTCTTATGTACCGCAGCCATTATCCATAGCCTATACTCGACTACTGTAGGCCTATATGGACTGGATAATATTGGCACTAGCAGTAGATACCTGCACCTTCTACACCTATACAACATACCGTGACCGGCGGTGATATAGCCTACTGTCTGCATGAATTTTGCTCACCTGCTTCAATCACACATGCATGCAAAATACACACCTGTCGACCTGTGCCATATATTCAACACAAAGTCTACAGTTGGCCTATTTAATTTCTCACAACTCACAATAAAAAGCTAATAAAGACGTAATGCATTAATTCGATCATATACATAATTACATCCCATGGAGGCTAACGGTCTGCCAGGTTCAGTTTTCATCAAGTTTCACACGTAACCTCTTATGATGAATTGAAAACGGTGGACCCAGAAGTGTAATGCTTTATGGTGTCGTCCACTCACAGTTAACAGTTTTTGCATTGAGTTGTGCTTGAAATGTATACTGTAATTCTGCAAACTGTTAATACATACTTCAATCAATCAATCAATCAATCAATCAATCAATCAATCAATCAATCAATCTTCAGTAGAAATTGTATATCCTTGCTAGATTTGTTGGCTTAATTTTATTATTATTAGGCTATAATATAATATAGTTATAGTATAGTTAGTCGCAGACCAAAACATAGTGACCATAAAAAAAATCGTGTCCATCCATGCATATAATTGCGAAATAATAAATTGCACAATTTAGCCTATTAGCCTACTTCTGTAACAGAACTCGAACATTGGTGCCGAGGAATTATAAAAGCTTCATGTGGGCTGCATACAAAAATACTGGCCTACAAATGAAAAGTAACCTGCTTTAGAATTTCATTGTTTCAGGACATGGCCAGCATGAGCCAGATATCCAACATGAAAGTGGCTTCATTCATCAAAGAGTTAGGCCCAGGGCCCATGCAGGCCTAGAACGGTGCTTACATTACATATCCCCCTTTTATTTTAGGTTACATGAAGCGTTTTCTATAGTCAATCTAGGGACAGTTTGTTTGCTCCATGTAGGCTATATAAACCTATTTCAAAATTAAGAACTCGAGGCCTATATATGTTTTTCTATGTAGCATGATGAAACAGAAATAAATAACACACACTGTCTGGGAGGTATCTCAGCAAGTGGCCGGTTTGACTAGTTTGTATAAATTATAGGCCCAAATGTTCGATCCATGTTAAACGCGGAGGACAAATAAAGAGGTAGTCTACACGAAATAAATAAATAAATAAATGAACGGCATATCCTTTCTTACATTACATTTGAAAACCATTTAGATTTACAGCTGTTTATTTCCCTTACGTTTGCACTGCAGACGTGTCTATAGTCTGTACGTATTTTTTTTGTGTGCAAATGCTAGGCCTGTATGTGTTATTATTTTTTCCACAGTCACGTCACGTGACGTTAAATGAAAAAATACATTAATCCAGTGAAATCCTCAGGACTCGGAACAGCACTGCAGACGTCATATATGGAGCTCCCAGGTGAGCGTCGCCTTGCAGGGGGGCGTGGGATCTGTTCTCGCGGTTTTAAACATAAAACAAGATTACTAGATCATTATTAATTAAACCCTTTCTTCACATGGATTGGGATTGTAGTAGGTAGGATAAAAAAAGACAGGGTATGTTAACATTAACTTGTAGGCCCCTATCTGTATTCAATTTGAGCTAGCCTGACGTTGACTCGGCTGCTAGGCATTATTGATAATGAGGTATAGCTTGGCTAGGCTAGGCTACAGCATTGCTATTTTACACTGCACATTATGTAACCCATATGATATATCATGATGTCATGTCGTGTGACAATAAGATGCCTTTGTTTGGTCGTAGTTTGACAACTTCGTCTCGGAAAGTGGATGGTCTTTTGACGCACGAGCCGAGGCACCTGTAGGCTACAGGTAGGCTACAAACATCAGCCACATTAGCCTACCTAACGTCAATATTTATTTAGGCTACTCTACTGATATGCCTACAGCAGTGCAAACTCACCATTCCACTTAAATGTCAATGTGAGTCAACAACCTGTCTCATATCCAGTGTAGCCTTTGAAGATACTGGCAGAAGTTTGTACATTTAGCGTGTTATGGCAGCTCCTGAATTTACCTCCCGAGTCAACTTAATTTGTAGGCAGGAATGAAAGGTTGGATCTCTGCACTTTGGCAGCTCCTAGTGTCAGTCTTTGCAGGAGAGCGTGTCAGAGAACCATTGAGGCAAATGGCATGCTCACATCACTTGAGACCCTGACTTCAAAGTAGTCCAAAACCGACATCAGAACAACCACAAAATGTGTGTCATGTTTTCCAAACCTCGCTGAATACATGATATAAACACCCCTGAGAAGTGGGAACTATTCCACAGAATGCACAGGTAAAACAAAAAAAAAGTTTTCAGGATTTGTCTTTAGAAAGCAACCTCAAGACTGATTAGAATGAGAGATGGGTGGCAAATTTAATTTGTCAAAAAAAATGTGACGATAAGAGATCAGACTGATAGCAAGTCAACATGGTCGGGGATTTCACTCATACTAACTCAATGACAGGGCACTAGCTGTCAGAATATGTGTCATCTTCCAAACACCTGTCACCTGACAAGGATGCAGCCTGGAATTGAGACTGATCAATCCCAAACTGCCAGCATGACACTGCTCTGCTATAGCAGCACATTATTTTTTTTGGGGGGGGGGGGGGGGGGGGGGGGGGGGGGGGGGAAAGTACAATTTACTATATTTATCGGTTGTTACAAAACTTTACTAGTAGAGTTTTGACCTTTACATATTGGGAGCAGCACAGAACGTGTCCAGTTTTCTTGTTTTACATCAAACAGTTCAATGCGTCTGGCATGCTTTGGCCACTATTTCTATAGTGAAATCTGATACCCAAAGCACTTCTCTCTTCAAAGTCGTCTCCTGTTGTGCTTTGTGACCACAATAGTGTCAATCTCATACTTTCAAAGCCTCATCTCTGTGTCAACTTTGAGGAGCTGTCTATATGTCTCTCCAAATAGAGTTGCGGCTTTGATGGCTGGCCTGGAAACCATTTGGAAAGATTTTAAGAAATTAAAAAATGGGGGGGAAGATGAGAAAAAAAACTGTTTATTGACTTCTCTGCAGATAACTGTCATTGATCAGTGAATTCCCTTTCACAGGTCCCAATTCTAGTTGTTGCAATATTAGGTTTAAGGTTTTCAGGGAGAAGCAACAACATTCCTTAAAAAGGCAGAATAGCATGTTGCGAGGCAACCTTATGTGAGCCACAGAAGATGACTGGACAAAGTTGATTCTACATTGAAGGATATGAATGAGTATGCTGGCAGAACTAAAAACTATATGGTGCCAGTGAGCTACTTTGTATGGGAGTCTCGCCATGTATGTACAGAAAACATTGATTTGCTGTAGATTGAAGAAAATAAAATTGATTGAAATTCTTTTCCCATACTGGTATGTTTTTGCACTTCTTTACCATCAACCCATTGATGACAAACATGTTTTCAATAATACATGAAGATATGGTGTCTCTAGACATCTGAAAAAAAAATCCACATCAGCTTTTGAATGTATACAAAACCAAAGCCATTTGAAAATCTGAGTCTTAAGAGCAAGTGATTGGGAATATTCATGTGACAATAATATGATGAAAAGACGGCCCAAACTCAATAAAATTTGCCATTCAACCATTCAAAGTTCAATCATATCAGAGTTGTTTTGCATAACTATGAGACCACAATTTTAATCCTCAAAGGGTTTTTGGTGCTACTTGGCTTTGCACTGTAGTCCTTGAAGGTCGCAACCCGGTAGGAAATATGGGCTGCCATAGCAACGCCAAGATGGCCTCTAAGGGCTTAGCATAATTCTTCCCTAATAGAAAAATAACAGCACCAAATCCCGTCCTTAGTGAACTGGCTTATTCGGTAGAGGCAGACTCCCACCTGTGAAGCACATAGTCGCCACACCAATGTGCAAAGACTACTATAAGATGAAAAAGGGTCCATCTTCTTTGGATGGGAATGGGGGGGGCCTAAGCCACAGCCAAATTCTTTCTCCTCTCTGAAGCTGAAAATGGCCCACAGTGCATCTCTGGCTATGGCCTTTCAGACTGGACAATATGAGCTGCCAAATGAGTCATAGTCCGAGAGTCTCTGAATAATGCTCAACTTTGAAGTGCTTAAGGCAAGCCATTCTCTGAGGAAAATGTATACGAAGAGAAGTTGACTTATGTCAACTCTATAGTAGCACATTTTCTTTCCTTTTAAAATTGCTTCTTTTTAAACTATTCAAAACTTAAAATCGAATTGTCCCGCTGAAAACCTGAATCGTTGTTTTAAGACTATGGCAAAAATCATATTTGGAAATATGTCAGCGTGCAATGTGACATTCTCTGGGTACACTCATTGTGGGTAACACCAGCAGCGGTGAGTGGCAGACTTTCAGCCTGGCATTGCATTAAGATGTCCTTTACCTATGCCGCTAGTAACCAGCCCATCTCTCCTGGCTCAGGCTGTGATCACAAATAATGTGAGCCCCCTCCCCTCTCCCACTTTGTTGACAGATACCAAGGAGATGGATTCTTGTCACTGTCTATGTGGATCGCATCGAGATGATGGGCGCCAGGGACGCCGAGCATAAATTACCGCCATGCAAAGAGTGGGACTCATGTAAGTATCAGCCACTAAAGCAGTGCAATGCATTGTACTGTAATGGAATCACTAATGAGCGGTGAGACGCAGCAATGTTTCAGCCACAGTGATGGAATCAAAATCAAAGGCTTTCATGATATCATTACTGGCGGGGCTGGCGATGAAAATCGAATGGCTGTCCGACATGGATTATTTGTGCAATGTACAATATATTGTGTTTTGTCACATGTCCTTAAGACACAGAGGAGGGGGAGGGAGGAAGGGGGTGGGGGGGAAGGAGGGGGGGAGCATTGCACAGGCAAGATATGGCACTTCCTCTGCTTTGTACCTGAGTCAGCCATTTTAAGCATCGCTGGCGTTTGTTCACCGTATTCAACAGCTAGAGATTCATTGTCTTGCTCAGGAAAGGTGTCAGTAGCCCACGGTGAACGCCAGCGACTTGTCTTATTAGGCGATGTTTAAGGAATACCAGGACTGTGGTCCATTGCTACCTCATTCCTAGCCGTGGATAATCTCGTCATTGTTAGGGGGATGCTTTACCTATTTCATGGTTTTTCAAGAGCAGGGTAGTTGAGATGACAGTGCAGTGCTGAATGAAATATAATCATTATATCATAATGTGCTTTCAGCCCCTCATAGAAAAAAAATAGTACATGTTTTTTGGCTCTCTCTTACCTAATGGCTATATCAATAACAAAAATCGCGGTGAAACTAAATGAGATCTAACCCTGATATCTTCATTTTGCTAGAGATTAAACATTTAGAACCCCCCCCATCTTTACATCTTGCAGTGGTGGTTGTGATAACCTTAAGGGTGGTTTATTAGTACTTAAAGGGACTTTTTGTCATGCAAATGAGGGCTTGCTGCTGTTCGTTGGTTCCTTTTATCGACTCATCTTTCTGCTGTTGGGCACATATGCAAAATTCATTAACAATCTTTTCCCCCCCCATTTTATTAAATATTATTCATGAATCATAGCCATATATTGTATTTAAAAACAATACAACCTTCTATTCTGTGCCCTTTGCTCCATATTTAGATTGAAATGGTGCCATTGTTACCATTGGCAGTAGAAACCTCATCATGGGATGCTCTGCATTCTTGAGGCTCGCCCGCATTGTGGGGTGAATGGTGTGGTGTCTTGACGTTGAATAGGCAATGACAGTCATCTTGGTCATATGATGGGTGCCTCCGGTCAGTACAGTGTGGTCTCGGCGACTCGTCTGAGTTGCCGGAGAGACGGAGGCGCAATTAAATCAACGCTGTATGCATGATTGACCAACGAGAGGCCAGACTCCCCCGCTGTTCCCTGAAGGGAATCCCACTGAATCTCCGGCAAAGCCTCCTGTTTCATAGTCTTTACACCAGGCACCTTTCTACATCAAAGCTCCACTCTGTGGCCCTTCTCAGAGATTCACATCTCCAGGAAAAGAATGGCCTCTGCTGAGATGTGGACACCTCTGGTCTCATTTACTGTGCGTTGTCCCCTCCCCCTCTCTGGGGCGGCTGCAGCCGAGGACGGACGACGTGGCTATCTCACCAGATCACACGGAGAGTTGCGGGAACTTAAAGGAAAGGAGTTACTGCGCATCCTGCCAGGAGTCTCAAAAGGGTTCTATTAAACACGTTCAATATGCCGGTCAGGGCTTTCAAAGTGCTGAATACCCTCTAGCCCCGGCAAACTCAAAGGGCATCAGTGCACACTCTGTAAAGGGAATCTGGCCCCCATTAATTTAATGAGTCCATAGTATTAGTATGCCAAGGCCAACTGTGAAGTCTCTCTTTTTTTAATCTATGGTGCGACTGGTGGAGTTTTAAGGGCAGATCCACCAACCTGGGAGGGACAAAGGGTTACAGGGAGAGACATATCCATTTATAATGTGAGATACGTTTCCAGCTGTCAGTCCTCGCAGGGCAATTTCTAATGATTAGGATGTCCTTACGCGAGCCGAAAACACAGGCAAGGAACGTTTACTGTCATCCAGAGCACTGCCTTCTTGCCTCAATTGCTTCAAAAGGAAACTAGAAGCAAAACAAATAATATAAAGGGCACCGGAATCCAAGCTTTGGGGACATATTTGCATATCACCATACCAGTTTGTTGGATATCCCGCTGTGGTCGTACCAGCATTTTCTCCCCCCTCCAAACTAAATACATATTGGCAAATCCCCCATAGTTGCACTACGCAGTTTGGTAAATGCTGAAGCGTTTACCAAACTGCGTACTGGATAGCGTGCATGGCGCGATGCGATAGGAGACGGGGTCACCTGTAAGGCGTTAAAAAGACAGTGGAGATTGCCGAGGACCCTAAACCAGGAAGCAGCTGCCGCTGGAGCTAATTAAAGGCGTAGTATCATATCCCAGCTCAGGCTTACATCAAACGATGCTCTGCATGCCAGTGCGGAGTCTCATCTCTGGGACGTCCCAGCCCTCTGTGACCTATACGCTGGGAGCATGCTGGGCCCTGGGCCTGACCTGAGAATGGAGGGGCGAGCTGCATCGGGGGTCAGGAGCGCTGCGGGGTGCAACCTGGACCAGACTTACCTGTGTGGCATATTATCTGCGTCCCAAAACGTGGCCGATGCGGCTGTGTGGGAGCGGGTGCGTGGACTCTGACCTGCACAACAAAGAAAGAAAAGGCACCGTGGGTGAAAGGTCAGGTGAGGGGGCGGGGGGGCTTAGGGAAAAAACACACATTGGGCTCATTGACTTGACATGATCAGAGGGGCACATGCGCTCTGACAGAGGTAGAACCAGATGCCCTACCCGTGTCCTTTCCAAACATAAGCTCAGTGTAAACACGTGTCCTCAGTAATTATTTTACTTAACTACGTAAGGCGAGTGAATGTAAGAGATAAGCTTGTTTTTTTAAGGAATAACATTCGGCTTATGAGGATAATGCAGGAGGAAAACTGTTACAATTCTGTCTTTCAATCCCTCAAGACGGCACAGCACTGCGTCTTATTGTTGTTGTCTTTTGAAGAAACTCTGAGCTAAATAAAGCAATGAGAACCCTCACCAAACGGAACTACCTGAGAAATAGTTGTTCTAAATATTTTTAGACCCATTATCCAAGATAAAAGTACAGTTCTGTGACTCTTTCAGGCCCTTGATTTTTCCTTCTCTCTATTGTGCAACTTATTGTGAAATATGTGGAATCAAAGCCATACTGCCACTGCCCAGCGCGTGCATGCGTCTGCTGTAGTAAGTGGTCAGTCCTCTAACCCAGTGAGGAAGAGGATGTTTTGGACACAACTACACTATTTAAAAAATATATTCATCCGAAATGTCTAAACATCTTTCTTTTAGACAGAAGTCTGGGCACAAATTCCCTCAATACTCGTTCCCTAAATGATCAGTTATTTTCCTAGTATACTTCTTAGTTAATAGTTATTCCACTGATTCAATTAAATTTAATTGCTAAATAAAAAGAATAGCAGCAAGATAGTACTTCTTACTACTTGAATATAGCATTGGTGTGTCCTGCTTAAGTTGAAAATGAAAAATGCTGATCTTGGCCATCTCCAAGTCTTTTTGTTGTTGTTGTTTTGTTTCCCAAATTTCTCAAGAAAGTATTTGGTCTGATCAAGTATGAATCGCAAAGTACTGTCTTTTGCTCCAGAGAGCATGTGTAACGGCACGTCGGGGTTGAGTAGCTATACTGGCAGGCGTGCCTGCCTGATTCACTGCGGACTGCAACAGAAGGGGTGTGGGCGTTGTCTGTGCGCAAGTAACTTGGCCCGTGCTATAGGTGGAGGGCTCCGGGTCCCGTGCTGTGGCACCCTGGGCCAGTCCCGCTGCTGTGCCCAGGCCAGACGTCTGCAGTGCAGTTCGCGCTCTGCAGGGTGCCTCATGGCAACACGTAGGGGGGGGGGGGGGGGGGGGGGGGGGGGACGACACCTGAAAACAGGCATCGCATAAGGCAACCTCACACATGGCATCACATGTACGAGGCAGTACCTGTCTTCAAGCATGGCACCGACATTTGAGACCGTCACCAACTGTCAACCGCCCCCCCCTCATCCCCTTCTCCGCTAACACTTCACAATGGCAGTGAAACTTTCAATCTGGACGGTGTCGAGATTCTCTGCGAGCCAGCAAAATGGATGGCCATGGAGGAAAAAAAATGTAGAAAGCCCTTGACTGGATTTCAGGACCATAAGAGTATTCTGCCACCCTGGGCAGCCCAGCTCTTCTTGTTGTGTGTGTGTGTGTGGGTGTGTGTGTGTGTGTGTGTGTGTGTGTGTGGAAGAGAGTGAAGGCAACTTTCCGCTTCACGTCTTTATGGCATCATGCTTGAAGCGACCGGCTGTGCAGGATTGAGCGCTGTGCCCTTTCAGCGGTTACTGTGTGGTCTCAATCGCTTTACACAACTCACTGCCAGGCTGCTCTTCTACTACGCCTCCCCAAAAACTGTGTAATCAGCAGATGTCTTTATGGAATAGCCCACTGTCGCGTGCACACCCTGCCCGCTTCGTCAATTTCAGTTTAAAGTGATTCTTCTTCTTTTTCTTTTTCGGTCCCTTTTCTTTCCGTCACTATTCTCCTAAAGCCTAGCAGCCATGTTGATTTGGTTCTTAATGTGCCCTGGAGTAGCAAGAAATAGTGCTTCTCTCAGCACTGTGAATGCTTCCACCCAAAGGATATAGCCTAAGTGAACTCACGTTCTTGCTGTACTATCCTGCTGCTTTAAATGAACTGATGTTAAATAATTCAGCGGAATCCATTGACCTTCATAGAGTCAAAGTCATGGCAATTGAGAGGGTCTGAGCATGCAACCGACACTACTGATGTCGCTCAATTATACAGTAGTATATGAATGAAAATAAATAATGAATAACGGGAAAAGACATGAAAGATGTTTTTTTTTTAAATCAATGTCTTTGAAATGAACCGAGGTTGTTTAAAATTATTCTTTTTATTTTTTTGTTAAGGTTTGTTTTGTGGCTTTTTATGCCTTTTATTGATAGTGGACAGACAGGAGAGGAGGAGAGAGATGGGGAGTGACACGCGGCAAAGGCCGTCGGGCTCGGGAGTCGAACCCGCGGCACGCCGTCCGGCTGGTTTGGCAGCCTATATGTGCCCGCAGACGGTTGAGCTCAAATCCTACATATTTTAACAAATAACTAATAAACTAACCCTGGAGTATGACCTACCGGTAAACTAATCTGATTTATTTAATCAAATAACTAATAAACCAACCCTGGAGGATAACCTAAAATAATTTGTTAAAGATGAGATTCTAGATATTAAGTGTTATTGTATATTGGCACCATGTTGTATATATAAATATGTATACTATAACCATATAAGTAATGTAGTCTGGTCGTGAAATGAATTATCTTGATGCGTACTGTATGCATCTTGTCAATATTTGTCCAAACACCCCATAGTCCCTTTCTGTGTGTAAAGTCCGACTTATACTTTATAGTATGATGGTAGGCTCTTTATGCCTAATTCATGCTCTGTCGTACAATTGTCTGAAAATAGCCGACGATAACGTACAAGCTCACAACGTGTCGTGAAGGCAAGGGGTTGTTGTGAGCTGCTTGTATATCGGCTATTTTCAGTGCACGGTGCCAATTGTACGACGGAGCATAAATTAGGCATAAAGAGAGCGTATACGTGTAAAAGGCAGATACTTTGGCTTGGCCCAGCAGTGCGCTATAAGACACCATACGTCATTCCAGCTGGGTGCAACCTGGCACCACCTGGGTACCATCAGGGCATCGATGTGCCACTGCGTTATGTCTGCCACCACCTTGTGTGCAGTCGATGAGGGTGACAGCCTTGATGATTTCTCTGCACTGGTGAAATTAAATATTTAATTGGCAATATTTCTGATGTGTTACGGAGGCAAAATGGGGACATACAGTCAAACGGAACATAATATCCCCAGAGGGATATATATATATGCTGATGTTCATTGCGGAACATCTGTAGAAAAAAACAAATCCATGATTTAAATGCCATTTAATAACATTTATGGCTGCTTAATGTTATATAATAGTGCTGATATTTCTGTCGCTTACTCCTTCAAGGACCACTTCACCACTTTTCAACCTATCCTCATATAATTGGTCCTCACTAATGCTCATGATAAAATACCACAATTGCTTTCTACTCGGTCTGTGTCTCATAGGAGGGCTGTGGGCAGTTCAGAAACCCGTCCACCAGTGACATCATCGTTAGGCAGATTAAAAATAAATAAAAAATCACACCCGTGTGAAGTGAGGGGCGCTAATATATTAAAGTCTAACTCATGTTGATTAGGTGATGTAAAACAAACGGTGCCAACACAAACATTAAACACCATTAACAATAAAGAGACAATATGACGTAATGAGGCACATTATGACGTACATTTTCCCTTCATTGTCAACGGTGTTTACAAAACAAACATTGAACTAAAGACAAACATTAAAGGCGTAGTGAAACGGAAATGGTGGACATTTTATTTTGAAGTTTCAGACGGTCTCAAGTTGAAACACCGCTATGAAGTTTCTGAACCAATCAGAGCGTCGCATCCCTTCAGGGGATGGGACGGTAGCTAGGGACGGGTAGCTATGCTACGCAGGACAGCGTGTGGATGTTTGTTTACAAAACAGATAGTCGGCCAGCTTTACCAGTTTACTCTTAATTAATGTGGCTTATTTCTACCCTATAATGTTTTCAGATACATTTTTAGCGTGATGATTAAGTTGAAACCGAGTAATACACTCTCTGGATGTTATCTTGAATGGGAATAAAAACGGAAGATATCTGTAATCGGTAGCAGCTGTGCAGCCTGTGCTGGATGGATGCGGAGATATGGGGAATTAAACTGGTGAGCTTCATTTGTATTGGCTTTTATCGGTGTGGGCCTCGACAAGTCATCACGCAGCACGTTTTCGTTTTCAGGAAGTAATACAAAATATTTTGTATGGACTTTTGATATAAAAAAACACACAAAAATGAGAATTTTGGCATCCATTGTTAGGTATGACCATATGATGACCACGGATATGTTCTAAAAGTGTGAAAAACGTATTTTTCATTTCACTACACCTTTAAACCTGTGTATAGGAGGGGATATATATATATATATATATTTAAAAAAAATGTGTGGTGCAAACACTCCTATAGACAACTATGTGTGTCCCTGGCTGAGTGACTGTCCCCCTGGGTCTGAGCACGGAATTTGCATATTTTCACCACCAAGTCTCACTGTTGCGCAGCCTAACACACTACCAAGTCTCACTGCAGCACACACACACACACACACACACACACACACACACACACACACACACACACACACACACACACACACAGGCCAGGGAGGAGCGCTTGTACAGCACAAGTACAGTACAGCACCACTACACTTCACACCGGTGTGATTTTTATTATCGTGAGAACGATGGCTTCCATTATCGCATTGGAACTTTTCAGGAATAGAAAGCCTGCAGTTTCTATTAGCTTGGATTCCCCATCAATGATGTCACTGGTGGACGGTTTTCTGAACGTGTCCACAGCCCTCCTATGAGAAAAAAATTGTGGCATTTATTTTTATCATGAACACCAGTGAGGACCATTTATATGAAGATAGCTTGAAAAGTGGTGAAGTGGTTCTTTAATGTCTCACTCGACCTTAATTTACAGTGACCTTGCTAACGACAACTCGGTAAAAAACACTTTTTTAATTGTGTGATTTCGCTAGTGTAATGACACACAGATTAGGACGTGTGTGTGTGTAGCCGGAGTGAGCTTTACGTGTCTCTGTGTGTGTGTGTGTGTGTGTGTGTGTGTGTGTGTGTGCAGCGTACTGTAAGTGGTGATGTTTGACTTGTGCACGCAGCAAGCATTTTTCGCCCAGCGTGGTGACAGATAGGGATTTAATAACATTAGAACTTCACAGTTGTGACTCACGGGCCCCGGCGTTACAAAGTGAGGGTGAGATTTAGCACTTCAAATGAGCATGAAGGCAGCTCGGAGCAGGTCGCCTCACTTCATCTTAACTCATCACATCCTCCCAGGCCTAACCTGGGAGTCGCTGAAACCAAACAATCTTCAACACTGTTGCACGTGTCATCATCACAAACGGGGGGGAGGGGGTGGGGGGGCAACATAAGAACTACAGTTCTACAGTTCCCAGCACAAATTAGAGTGGAAGAATACAACCTATATATATATAGGGACTTAAATGACCTAAAGCTGTTTGCAGCATTGTGGCTCAGGAGGCGTATGTGTTGGAGAATATGAAATCATACATCAAGTGCAATCAACGCAATCACACTTGACCACGATGATGACAGGATACCCGCCGGTTTGTTTTTGATTCGCGGAGAGCGTTGTATTGAAAGCATTTGAAATGGGAAGCGAGGGTTTTTGCTGTAATGATCCCAGTCATTACAGCAAAAAGTACTGCAACCGCATCGTTGTAGTGGTGTGTTGGCGGTGTGCTCCGCGGCACATGTTGAATCACGAGCGCATCTTTAGCTAACTTGTAGTTTATGTTTCGGAGTCGTGCAGCTTGACTTGGCTTTCGGAGTGTCCTCTAAGAGTGGGGGGGGGGGGGATGGAGGTTGGGGTATCTTTTTTAATATCACTGCTCCGGGCATCCCAAAAGCTCATCCAATGTTAATGTTGCATTAACTTTCCGAGCCAGTCTTAAGTTATCCCCCGCCCCGACCCCTCCTCCCCACACAGCCCATCAGCCATGTTTGTTTTCGCTGGCGTTGTACTATCAAAAGGCTAACTGCTTTACAGCGCCTCCTGCTGCTCCCCGGGAGGAAACCTTTCCGCTCCAGAATTAAGAATAGATCTTTTCACACTCGACAATATAAACTTTCTAAATGGGTCCAAATGTATTTCCTGTTGCAGTGTTTTTTTTTGTTGAATATCTGTAGTTGACACTCGGGAAGTGAACTTGGACCCAAAGCTGTTCCCATAGCAACGCAATTCCACCGACGAGGTCTATTCAGTGCTCCGATTAAAAGCTAATAACAAAACTGCTTGTTTTCATGTAGTTTTTATAATTCTAATATTTAGGGTTAATAATAATAATATCACTGAGCATTTTGGCATCTACCAATGGGACCTTTTTTGCTCAAAGCACCTTTTGAGCAAATGTGTGGGTTGGTTTATAATCTTTGTGTCTTAATTGTCCCCGTATTCATGTTCATAAACCCAAGATCGCAGACCTGCACGCTATTGTTGTTTTGTGCGTCCGGCCGTCTAACCCGAAATGGATGGCAAGATCAGGCAGTAAATATGATTTATTTCCCCTTTTACAGCTGTACTGTAAGTCTGATGTTCTCTGGATTTTACGGTGTCGCTCTGGCTCTGTTCTGAGCTGCCTCTCCTTTAACCCATTCTGGGCGAGAACCCCTTTTGGTGTTTTAATCATTATGTTATGCTTTAGCTGTTGAAAAATAGCAGATCTACAAGCTCGTAGGTCTGCTATTTTTGAAAAATCGTGAAAATGTGGCGCAAATCTTTATATATTCTTTCAGAACGTTTTTAACTCGTATATTTGCTTCTGGGGGGGGGCGTCTCTGGAACAACATATTTTCAGACGGGGGTCTGAAAATGCTCATAATTCTGGGGGTCCTTGACTTGAAATATTGAGCACCGCTCAGAAAACTGTTAGGATTTAGAAGACTTTTTTTTTTTTTTTTTTTTTTTACGTCCGGCCTAAATGGGTTAAAATCTAAGGCTCAGTGTGAGGTGGGGCACAAAGGAGGGGCACCAGGACTGTCACTGCTGCAGCCCGGGTGCCCCATGCCAGTCGTGCATGAAACCTAATAAAGACGCACACTGGCAGGTCCCCGTCGCCCGAGCAATGAGATGTCACCATAAACAAGCTGCAGGATGTTGGCAGTTCACTTCCTGGTTATATAATGGTGACCTGTTTTTTTTTGGCTTTCCCTTTTCTTTTTTTAAGGGAAATTGCTGGCTTTAGTCAAGTGTACTGGACAGATTCTAAACTGACTGTCATTCATGTATTTCTCTATTCAAATGGTCTGCCCGTATTGCGTCAGGGCTGTCTGTGTTGTTGATGGTAGCGGAAATGATGCATTTTTGAAAACATATCGTAAACCAGTTGCACCTGTGCCTTCAGACTCCCATTCAGCAAAGTTCATCAAATCAACTAGATACTTCGGTAACTTCTCAACTTGGTGACAACTGACATGTAACTCATACATACTCACAAGACGTCAAATGTGAATATGTCAATCTAAGAGGAATTTAGTGCTGTGCTCACCGATAAGGTGATAACATGAATGCAAATTCCAGCCAAAAATACAGAGCACAGCTCCCAAGCATAGGCGACAAACGGCAAGCATGTAAAGTTACCGTTTAAGCTATCTGAGAAGTATGACTTATTACGCTATATCTTCAACATTTTAAGCGTGTGAAGTTAAATTGCACTGATGAGCATACAGTAGCTTATGTCGAGAAATGTCCATGTACAGTATAAAGATTTAAAATGTAAGTGAATTTAGTCTCTTTAATTCGTTCCAATTTCAGTCGTAGTTATAGTTCAGAGCGGCGCACATGCATTTTGTTTGTTGAATTTGTCAAAAAGTCATATTTCACAAGGAAATACAATTATTTTAGTCAACAGCAAGTTACTTTAGCTTGTACTGTGCCTTTGCAACACACCTACGAGCTTCATGCCTGGAATACCACTCCTGGGCCTAAAATTCAAGGGCACTTTAATTTAATAGTGTGAAATTGGAGTTACTCTGCAAAAACCTCAGATTTACTGAGCATCAAATTGGTATGTCTGTATATTTTCTTCAATATTTGTCATTTTTTGGTCATTCGTAGCGGTAAAGTCTGACCATATTAATTAGGTTTTGATTTGAATAAATTTGTTTCATCAGTTAGTCCAAAATAATAGTCGCAAGAATTTTAGCCACAAGTACATCACCGCCATCATCATCAACATGGACCAATAGCTGTTTTCTCTATTTTGTAAGACGAAAAAAAAATCAAGATAATTTAGAGTTCAATTTAAACTTCAGATTAAACTTTAGAAAAAACAAATATAGCCTACTATCATAATTTTATCATAAGGAAAACTGCTGTTGATTAAATATAAATAATGCACGAATAAACAAATTAGACTAATCAGCAAAAAAAGACAAAGGATATGTTCTTAGTGGACACACATATCACAAGATATTTTAGTTACAGGACACTTGCATTTCAGTGTGTTGGCAGGATATATTTAATTCTACAATATAGAAATTAACGGCATATTTCTGTCAAATTCAAATGTGTCAAACTCTTTTTATTGCCAGGTATGTTCACAATATTTGTCTCGCAAATTGAGTTGCACTGACTGCGCTGAGAGCAACAGTATAGCGACATTTACAATTAATTGTTTTACATTTATCTACGCAATTTATAATGATACGCATATAGAAACAACACTATATGAAAGATATTACATTTAAATATCAATTGAACAATTGCTCAAATATTATTTTTAAGGCTCTTTCACATTCATCATTATAAATACGTTTATTGCAAGAAATGGAACATTTTTAAGACGATGAGTACCTATAGATTTAGGTACAGTATGCATAAATGGTTCAATAGACATTACATCTAAAATAACTTACTGTATGTAAGAGCAGAATTATTTTCATAAGGGTACACATTGTTCTCAATATATGCGGACAAATAAATTGTTTAATTTAATTTAATTTAACCACTTAATTTAACCACTTAAACCATACGGTATATACTTGGTGAACAGGGGTGCCCCCTAGAATTTCCCTCTACACCAAATCTCTCCACCAAAAATAGACGATCTACAAGCTCACAACACATCACAATATGTTATGCTTTGTTGTGAGTGAGCTTGTAGATCGGCTATTTTCACCAAGTGTTCGCCCCCACAATAGGGACGCAATGGGGTTCAAGTGGTTAAAAGTTTGATTGTAAATATCGTTTAAATTTAAAATATCACACAATTAAACTCCCAACATAACAAAAACAAAGCTGCAATTACTAAAACTGCATCTCAGATGACCCTAAGCTTGCTTGTTTGAACTTGGCTTTGACCTTCAGCACGAGCCATGCCCCCGATACTTTCCCAATCTCTGTATGCTGAAAGTTACAAATTAATTAAAAAAATCACAATCGAAGAAGCAGATGGAATCGAGAAGTTTTGTGAGGGCTGCAAGAAAGTTTTGTACCTTATGTCTGACAAATGTGAGAAAGAAAGCAAGAAAGCAATTATACGCAGTTTATGTTGGTTTGCCTGATTGTAGAAAATGCCATCTGTTTGTAAACATCCCTTTAAATTCTTTTCAATTGTCTTTTTTATTTTTTTTACATTTGCAAAACTTTTGTGTGGCTTCAAAAGACAGAGAAATTTGTCTTCTATTTCAAGTGAGGATCTAATTGGCGCAGCACCCTTTTATTTCAACAGTATTTATTTCTTCAAGGGACGTGGTCACAAATGGCTGACTCTTGTCCTACTAATATTCCACAATACAAGAGAATCAATGAATTGTGATAAAACAAAAAAAATAAACAGTATACACCAAATGAGATGTTTCTCGCTCTGAGATTGAAATGTGAAACATCCTAGGTTGCAGAATGAAAGCCCTGCACCATCTGTCTTTATGATGTTGGTCTGTACAACACTAAAGACTCAGCGTTGTCCCTCCCATACCGTTTGTATCAGGACTCTGAACAGAAACATCAATGAGGATTTTCCTTATTATTGGAAATTGAAGTTGGCACACGTTATAAAGTTATAAAATTAATTAATGTACTTTCCCTTTTCTCGCTGTGTCTTGCCGTGTCTTACATATCAAACCCTATATGTACAGTACTGTATAGGCTAATTATTCCTTACAATAACATGTTTTAAATGTTTTAAAATCAGATTTAAATATTTACATAAAGTGGTGAAGTAGTAATCTAAAGTTATCTCAAAAGTTATGGTTTAGTAGAAATACTGCATCAGAGTGGGGTTTTTTCTTTTCATTAATATAGTTTTGAATCTTTTTCCCCCTATCTTTCCTTTATTTTGGTTCTATTTAATGCTGCTTTATTTGAATAATAATGATTCCCCTCTACATATTATACCCTTTCAAAATCTAAGTGCAGTTGAAAATGACTGTGATATAAAGTTACTACCTTATCTTTTCATTCACAATTACAAAGAAAAGCATCTCTCACATGATTTCTCAAAGTTAACCTACAGTAGAGGTAGGGGGGAAAAAACACTAAAGAATCCGAAGGCTTTCCTAGTGTCATCCTATGAAAGCTTTCAACTACAAACGCTCAAAGAGACTTTCATATGAAGCTCTCATATTTTACTCGTCTCAATCTCACTATTTAGGCAGTAAATATTTGCGTAGCGACTCAGTTTTATTTGAACAAATAGACCCTGCATTATTTTTTTAACTTAACTGTTTTCTCTAAACCCTTTAAATATTAGTTTTTTTTCGTGAACAAATTAAACATAAAGTGAGATGTCAACATAAAAACCGTCCTGCTTTTCTTGTGGAACCGCCTTGTATACAGAAAATCACACATTTTCTTTTAGTGAGGACTAACTGATTGAGATATTATTTAAATTAAAAATAAAATATGTTGTGCACTTCAAATGATCAAATTAAATGAATGATTCACAGTGGAATTTGACAAAGTAACTACTATAAAATTGAAGAGCTGTTTCACAGCATTCCCTGAGCAGCACCATCTTCCTGCTTCCCTGTTAGCTTAGCAACAGCGGCCATTTTGTCTGAATTTGCATTGATTTGATCGTCTGACTTGGGTTATGCCATTTTGCCTTTACACTCTGACGACACTGACGTAGCAGCCTGCAGTCATAGAGGTTTGTTGGTTTGCATTTTTGGCAATGATTTCCAGTTCTTCCGTTTGAGTTTGTAATCGATAAACGGTACACGGTATCAATTATATAGGCTAGCAAGCAGATTAATTTGCCATGTGCCTCGCCGTAACATTGCATGTTCTTCGCCGTAACATTGTAATTTCCTGCTAAGAATGTGCTAGATTGCATCTAGCATAAGCTGCATGTCTGTTGCACGCACGCACGCGCACGCACGCACGGGCGCACACACACACACACACGTTACGACACGTATGTACTAACAGCTAGCACATATGCACAAAATGGGATGAGCTGATCTGATCCCCTCCTTAGTGCCTGAGTCAACCACCCACTGCCACATTCTGTCAACAGCGAGACTAAACCACAGGATGTTTAGACCAATCTGTGCAGAGGTCACCTTGGCTTGCTTACTGCACTGGAGATGAGCTAGTTGAACACAGCCTTACTGCACTGGAGATGAGCTAGTTGAACACAGCCTTACTGCACTGGAGATGAGCTAGTTGAACACAGCCTTACTGCACTGGAGATGAGCTAGTTGAACACAGCCTTACTGCACTGGAGATGAGCTAGTTGAACACAGCCTTACTGCACTGGAGATGAGCTAGTTGTCCCTACACAGCCCTGCACTGCAGATGAGCTAGTTGTCCACAGCCTTACTACACTGCAGATGAGCTAGTTGTCCACAGCCTTCCTGCACTGGAGATGAGCTAGTTGTCCCTATACAGCCCTGCACTGCAGATGAGCTAGTTGTCCACTGCCCTTTGCTTACTGCACTGGTGATGAGCTAGTTGTCCACAGCCTTACTACACTGCAGATGAGCTAGTTGTCCACAGCCTTACTACACTGCAGATGAGCTAGTTGTCCACAGCCTTACTACACTGCAGATGAGCTAGTTGTCCACAGCCTTCCTGCACTGGAGATGAGCTAGTTGTCCACTGCCCTTTGCTTACTGCACTGGAGATGAGCTAGTTGTCCACTGCCCTTTGCTTACTGCACTGGTGATGAGCTAGTTGTCCACAGCCTTACTACACTGCAGATGAGCTAGTTGTCCCTACACAGCCCTGCACTGGAGATGAGCTAGTTGTCCACAGCCCTTTGCAACCAATTCACCTGCTAGCTGCTGGTATACAGTTGACTAGCTAACGTGTGTGTGTGTGTGTGTGTGTGTGTGTGTGTGTGTGTGTGTGTGTGTGTGTGTGTGTGTGTGTGTGTGTGTGTGTGTGTGTGTGTGTGTGTGTGTGTGTGTGTGTGTGTGTGTGTGTGTGTGTGTGTGTGTGTGTGTGTGTGTGTGTGTGTGTGTGTGTGTGTGTGTGTGTGTGTGTGTGTGTGGGGTGTTTTATAACTTGGGTCAGATGGACTTCAGAGAGTGTCTTTGATCAGCAAACATGCTCTCGTGTCTTTCGGCTCTTTGAAAATACGTACTGTACTGAACTGCACACACATGATCAATTAGTTATAGGTCTACCAATTAGTGCGTCCTTTGCCAAGTTTCCCCAGAATATTTCATCGGGAATCAATGAATTTTTAATCCAATGTTTCGCAGTAGCAGTTCGATTGAGACTACTGTAATATACCTTGTTCCATCACATTTCCGAGCATGCTGTTGAAATGACACAGTATCCTTTATCTGTTTCATTACGTATTCCGATGCAGCGTTGCAAGCGATGCGCCATGTTTTATACAGTATATCCTCAAAATGAACCGGCCCGCCCATGTGGTATGCAGCCAAAACATCATTGAGATAAATGGTGTGGAAAATCAACTTATAGTATAGTGTACCCAAGGTGAAATCTACACATACGGCAATCTAAATCAATGCCACCATCTTGCTAATAGAATCACCATGTTGTCATGCTGTCTGTAGTTGGCGGAGAGGGATTTTCTTTGGTTCATACTTCGCAGCTGGCCAGCCCACCTCAGAACCTCAACGCTATGGCACTCTTGTATTGTACACAGTAAAATCCCCAGTGTTAACTTAACTCTTGACCCTTACAGGTCCATTTATACACGTGCAGAGTTAAACTGGCACAATTTCTGCACTCTTCAAAGTTGCATTAACACTGAGAGTTGTACTGTGTATACTTCCCAGGTCCTCGCTCGCACTCGGCAGTGCCATGGTTAAGAACCCTGCACACACACACACACACACACACACACACACACACACACACACACACACACACACACACACACACACCCCCAGAGCGAGTCACTCACCTCTGTGCTGCTGCCACACATGCTGACATTTAACCCGCAACGGAGTCAGAGTTTTCATAAAATATCCTCGATTTCCAAGTTATGGTAGAGCAAGCCAAGAAGAAGACGTTCACTGGCCTTGCTCTTGGTTTCCTCAGAGCTCCCCTAGCTGGCCACCATACAAGAGCGCACATCCTTTCTCGGGTCGAGAGTGTGACACGGGACTGGAGTGAGTGCCACATGAGTCGGTGCAGGGCCCAGCCAGACTCCTCACAGGCAGGGAACGCCATGGGAGAGGTAGGCGGCTCTATGGTGAGGGGTTTTGGGGAAGGATTATGGATTGAGACGTACAGCTGGGAGGCTGAAGTTACACTTTTCATTACCACTTCGAGGGGGTCTCTCAGCTGCCTCGAAGCCAGTCAGATTTGAGGAGAGACCTCTCTCTCTCTCTTTTTCTCTCTCTTTCTCTCTCTCTCTCTCTCTGCCCCCCTTGGAATGTTCGTAATGGCTGCATGCACAGGCAGTGTCCTATTACACCTGAGGATAATTGTTTTAGATTTTTGGGCAAAAAAGGAAAAAAAAATAAACTATTTGGCAAAATGTCATGGGTAATATTTATATTTTATATTGTTTTGTATTTTTTATTTGTATTTCTTTTTAAGGCCAGTGGGAGACATGAAGAAGAAAAGGAGAGGTCACAGTGAAAAGTCCCCATTCACCAAAAGAGCAGAGTAAAGAGAGAGCAGTATGCCCCCTTCTGGCTCTTTTCTTCTCTCCTCTCTTTTCTTCTCCTTTATTTTTTTCTCCACGGCATCTGGAGATGTGAGGAAATGTCTTTTGATCAGCTCTGACAGAGCCAGGGCCACGTTGAAGAGAGCGGCTAGCAGGATTCTGCCAACCCACGGCAAAGGCAAAAAAAACCCTTCCTAATAAGAGAGTAATAAGCTAACGGGTTCTGGGTGTCCGTCTGATCACCATTTGGGGCCGCTGCTTTGTGCCAGCATAGCCGGTGTCTTTTGACGTGTGTTCCCCGCGTGCTCTCAACAAGCCTTTGGACTCTCTGCCAGGGCGCCGCGCCTCACCTGGCCTGTCCCATATGCTCACACCCATGGTGAAATAATCTGCAATCCGTCATCAGCTCTCATCATGAAGTGGAGAATGTGAGAATGCTGTTTTCGTTTGGTTTTTTTTTTCCTTTTCTTTTGTTTTTTCTCTCACGGACATTGCAAAACAGGATTGACCATGTCCGATGTATTTATTTATATATTTGCCTGAAAGAGAGAGAACGGGTGGGAAAGTGAAGTTTGTGGGTTCTGAACAAAACACTTAAAAAAATCTGTCTCACCTAGCCCACACAGCATCAACTTTGGCCAATCACACAACTGACTGCTTCCATTGTGTGTGTGGGTTTGGTGTGGTCACATATCAAAGGGCTCCGTCTCTGCAGGGTGTATTCTCTGCTACTCTATGGCACAACAAGGAGATAACCACTTCTCACAGCTCCTCGGTGCAGCATCCAAGCCCAAATAAACACATCACCAGCACTGTGTGTGTGTGTGTGGGGGGAGGAGCGGACCACGGCACAGTTTGCCAATCCCCTCCCCACCTCTCTGTACCAGGCAGCGGCACCAGCCAAGCCTGCGGTGCTGCCTGCAAGGCATGCAAAGGTTGCTCTCTCGGTGAAGTCAGGTCCAGGCCGTGAGGCCTATAGTTTTTGGGCCTGGGCTAATGCCTGGTGTATACTCGTTTGCACGCCGGACGGGCCGAAAGTAGCCCATCGACAAGCTCACAACTCGTCCCAGTGCGACGCGTCGTGAGCTTGCACAATCGGGGCTATATTCGGTGCGCAACACCGGAGCACAACTAAATCTAAATCACCCATGCAGCCATGGCTCTGGTGAGGACTGGCTGGCTCGTCCCGTTTGGTCGGCCAGGCTTTTGGTGTGCGAGTCCCGGGCTCAGCGCTGGTAATTATGGTGGGGAGAAGCCGATTAGGCAGCGCTGAGCATCCCAGTGAGGGGGACGGGCCCACACCCAGCAGGGAGGGGGAGTCCTGCCATGGGAGGGGACCAGACCCTGGGCCCGGGTTCAGTGGGAAAAGGCTTGGCCGCTGGTTCAGAGCACCGCAACTTTCACGGATTAGTAGAGACACTATTCTGAAGACTGAAAGGAGGGAGCACAGCACGGAGGCGGCGTCAACGCATGTGTGTTTGCGCGCACACCAGCACACACACAAACACACATGGGCGTGCGCACTCACGCGCGGACACACACACACACACATAAAACCTCCCAACAGCTGGGAGGAGGGCTGCAACCGTTGCCATATCACCATAGCAACGGCATATCTCACATTTGAGCCCAAATGAAGACACTTTGGGCTGCAATTGGGATATTTATTCCTTCAGTTAATGGAGCTATTTTAATGGTTTTTTTTCTTCCCCCATTGCTATAGCATGATGTTACCCCCCTGACTGAGCAAATTACTTGCAATTGGGAGTTGCGGTGGTGGATCAGACGAGTGTCTTGTCATCT
>NC_136806.1:57688264-57988369 GCF_951216825.1 Electrona antarctica
TCGAACGGCATGCTATAGTATTCCGTTTTGCATCATTTTTGAGGATTTGAAAAAAAAGACGAAAATCACTCCGAGACCATGGGCTATAGCCCATCGTCTCGGAGTCATTTTCGTCTTTTTTTCAAATCCTCGTTTTTCATCATTTATGACCATGGCGATAGGCTATAGCCCATGGTCTCGAACGGCATACTATAGCATGCCGTTTTGCATCATTTTTGAGGATTTGAAAAAAAGACGAAAATCACTCCGAGACCATGGGCTATAGCCCATCGTCTCGGAGTCATTTTCGTCTTTTTTTTCAAATCCTTGTTTTTCATCATTTATGACCATGGCGATGGGCTATAGCCCATGGTCTCGAACGGCATACTATAGCATGCCGTTTTGCATCATTTTTGAGGATTTGAAAAAAAGACGAAAATCACTCCGGGACCATGGGCTATAGCCCATCGTCTCGGAGTCATTTTCGTCTTTTTTTCAAATCCTTGTTTTTCATCATTTATGACGATGGCGATGGGCTATGGCCCATGGTCTTGAACGGCATACTATAGCATGCCGTTTTGCATCATTTTTGAGGATTTGAAAAAAAGACGAAAATCACTCCGAGACCATGGGCTATAGCCCATCGTCTCGGAGTCATTTTCGTCTTTTTTTTCAAATCCTTGTTTTTCATCATTTATGACCATGGCGATGGGCTATAGCCCATGGTCTCGAACGGCATACTATAGCATGCCGTTTTGCATCATTTTTGAGGATTTGAAAAAAAGACGAAAATCACTCCGAGACCATGGGCTATAGCCCATCGTCTCGGAGTCATTTTCGTCTTTTTTTCAAATCCTTGTTTTTCATCATTTATGACCATGGCGATGGGCTATAGCCCATGGTCTCGAACGGCATACTATAGCATGCCGTTTTGCATCATTTTTGAGGATTTGAAAAAAAGACGAAAATCACTCCGAGACCCTGGGCTATAGCCCATCGTCTCGGAGTCATTTTCGTCTTTTTTTCAAATCCTTGTTTTTCATCATTTATGACCATGGCGATGGGCTATAGCCCATGGTCTCGAACGGCATGCTATAGTATTCCGTTTTGCATCATTTTTGATGATTTGAAAAAAAAGACGAAAATCACTCCGAGACCATGGGCTATAGCCCATCGTCTCGGAGTCATTTTCGTCTTTTTTTCAAATCCTCGTTTTTCATCATTTATGACCATGGCGATAGGCTATAGGCCATGGTCTCGAACGGCATACTATAGCATGCCGTTTTGCATCATTTTTGAGGATTTGAAAAAAAGACGAAAATCACTCCGAGACCATGGGCTATAGCCCATCGTCTCGGAGTCATTTTCGTCTTTTTTTTCAAATCCTTGTTTTTCATCATTTATGACCATGGCGATGAGCTATAGCCCATGGTCTCGAACGGCATACTATAGCATGCCGTTTTGCAACATTTTTGAGGATTTGAAAAAAAGACGAAAATCACTCCGGGACCATGGGCTATAGCCCATCGTCTCGGAGTCATTTTCGTCTTTTTTTCAAATCCTTGTTTTTCATCATTTATGACGATGGCGATGGGCTATAGCCCATGGTCTTGAACGGCAGACTATAGCATGCCGTTTTGCATCATTTTTGAGGATTTGAAAAAAAGACGAAAATCACTCCGAGACCATGGGCTATAGCCCATCGTCTCGGAGTCATTTTCGTCTTTTTTTCAAATCCTTGTTTTTCATCATTTATGACCATGGCGATGGGCTATAGCCCATGGTCTCGAATGGCATACTATAGCATGCCGTTTTCCATCATTTTTGAGGATTTGAAAAAAAGACGAAAATCACTCCGAGACCATGGGCTATAGCCCATCGTCTCGGAGTCATTTTCGTCTTTTTTTCAAATCCTTGTTTTTCATCATTTATGACCATGGCGATGGGCTATAGCCCATGGTCTCGAACGGCATGCTATAGTATTCCGTTTTGCATCATTTTTGAGGATTTGAAAAAAAAGACGAAAATCAGTCCGAGACCATGGGCTATAGCCCATCGTCTCGGAGTCATTTTCGTCTTTTTTTCAAATCCTTGTTTTTCATCATTTATGACCATGGCGATGGGCTATAGCCCATGGTCTTGAACGGCATACTATAGCATGCCGTTTTGCATCATTTTTGAGGATTTGAAAAAAAGACGAAAATCACTCCGAGACCATGGGCTATAGCCCATCGTCTCGGAGTCATTTTCGTCTTTTTTTCAAATCCTTGTTTTTCATCATTTATGACCATGGCGATGGGCTATAGCCCATGGTCTCGAACGGCATACTATAGCATGCCGTTTTGCATCATTTTTGAGGATTTGAAAAAAAGACGAAAATCACTCCGAGACCATGGGCTATAGCCCATCGTCTCGGAGTCATTTTCGTCTTTTTTTTCAAATCCTTGTTTTTCATCATTTATGACCATGGCGATGGGCTATAGCCCATGGTCTCGAACGGCATACTATAGCATGCCGTTTTGCATCATTTTTGAGGATTTGAAAAAAAGACGAAAATCACTCCGAGACCATGGGCTATAGCCCATCGTCTCGGAGTCATTTTCGTCTTTTTTTCAAATCCTTGTTTTTCATCATTTATGACCATGGCGATGGGCTATAGCCCATGGTCTCGAACGGCATACTATAGCATGCCGTTTTGCATCATTTTTGAGGATTTGAAAAAAAGACGAAAATCACTCCGAGACCATGGGCTATAGCCCATCGTCTCGGAGTCATTTTCGTCTTTTTTTCAAATCCTTGTTTTTCATCATTTATGACCATGGCGATGGGCTATAGCCCATGGTCTCGAACGGCATGCTATAGTATTCCGTTTTGCATCATTTTTGAGGATTTGAAAAAAAAGACGAAAATCAGTCCGAGACCATGGGCTATAGCCCATCGTCTCGGAGTCATTTTCGTCTTTTTTTCAAATCCTTGTTTTTCATCATTTATGACCATGGCGATGGGCTATAGCCCATGGTCTTGAACGGCATACTATAGCATGCCGTTTTGCATCATTTTTGAGGATTTGAAAAAAAGACGAAAATCACTCCGAGACCATGGGCTATAGCCCATCGTCTCGGAGTCATTTTCGTCTTTTTTTCAAATCCTTGTTTTTCATCATTTATGACCATGGCGATGGGCTATAGCCCATGGTCTCGAACGGCATACTATAGCATGCCGTTTTGCATCATTTTTGAGGATTTGAAAAAAAGACGAAAATCACTCCGAGACCATGGGCTATAGCCCATCGTCTCGGAGTCATTTTCGTCTTTTTTTTCAAATCCTTGTTTTTCATCATTTATGACCATGGCGATGGGCTATAGCCCATGGTCTCGAACGGCATACTATAGCATGCAGTTTTGCATCATTTTTGAGGATTTGAAAAAAAGACGAAAATCACTCCGAGACCATGGGCTATAGCCCATCGTCTCGGAGTCATTTTCGTCTTTTTTTCAAATCCTTGTTTTTCATCATTTATGACCATGGCGATGGGCTATAGCCCATGGTCTCGAACGGCATACTATAGCATGCCGTTTTGCATCATTTTTGAGGATTTGAAAAAAAGACGAAAATCACTCCGAGACCATGGGCTATAGCCCATCGTCTCGGAGTCATTTTCGTCTTTTTTTCAAATCCTTGTTTTTCATCATTTATGACCATGGCGATGGGCTATAGCCCATGGTCTCGAATGGCATACTATAGCATGCCGTTTTCCATCATTTTTGAGGATTTGAAAAAAAGACGAAAATGACTCCGAGACGATGGGCTATAGCCCATGGTCTCGGAGTGATTTTCGTCTTTTTTTCAAATCCTTGTTTTTCATCATTTATGACCATGGCGATGGGCTATAGCCCATGGTCTCGAACCGCATGCTATAGTATTCCGTTTTGCATCATTTTTGAGGATTTGAAAAAAAATACGAAAATCACCCTGGGAACATGGGCTATAGCCCATCGTCTCGGAGTCATTTTCGTCTTTTTTTCAAATCCTTGTTTTTCATCATTTATGACCATGGCGATGGGCTATAGCCCATGGTCTCGAACGGCATGCTATAGTATTCCGTTTTGCATCATTTTTGAGGATTTGAAAAAAAAGACGAAAATCAGTCCGAGACCATGGGCTATAGCCCATCGTCTCGGAGTCATTTTCGTCTTTTTTTCAAATCCTTGTTTTTCATCATTTATGACCATGGCGATGGGCTATAGCCCATGGTCTCGAACTGCATGCTATAGTATTCCGTTTTGCATCATTTTTGAGGATTTGAAAAAAAAGACGAAAATCACTCCGGGACCATGGGCTATAGCCCATCGTCTGAGTCATTTTCGTCTTTTTTTCAAATCCTCGTTTTTCATCATTTATGACCATGGCGATAGGCTATAGCCCATGGTCTCGAACGGCATACTATAGCATGCCGTTTTGCATCATTTTTGAGGATTTGAAAAAAAGACGAAAATCACTCCGGGACCATGGGCTATAGCCCATCGTCTCGGAGTCATTTTCGTCTTTTTTTCAAATCCTTGTTTTTCATCATTTATGACCATGGCGATGGGCTATAGCCCATGGTCTCGAACGGCATACTATAGCATGCCGTTTTGCATCATTTTTGAGGATTTGAAAAAAAGACGAAAATCACTCCGAGACCATGGGCTATAGCCCATCGTCTCGGAGTCATTTTCGTCTTTTTTTCAAATCCTTGTTTTTCATCATTTATGACCATGGCGATGGGCTAAAGCCCATGGTCTCGAACGGCATGCTATAGTATTCCGTTTTGCATCATTTTTGAGGATTTGAAAAAAAAGACGAAAATCACTCCGGGAACATGGGCTATAGCCCATCGTCTCGGAGTCATTTTCGTCTTTTTTTCAAATCCTCGTTTTTCATCATTTATGACCATGGCGATAGGCTATAGCCCATGGTCTCGAACGGCATACTATAGCATGCCGTTTTGCATCATTTTTGAGGATTTGAAAAAAAGACGAAAATCACTCCGAGACCATGGGCTATAGCCCATCGTCTCGGAGTCATTTTCGTCTTTTTTTCAAATCCTTGTTTTTCATCATTTATGACCATGGCGATGGGCTATAGCCCATGGTTTCGAACGGCATGCTATAGTATTCCGTTTTGCATCATTTTTGAGGATTTGAAAAAAAAGACGAAAATCAGTCCGAGACCATGGGCTATAGCCCATCGTCTCGGAGTCATTTTCGTCTTTTTTTCAAATCCTTGTTTTTCATCATTTATGACCATGGCGATGGGCTAAAGCCCATGGTCTCGAACGGCATGCTATAGTATTCCGTTTTGCATCATTTTTGAGGATTTGAAAAAAAAGACGAAAATCACTCCGGGAACATGGGCTATAGCCCATCGTCTCGGAGTCATTTTCGTCTTTTTTTCAAATCCTCGTTTTTCATCATTTATGACCATGGCGATAGGCTATAGCCCATGGTCTCGAACGGCATACTATAGCATGCCGTTTTGCATCATTTTTGAGGATTTGAAAAAAAGACGAAAATCACTCCGAGACCATGGGCTATAGCCCATCGTCTCGGAGTCATTTTCGTCTTTTTTTCAAATCCTTGTTTTTCATCATTTATGACCATGGCGATGGGCTATAGCCCATGGTTTCGAACGGCATGCTATAGTATTCCGTTTTGCATCATTTTTGAGGATTTGAAAAAAAAGACGAAAATCAGTCCGAGACCATGGGCTATAGCCCATCGTCTCGGAGTCATTTTCGTCTTTTTTTCAAATCCTTGTTTTTCATCATTTATGACCATGGCGATGGGCTATAGCCCATGGTCTTGAACGGCATACTATAGCATGCCGTTTTGCATCATTTTTGAGGATTTGAAAAAAAGACGAAAATCACTCCGAGACCATGGGCTATAGCCCATCGTCTCGGAGTCATTTTCGTCTTTTTTTCAAATCCTTGTTTTTCATCATTTATGACCATGGCGATGGGCTATAGCCCATGGTCTCGAACGGCATACTATAGCATGCCGTTTTGCATCATTTTTGAGGATTTGAAAAAAAGACGAAAATCACTCCGAGACCCTGGGCTATAGCCCATCGTCTCGGAGTCATTTTCGTCTTTTTTTCAAATCCTTGTTTTTCATCTATTATGACCATGGCGATGGGCTATAGCCCATGGTCTCGAACGGCATACTATAGCATGCCGTTTTGCATCATTTTTGAGGATTTGAAAAAAAGACGAAAATCAGTCCGAGACCATGGGCTATAGCCCATCGTCTCGGAGTCATTTTCGTCTTTTTTTCAAATCCTTGTTTTTCATCATTTATGACCATGGCGATGGGCTATAACCCATGGTCTCGAATGGCATACTATAGCATGCCGTTTTCCATCATTTTTGAGGATTTGAAAAAAAGACGAAAATCACTCCGAGACCATCGTCTCGGAGTCATTTTCGTCTTTTTTTTTCAAATCCTTGTTTTTCATCATTTATGACCATGGCGATGGGCTATAGCCCATGGTCTCGAACGGCATACTATAGCATGCCGTTTTGCATCATTTTTGAGGATTTGAAAAAAAGACGAAAATCACTCCGAGACCATGGGCTATAGCCCATCGTCTCGGAGTCATTTTCGTCTTTTTTTCAAATCCTTGTTTTTCTTCATTTATGACCATGGCGATGGGCTATAGCCCATGGTCTTGAACGGCATACTATAGCATGCCGTTTTGCATCATTTTTGAGGATTTGAAAAAAAGACGAAAATCACTCCGAGACCATGGGCTATAGCCCATCGTCTCGGAGTCATTTTCGTCTTTTTTTCAAATCCTCGTTTTTCATCATTTATGACCATGGCGATAGGCTATAGCCCATGGTCTCGAACGGCATACTATAGCATGCCGTTTTGCATCATTTTTGAGGATTTGAAAAAAAGACGAAAATCACTCCGAGACCATGGGCTATAGCCCATCGTCTCGGAGTCATTTTCGTCTTTTTTTTCAAATCCTTGTTTTTCATCATTTATGACCATGGCGATGGGCTATAGCCCATGGTCTCGAACGGCATACTATAGCATGCCGTTTTGCATCATTTTTGAGGATTTGAAAAAAAGACGAAAATCACTCCGAGACCATGGGCTATAGCCCATCGTCTCGGAGTCATTTTCGTCTTTTTTTTCAAATCCTTGTTTTTCATCATTTATGACCATGGCGATAGGCTATAGCCCATGGTCTCGAACGGCATACTATAGCATGCCGTTTTGCATCATTTTTGAGGATTTGAAAAAAAGACGAAAATCACTCCGAGACCATGGGCTATAGCCCATCGTCTCGGAGTCATTTTCGTCTTTTTTTCAAATCCTTGTTTTTCATCATTTATGACCATGGCGATGGGCTATAGCCCATGGTCTTGAACGGCATACTATAGCATGCCGTTTTGCATCATTTTTGAGGATTTGAAAAAAAGACGAAAATCACTCCGAGACCATGGGCTATAGCCCATCGTCTCGGAGTCATTTTCGTATTTTTTTCAAATCCTTGTTTTTCATCATTTATGACCATGGCGATGGGCTATAGCCCATGGTCTCGAACGGCATACTATAGCATGCCGTTTTGCATCATTTTTGAGGATTTGAAAAAAAGACGAAAATCACTCCGAGACCCTGGGCTATAGCCCATCGTCTCGGAGTCATTTTCGTCTTTTTTTCAAATCCTCGTTTTTCATCATTTATGACCATGGCGATAGGCTATAGCCCATGGTCTCGAACGGCATACTATAGCATGCCGTTTTGCATCATTTTTGAGGATTTGAAAAAAAGACGAAAATCACTCCGAGACCCTGGGCTATAGCCCATCGTCTCGGAGTCATTTTCGTCTTTTTTTCAAATCCTCGTTTTTCATCATTTATGACCATGGCGATAGGCTATAGCCCATGGTCTCGAACGGCATACTATAGCATGCCGTTTTGCATCATTTTTGAGGATTTGAAAAAAAGACGAAAATCACTCCGAGACCATGGGCTATAGCCCATCGTCTCGGAGTCATTTTCGTCTTTTTTTTCAAATCCTTGTTTTTCATCATTTATGACCATGGCGATGGGCTATAGCCCATGGTCTCGAACGGCATACTATAGCATGCCGTTTTGCATCATTTTTGAGGATTTGAAAAAAAGACGAAAATCACTCCGAGACCATGGGCTATAGCCCATCGTCTCGGAGTCATTTTCGTCTTTTTTTCAAATCCTTGTTTTTCTTCATTTATGACCATGGCGATGGGCTATAGCCCATGGTCTTGAACGGCATACTATAGCATGCCGTTTTGCATCATTTTTGAGGATTTGAAAAAAAGACGAAAATCACTCCGAGACCATGGGCTATAGCCCATCGTCTCGGAGTCATTTTCGTCTTTTTTTCAAATCCTCGTTTTTCATCATTTATGACCATGGCGATAGGCTATAGCCCATGGTCTCGAACGGCATACTATAGCATGCCGTTTTGCATCATTTTTGAGGATTTGAAAAAAAGACGAAAATCACTCCGAGACCATGGGCTATAGCCCATCGTCTCGGAGTGATTTTCGTCTTTTTTTTCAAATCCTTGTTTTTCATCATTTATGACCATGGCGATGGGCTATAGCCCATGGTCTCAAACGGCATACTATAGCATGCCGTTTTGCATCATTTTTGAGGATTTGAAAAAAAGACGAAAATCACTCCGAGACCATGGGCTATAGCCCATCGTCTCGGAGTCATTTTCGTCTTTTTTTTCAAATCCTTGTTTTTCATCATTTATGACCATGGCGATGGGCTATAGCCCATGGTCTCGAACGGCATACTATAGCATGCCGTTTTGCATCATTTTTGAGGATTTGAAAAAAAGACGAAAATCACTCCGAGACCATGGGCTATAGCCCATCGTCTCGGAGTCATTTTCGTCTTTTTTTCAAATCCTTGTTTTTCATCATTTATGACCATGGCGATGGGCTATAGCCCATGGTCTCGAACGGCATACTATAGCATGCCGTTTTCCATCATTTTTGAGGATTTGAAAAAAAGACGAAAATGACTCCGAGACGATGGGCTATAGCCCATGGTCTCGGAGTGATTTTCGTCTTTTTTTCAAATCCTTGTTTTTCATCATTTATGACCATGGCGATGGGCTATAGCCCATGGTCTCGAACGGCATGCTATAGTATTCCGTTTTGCATCATT
Organism: Electrona antarctica; assembly: GCF_951216825.1. NCBI lineage: Eukaryota > Metazoa > Chordata > Actinopteri > Myctophiformes > Myctophidae > Electrona > Electrona antarctica. The sequence goes on from NC_136806.1 coordinate 57,697,461, forward strand.
TTTGAGGATTTGAAAAAAAATACGAAAATCACTCCGGGAACATGGGCTATAGCCCATCGTCTCGGAGTCATTTTCGTCTTTTTTTCAAATCCTTGTTTTTCATCATTTATGACCATGGCGATGGGCTATAGCCCATGGTCTCGAACGGCATGCTATAGTATTCCGTTTTGCATCATTTTTGAGGATTTGAAAAAAAAGACGAAAATCACTCCGGGACCATGGGCTATAGCCCATCGTCTGAGTCATTTTCGTCTTTTTTTCAAATCCTCGTTTTTCATCATTTATGACCATGGCGATAGGCTATAGCCCATGGTCTCGAACGGCATGCTATAGCATGCCGTTTTGCATCATTTTTGAGGATTTGAAAAAAAAAGACGAAAATCAGTCCGAGACCATGGGCTATAGCCCATCGTCTCGGAGTCATTTTCGTCAATTTTTCAAATCCTCGTTTTTCATCATTTATGACCATGGCGATAGGCTATAGCCCATGGTCTCGAACGGCATACTATAGCATACCGTTTTGCATCATTTTTGAGGATTTGAAAAAAAGACGAAAATCACTCCGAGACCATGGGCTATAGCCCATCGTCTCGGAGTCATTTTCGTCTTTTTTTCAAATCCTTGTATTTCATCATTTATGACCATGGCGATGGGCTATAGCCCATGGTCTTGAACGGCATACTATAGCATGCCGTTTTGCATCATTTTTGAGGATTTGAAAAAAAGACGAAAATCACTCCGAGACCATGGGCTATAGCCCATCGTCTCGGAGTCATTTTCGTCTTTTTTTTCAAATCCTTGTTTTTCATCATTTATGACCATGGCGATGGGCTATAGCCCATGGTCTCGAACGGCATACTATAGCATGCCGTTTTGCATCATTTTTGAGGATTTGAAAAAAAGACGAAAATCACTCCGAGACGATGGGCTATAGCCCATCGTCTCGGAGTCATTTTCGTCTTTTTTTAAAATCCTTGTTTTTCATCATTTATGACGATGGCGATGGGCTATAGCCCATGGTCTTGAACGGCATACTATAGCATGCCGTTTTGCATAATTTTTGAGGATTTGAAAAAAAGACGAAAATCACTCCGAGACCATGGGCTATAGCCCATCGTCTGAGTCATTTTCGTCTTTTTTTCAAATCCTTGTTTTTCATCATTTATGACCATGGCGATGGGCTATAGCCCATGGTCTTGAACGGCATACTATAGCATGCCGTTTTGCATCATTTTTGAGGATTTGAAAAAAAGACGAAAATCACTCCGAGACCATGGGCTATAGCCCATCGTCTCGGAGTCATTTTCGTCTTTTTTTTCAAATCCTTGTTTTTCATCATTTATGACCATGGCGATGGGCTATAGCCCATGGTCTCGAACGGCATACTATAGCATGCCGTTTTGCATCATTTTTGAGGATTTGAAAAAAAGACGAAAATCACTCCGAGACCATGGGCTATAGCCCATCGTCTCGGAGTCATTTTCGTCTTTTTTTCAAATCCTTGTTTTTCATCATTTATGACGATGGCGATGGGCTATAGCCCATGGTCTTGAACGGCATACTATAGCATGCCGTTTTGCATCATTTTTGAGGATTTGAAAAAAAGACGAAAATCACTCCGAGACCATGGGCTATAGCCCATCGTCTGAGTCATTTTCGTCTTTTTTTCAAATCCTTGTTTTTCATCATTTATGACCATGGCGATGGGCTATAGCCCATGGTCTTGAATGGCATACTATAGTATGCCGTTTTGCATCATTTTTGAGGATTTGAAAAAAAGACGAAAATCACTCCGAGACCATGGGCTATAGCCCATCGTCTCGGAGTCATTTTCGTCTTTTTTTCAAATCCTTGTATTTCATCATTTATGACCATGGCGATGGGCTATAGCCCATGGTCTTGAACGGCATACTATAGCATGCCGTTTTGCATCATTTTTGAGGATTTGAAAAAAAGACGAAAATCACTCCGAGACCATGGGCTATAGCCCATCGTCTCGGAGTCATTTTCGTCTTTTTTTTCAAATCCTTGTTTTTCATCATTTATGACCATGGCGATGGGCTATAGCCCATGGTCTCGAACGGCATACTATAGCATGCCGTTTTGCATCATTTTTGAGGATTTGAAAAAAAGACGAAAATCACTCCGAGACGATGGGCTATAGCCCATCGTCTCGGAGTCATTTTCGTCTTTTTTTAAAATCCTTGTTTTTCATCATTTATGACGATGGCGATGGGCTATAGCCCATGGTCTTGAACGGCATACTATAGCATGCCGTTTTGCATAATTTTTGAGGATTTGAAAAAAAGACGAAAATCACTCCGAGACCATGGGCTATAGCCCATCGTCTGAGTCATTTTCGTCTTTTTTTCAAATCCTTGTTTTTCATCATTTATGACCATGGCGATGGGCTATAGCCCATGGTCTTGAACGGCATACTATAGCATGCCGTTTTGCATCATTTTTGAGGATTTGAAAAAAAGACGAAAATCACTCCGAGACCATGGGCTATAGCCCATCGTCTCGGAGTCATTTTCGTCTTTTTTTTCAAATCCTTGTTTTTCATCATTTATGACCATGGCGATGGGCTATAGCCCATGGTCTCGAACGGCATACTATAGCATGCTGTTTTGCATCATTTTTGAGGATTTGAAAAAAAGACGAAAATCACTCCGAGACCATGGGCTATAGCCCATCGTCTCGGAGTCATTTTCGTCTTTTTTTCAAATCCTTGTTTTTCATCATTTATGACGATGGCGATGGGCTATAGCCCATGGTCTTGAACGGCATACTATAGCATGCCGTTTTGCATCATTTTTGAGGATTTGAAAAAAAGACGAAAATCACTCCGAGACCATGGGCTATAGCCCATCGTCTGAGTCATTTTCGTCTTTTTTTCAAATCCTTGTTTTTCATCATTTATGACCATGGCGATGGGCTATAGCCCATGGTCTTGAACGGCATACTATAGCATGCCGTTTTGCATCATTTTTGAGGATTTGAAAAAAAGACGAAAATCACTCCGAGACCATGGGCTATAGCCCATCGTCTCGGAGTCATTTTCGTCTTTTTTTCAAATCCTTGTTTTTCATCATTTATGACCATGGCGATGGGCTATAGCCCATGGTCTCGAACGGCATGCTATAGTATTCCGTTTTGCATCATTTTTGAGGATTTGAAAAAAAAGACGAAAATCACTCCGAGACCATGGGCTATAGCCCATCGTCTCGGAGTCATTTTCGTCTTTTTTTCAAATCCTCGTTTTTCATCATTTATGACCATGGCGATAGGCTATAGCCCATGGTCTCGAACGGCATACTATAGCATGCCGTTTTGCATCATTTTTGAGGATTTGAAAAAAAGACGAAAATCACTCCGGGACCATGGGCTAGAGCCCGTCGTCTCGGAGTCATTTTCGTCTTTTTTTCAAATCCTTGTTTTTCATCATTTATGACGATGGCGATGGGCTATAGCCCATGGTCTTGAACGGCATACTATAGCATGCCGTTTTGCATCATTTTTGAGGATTTGAAAAAAAGACGAAAATCACTCCGAGACCATCGTCTCGGAGTCATTTTCGTCTTTTTTTTCAAATCCTTGTTTTTCATCATTTATGACCATGGCGATGGGCTATAGCCCATGGTCTCGAACGGCATACTATAGCATGCCGTTTTGCATCATTTTTGAGGATTTGAAAAAAAGACGAAAATCACTCCGAGACCATGGGCTATAGCCCATCGTCTCGGAGTCATTTTCGTCTTTTTTTCAAATCCTTGTTTTTCATCATTTATGACCATGGCGATGGGCTATAGCCCATGGTCTCGAACGGCATACTATAGCATGCCGTTTTGCATCATTTTTGAGGATTTGAAAAAAAGACGAAAATCACTCCGAGACCCTGGGCTATAGCCCATCGTCTCGGAGTCATTTTCGTCTTTTTTTCAAATCCTCGTTTTTCATCATTTATGACCATGGCGATAGGCTATAGCCCATGGTCTCGAACGGCATACTATAGCATGCCGTTTTGCATCATTTTTGAGGATTTGAAAAAAAGACGAAAATCACTCCGAGACCATGGGCTATAGCCCATCGTCTCGGAGTCATTTTCGTCTTTTTTTTCAAATCCTTGTTTTTCATCATTTATGACCATGGCGATGAGCTATAGCCCATGGTCTCGAACGGCATACTATAGCATGCCGTTTTGCAACATTTTTGAGGATTTGAAAAAAAGACGAAAATCACTCCGGGACCATGGGCTATAGCCCATCGTCTCGGAGTCATTTTCGACTTTTTTTCAAATCCTTGTTTTTCATCATTTATGACGATGGCGATGGGCTATAGCCCATGGTCTTGAACGGCATACTATAGCATGCCGTTTTGCATCATTTTTGAGGATTTGAAAAAAAGACGAAAATCACTCCGAGACCATGGGCTATAGCCCATCGTCTCGGAGTCATTTTCGTCTTTTTTTCAAATCCTTGTTTTTCATCATTTATGACCATGGCGATGGGCTATAGCCCATGGTCTCGAATGGCATACTATAGCATGCCGTTTTCCATCATTTTTGAGGATTTGAAAAAAAGACGAAAATCACTCCGAGACCATGGGCTATAGCCCATCGTCTCGGGGTCATTTTCGTCTTTTTTTCAAATCCTTGTTTTTCATCATTTATGACCATGGCGATGGGCTATAGCCCATGGTCTCGAACGGCATGCTATAGTATTCCGTTTTGCATCATTTTTGAGGATTTGAAAAAAAAGACGAAAATCACTCCGAGACCATGGGCTATAGCCCATCGTCTCGGAGTCATTTTCGTCTTTTTTTCAAATCCTTGTTTTTCATCATTTATGACCATGGCGATGGGCTATAGCCCATGGTCTCGAACGGCATGCTATAGTATTCCGTTTTGCATCATTTTTGAGGATTTGAAAAAAAGACGAAAATCACTCCGGGAACATGGGCTATAGCCCATCGTCTCGGAGTCATTTTCGTCTTTTTTTCAAATCCTCGTTTTTCATCATTTATGACCATGGCGATAGGCTATAGCCCATGGTCTCGAACGGTATACTATAGCATGCCGTTTTGCATCATTTTTGAGGATTTGAAAAAAAGACGAAAATCACTCCGAGACCATCGTCTCGGAGTCATTTTCGTCTTTTTTTTCAAATCCTTGTTTTTCATCATTTATGACCATGGCGATGGGCTATAGCCCATGGTCTCGAACGGCATACTATAGCATGCCGTTTTGCATCATTTTTGAGGATTTGAAAAAAAGACGAAAATCACTCCGAGACCATGGGCTATAGCCCATCGTCTCGGAGTCATTTTCGTCTTTTTTTCAAATCCTTGTTTTTCATCATTTATGACCATGGCGATGGGCTATAGCCCATGGTCTCGAACGGCATACTATAGCATGCCGTTTTGCATCATTTTTGAGGATTTGAAAAAAAGACGAAAATCACTCCGAGACCCTGGGCTATAGCCCATCGTCTCGGAGTCATTTTCGTCTTTTTTTCAAATCCTTGTTTTTCATCATTTATGACCATGGCGATGGGCTATAGCCCATGGTCTCGAACGGCATGCTATAGTATTCCGTTTTGCATCATTTTTGAGGATTTGAAAAAAAAGACGAAAATCACTCCGAGACCATGGGCTATAGCCCATCGTCTCGGAGTCATTTTCGTCTTTTTTTCAAATCCTCGTTTTTCATCATTTATGACCATGGCGATAGGCTATAGCCCATGGTCTCGAACGGCATACTATAGCATGCCGTTTTGCATCATTTTTGAGGATTTGAAAAAAAGACGAAAATCACTCCGAGACCATGGGCTATAGCCCATCGTCTCGGAGTCATTTTCGTCTTTTTTTTCAAATCCTTGTTTTTCATCATTTATGACCATGGCGATGAGCTATAGCCCATGGTCTCGAACGGCATACTATAGCATGCCGTTTTGCAACATTTTTGAGGATTTGAAAAAAAGACGAAAATCACTCCGGGACCATGGGCTATAGCCCATCGTCTCGGAGTCATTTTCGACTTTTTTTTAAATCCTTGTTTTTCATCATTTATGACGATGGCGATGGGCTATAGCCCATGGTCTTGCACGGCATACTATAGCATGCCGTTTTGCATCATTTTTGAGGATTTGAAAAAAAGACGAAAATCACTCCGAGACCATGGGCTATAGCCCATCGTCTCGGAGTCATTTTCGTCTTTTTTTCAAATCCTTGTTTTTCATCATTTATGACCATGGCGATGGGCTATAGCCCATGGTCTCGAATGGCATACTATAGCATGCCGTTTTCCATCATTTTTGAGGATTTGAAAAAAAGACGAAAATCACTCCGAGACCATGGGCTATAGCCCATCGTCTCGGGGTCATTTTCGTCTTTTTTTCAAATCCTTGTTTTTCATCATTTATGACCATGGCGATGGGCTATAGCCCATGGTCTCGAACGGCATGCTATAGTATTCCGTTTTGCATCATTTTTGAGGATTTGAAAAAAAAGACGAAAATCACTCCGAGACCATGGGCTATAGCCCATCGTCTCGGAGTCATTTTCGTCTTTTTTCAAATCCTTGTTTTTCATCATTTATGACCATGGCGATAGGCTATAGCCCATGGTCTCGAACGGCATACTATAGCATGCCGTTTTGCATCATTTTTGAGGATTTGAAAAAAAGACGAAAATCACTCCGGGACCATGGGCTAGAGCCCGTCGTCTCGGAGTCATTTTCGTCTTTTTTTCAAATCCTTGTTTTTCATCATTTATGACGATGGCGATGGGCTATAGCCCATGGTCTTGAACGGCATACTATAGCATGCCGTTTTGCATCATTTTTGAGGATTTGAAAAAAAGACGAAAATCACTCCGAGACCATCGTCTCGGAGTCATTTTCGTCTTTTTTTTCAAATCCTTGTTTTTCATCATTTATGACCATGGCGATGGGCTATAGCCCATGGTCTCGAACGGCATACTATAGCATGCCGTTTTGCATCATTTTTGAGGATTTGAAAAAAAGACGAAAATCACTCCGAGACCATGGGCTATAGCCCATCGTCTCGGAGTCATTTTCGTCTTTTTTTCAAATCCTTGTTTTTCATCATTTATGACCATGGCGATGGGCTATAGCCCATGGTCTCGAACGGCATACTATAGCATGCCGTTTTGCATCATTTTTGAGGATTTGAAAAAAAGACGAAAATCACTCCGAGACCCTGGGCTATAGCCCATCGTCTCGGAGTCATTTTCGTCTTTTTTTCAAATCCTCGTTTTTCATCATTTATGACCATGGCGATAGGCTATAGCCCATGGTCTCGAACGGCATACTATAGCATGCCGTTTTGCATCATTTTTGAGGATTTGAAAAAAAGACGAAAATCACTCCGAGACCATGGGCTATAGCCCATCGTCTCGGAGTCATTTTCGTCTTTTTTTTCAAATCCTTGTTTTTCATCATTTATGACCATGGCGATGAGCTATAGCCCATGGTCTCGAACGGCATACTATAGCATGCCGTTTTGCAACATTTTTGAGGATTTGAAAAAAAGACGAAAATCACTCCGGGACCATGGGCTATAGCCCATCGTCTCGGAGTCATTTTCGACTTTTTTTCAAATCCTTGTTTTTCATCATTTATGACGATGGCGATGGGCTATAGCCCATGGTCTTGAACGGCATACTATAGCATGCCGTTTTGCATCATTTTTGAGGATTTGAAAAAAAGACGAAAATCACTCCGAGACCATGGGCTATAGCCCATCGTCTCGGAGTCATTTTCGTCTTTTTTTCAAATCCTTGTTTTTCATCATTTATGACCATGGCGATGGGCTATAGCCCATGGTCTCGAATGGCATACTATAGCATGCCGTTTTCCATCATTTTTGAGGATTTGAAAAAAAGACGAAAATCACTCCGAGACCATGGGCTATAGCCCATCGTCTCGGGGTCATTTTCGTCTTTTTTTCAAATCCTTGTTTTTCATCATTTATGACCATGGCGATGGGCTATAGCCCATGGTCTCGAACGGCATGCTATAGTATTCCGTTTTGCATCATTTTTGAGGATTTGAAAAAAAAGACGAAAATCACTCCGAGACCATGGGCTATAGCCCATCGTCTCGGAGTCATTTTCGTCTTTTTTTCAAATCCTTGTTTTTCATCATTTATGACCATGGCGATGGGCTATAGCCCATGGTCTCGAACGGCATGCTATAGTATTCCGTTTTGCATCATTTTTGAGGATTTGAAAAAAAGACGAAAATCACTCCGGGAACATGGGCTATAGCCCATCGTCTCGGAGTCATTTTCGTCTTTTTTTCAAATCCTCGTTTTTCATCATTTATGACCATGGCGATAGGCTATAGCCCATGGTCTCGAACGGTATACTATAGCATGCCGTTTTGCATCATTTTTGAGGATTTGAAAAAAAGACGAAAATCACTCCGAGACCATCGTCTCGGAGTCATTTTCGTCTTTTTTTTCAAATCCTTGTTTTTCATCATTTATGACCATGGCGATGGGCTATAGCCCATGGTCTCGAACGGCATACTATAGCATGCCGTTTTGCATCATTTTTGAGGATTTGAAAAAAAGACGAAAATCACTCCGAGACCATGGGCTATAGCCCATCGTCTCGGAGTCATTTTCGTCTTTTTTTCAAATCCTTGTTTTTCATCATTTATGACCATGGCGATGGGCTATAGCCCATGGTCTCGAACGGCATACTATAGCATGCCGTTTTGCATCATTTTTGAGGATTTGAAAAAAAGACGAAAATCACTCCGAGACCCTGGGCTATAGCCCATCGTCTCGGAGTCATTTTCGTCTTTTTTTCAAATCCTTGTTTTTCATCATTTATGACCATGGCGATGGGCTATAGCCCATGGTCTCGAACGGCATGCTATAGTATTCCGTTTTGCATCATTTTTGAGGATTTGAAAAAAAAGACGAAAATCACTCCGAGACCATGGGCTATAGCCCATCGTCTCGGAGTCATTTTCGTCTTTTTTTCAAATCCTCGTTTTTCATCATTTATGACCATGGCGATAGGCTATAGCCCATGGTCTCGAACGGCATACTATAGCATGCCGTTTTGCATCATTTTTGAGGATTTGAAAAAAAGACGAAAATCACTCCGAGACCATGGGCTATAGCCCATCGTCTCGGAGTCATTTTCGTCTTTTTTTTCAAATCCTTGTTTTTCATCATTTATGACCATGGCGATGAGCTATAGCCCATGGTCTCGAACGGCATACTATAGCATGCCGTTTTGCAACATTTTTGAGGATTTGAAAAAAAGACGAAAATCACTCCGGGACCATGGGCTATAGCCCATCGTCTCGGAGTCATTTTCGTCTTTTTTTCAAATCCTTGTTTTTCATCATTTATGACCATGGCGATGGGCTATAGCCCATGGTCTCGAATGGCATACTATAGCATGCCGTTTTCCATCATTTTTGAGGATTTGAAAAAAAGACGAAAATCACTCCGAGACCATGGGCTATAGCCCATCGTCTCGGGGTCATTTTCGTCTTTTTTTCAAATCCTTGTTTTTCATCATTTATGACCATGGCGATGGGCTATAGCCCATGGTCTCGAACGGCATGCTATAGTATTCCGTTTTGCATCATTTTTGAGGATTTGAAAAAAAAGACGAAAATCACTCCGAGACCATGGGCTATAGCCCATCGTCTCGGAGTCATTTTCGTCTTTTTTTCAAATCCTTGTTTTTCATCATTTATGACCATGGCGATGGGCTATAGCCCATGGTCTTGAACGGCATACTATAGCATGCCGTTTTGCATCATTTTTGAGGATTTGAAAAAAAGACGTAAATCACTCCGAGACCATGGGCTATAGCCCATCGTCTCGGAGTAATTTTCGTCTTTTTTTCAAATCCTTGTTTTTCATCATTTATGACCATGGCGATGGGCTATAGCCCATGGTCTCGAATGGCATACTATAGCATGCCGTTTTCCATCATTTTTGAGGATTTGAAAAAAAGACGAAAATCACTCCGAGACCATGGGCTATAGCCCATCGTCTCGGAGTCATTTTCGTCTTTTTTTCAAATCCTTGTTTTTCATCATTTATGACCATGGCGATAGGCTATAGCCCATGGTCTTGAACGGCATACTATAGCATGCCGTTTTGCATCATTTTTGAGGATTTAAAAAAAAGACGAAAATCACTCCGAGACCATGGGCTATAGCCCATCGTCTCGGAGTCATTTTCGTCTTTTTTTCAAATCCTTGTTTTTCATCATATATGACCATGGCGATGGGCTATAGCCCATGGTCTCGAACGGCATGCTATAGTATTCCGTTTTGCATCATTTTTGAGGATTTGAAAAAAAAGACGAAAATCAGTCCGAGACCATGGGCTATAGCCCATCGTCTCGGAGTCATTTTCGTCTTTTTTTCAAATCCTCGTTTTTCATCATTTATGACCATGGCGATAGGCTATAGCCCATGGTCTCGAACGGCATACTATAGCATACCGTTTTGCATCATTTTTGAGGATTTGAAAAAAAGACGAAAATCACTCCGAGACCATGGGCTATAGCCCATCGTCTCGGAGTCATTTTCGTCTTTTTTTCAAATCCTTGTTTTTCATCATATATGACCATGGCGATGGGCTATAGCCCATGGTCTCGAACGGCATGCTATAGTATTCCGTTTTGCATCATTTTTGAGGATTTGAAAAAAAGGACGAAAATCACTCCGAGACCATGGGCTATAGCCCATCGTCTCGGAGTCATTTTCGTCTTTTTTTCAAATCCTTGTTTTTCATCATTTATGACCATGGCGATGGGCTATAGCCCATGGTCTCGAACGGCAGGCTATAGTATACCGTTTTGCATCATTTTTGAGGATTTGAAAAAAAAGACGAAAATCACTCCGGGACCATGGGCTATAGCCCATCGTCTCGGAGTCATTTTCGTCTTTTTTTCAAATCCTCGTTTTTCATCATTTATGACCATGGCGATAGGCTATAGCCCATGGTCTCGAACGGCATACTATAGCATACCGTTTTGCATCATTTTTGAGGATTTGAAAAAAAGACGAAAATCACTCCGAGACCATGGGCTATAGCCCATCGTCTCAGAGTCATTTTCGTCTTTTTTTTCAAATCCTTGTTTTTCATAATTTATGACCATGGCGATGGGCTATAGCCCATGGTCTCGAACGGCATACTATAGCATGCCGTTTTGCATCATTTTTGAGGATTTGAAAAAAAGGACGAAAATCACTCCGAGACCATGGGCTATAGCCCATCGTCTCGGAGTCATTTTCGTCTTTTTTTCAAATCCTTGTTTTTCATCATTTATGACCATGGCGATGGGCTATAGCCCATGGTCTCGAATGGCATACTATAGCATACCGTTTTGCATCATTTTTGAGGATTTGAAAAAAAAGACGAAAATCACTCCGGGACCATGGGCTATAGCCCATCGTCTCGGAGTCATTTTCGTCTTTTTTTCAAATCCTCGTTTTTCATCATTTATGACCATGGCGATAGGCTATAGCCCATGGTCTTGAACGGCATACTATAGCATGCCGTTTTGCATCATTTTTGAGGATTTAAAAAAAAGACGAAAATCACTCCGAGACCATGGGCTATAGCCCATCGTCTCGGAGTCATTTTCGTCTTTTTTTCAAATCCTTGTTTTTCATCATTTATGACCATGGCGATAGGCTATAGCCCATGGTCTCGAACGGCATACTATAGCATGCCGTTTTGCATCATTTTTGAGGATTTGAAAAAAAGACGAAAATCACTCCGGGACCATGGGCTAGAGCCCGTCGTCTCGGAGTCATTTTCGTCTTTTTTTCAAATCCTTGTTTTTCATCATTTATGACGATGGCGATGGGCTATAGCCCATGGTCTCGAACGGCATACTATAGCATGCCGTTTTGCATCATTTTTGAGGATTTGAAAAAAAGACGAAAATCACTCCGAGACCATGGGCTATAGCCCATCGTCTCGGAGTCATTTTCGTCTTTTTTTCAAATCCTTGTTTTTCATCATTTATGACCATGGCGATGGGCTATAGCCCATGGTCTCGAACGGCATACTATAGCATGCCGTTTTGCATCATTTTTGAGGATTTGAAAAAAAGACGAAAATCACTCCGAGACCCTGGGCTATAGCCCATCGTCTCGGAGTCATTTTCGTCTTTTTTTCAAATCCTCGTTTTTCATCATTTATGACCATGGCGATAGGCTATAGCCCATGGTCTCGAACGGCATACTATAGCATGCCGTTTTGCATCATTTTTGAGGATTTGAAAAAAAGACGAAAATCACTCCGAGACCATGGGCTATAGCCCATCGTCTCGGAGTCATTTTCGTCTTTTTTTTCAAATCCTTGTTTTTCATCATTTATGACCATGGCGATGAGCTATAGCCCATGGTCTCGAACGGCATACTATAGCATGCCGTTTTGCAACATTTTTGAGGATTTGAAAAAAAGACGAAAATCACTCCGGGACCATGGGCTATAGCCCATCGTCTCGGAGTCATTTTCGACTTTTTTTCAAATCCTTGTTTTTCATCATTTATGACGATGGCGATGGGCTATAGCCCATGGTCTTGAACGGCATACTATAGCATGCCGTTTTGCATCATTTTTGAGGATTTGAAAAAAAGACGAAAATCACTCCGAGACCATGGGCTATAGCCCATCGTCTCGGAGTCATTTTCGTCTTTTTTTCAAATCCTTGTTTTTCATCATTTATGACCATGGCGATGGGCTATAGCCCATGGTCTCGAATGGCATACTATAGCATGCCGTTTTCCATCATTTTTGAGGATTTGAAAAAAAGACGAAAATCACTCCGAGACCATGGGCTATAGCCCATCGTCTCGGGGTCATTTTCGTCTTTTTTTCAAATCCTTGTTTTTCATCATTTATGACCATGGCGATGGGCTATAGCCCATGGTCTCGAACGGCATGCTATAGTATTCCGTTTTGCATCATTTTTGAGGATTTGAAAAAAAAGACGAAAATCACTCCGAGACCATGGGCTATAGCCCATCGTCTCGGAGTCATTTTCGTCTTTTTTTCAAATCCTTGTTTTTCATCATTTATGACCATGGCGATGGGCTATAGCCCATGGTCTCGAACGGCATGCTATAGTATTCCGTTTTGCATCATTTTTGAGGATTTGAAAAAAAGACGAAAATCACTCCGGGAACATGGGCTATAGCCCATCGTCTCGGAGTCATTTTCGTCTTTTTTTCAAATCCTCGTTTTTCATCATTTATGACCATGGCGATAGGCTATAGCCCATGGTCTCGAACGGTATACTATAGCATGCCGTTTTGCATCATTTTTGAGGATTTGAAAAAAAGACGAAAATCACTCCGAGACCATCGTCTCGGAGTCATTTTCGTCTTTTTTTTCAAATCCTTGTTTTTCATCATTTATGACCATGGCGATGGGCTATAGCCCATGGTCTCGAACGGCATACTATAGCATGCCGTTTTGCATCATTTTTGAGGATTTGAAAAAAAGACGAAAATCACTCCGAGACCATGGGCTATAGCCCATCGTCTCGGAGTCATTTTCGTCTTTTTTTCAAATCCTTGTTTTTCATCATTTATGACCATGGCGATGGGCTATAGCCCATGGTCTCGAACGGCATACTATAGCATGCCGTTTTGCATCATTTTTGAGGATTTGAAAAAAAGACGAAAATCACTCCGAGACCCTGGGCTATAGCCCATCGTCTCGGAGTCATTTTCGTCTTTTTTTCAAATCCTTGTTTTTCATCATTTATGACCATGGCGATGGGCTATAGCCCATGGTCTCGAACGGCATGCTATAGTATTCCGTTTTGCATCATTTTTGAGGATTTGAAAAAAAAGACGAAAATCACTCCGAGACCATGGGCTATAGCCCATCGTCTCGGAGTCATTTTCGTCTTTTTTTCAAATCCTCGTTTTTCATCATTTATGACCATGGCGATAGGCTATAGCCCATGGTCTCGAACGGCATACTATAGCATGCCGTTTTGCATCATTTTTGAGGATTTGAAAAAAAGACGAAAATCACTCCGAGACCATGGGCTATAGCCCATCGTCTCGGAGTCATTTTCGTCTTTTTTTTCAAATCCTTGTTTTTCATCATTTATGACCATGGCGATGAGCTATAGCCCATGGTCTCGAACGGCATACTATAGCATGCCGTTTTGCAACATTTTTGAGGATTTGAAAAAAAGACGAAAATCACTCCGGGACCATGGGCTATAGCCCATCGTCTCGGAGTCATTTTCGACTTTTTTTTAAATCCTTGTTTTTCATCATTTATGACGATGGCGATGGGCTATAGCCCATGGTCTTGAACGGCATACTATAGCATGCCGTTTTGCATCATTTTTGAGGATTTGAAAAAAAGACGAAAATCACTCCGAGACCATGGGCTATAGCCCATCGTCTCGGAGTCATTTTCGTCTTTTTTTCAAATCCTTGTTTTTCATCATTTATGACCATGGCGATGGGCTATAGCCCATGGTCTCGAATGGCATACTATAGCATGCCGTTTTCCATCATTTTTGAGGATTTGAAAAAAAGACGAAAATCACTCCGAGACCATGGGCTATAGCCCATCGTCTCGGGGTCATTTTCGTCTTTTTTTCAAATCCTTGTTTTTCATCATTTATGACCATGGCGATGGGCTATAGCCCATGGTCTCGAACGGCATGCTATAGTATTCCGTTTTGCATCATTTTTGAGGATTTGAAAAAAAAGACGAAAATCACTCCGAGACCATGGGCTATAGCCCATCGTCTCGGAGTCATTTTCGTCTTTTTTTCAAATCCTTGTTTTTCATCATTTATGACCATGGCGATGGGCTATAGCCCATGGTCTTGAACGGCATACTATAGCATGCCGTTTTGCATCATTTTTGAGGATTTGAAAAAAAGACGTAAATCACTCCGAGACCATGGGCTATAGCCCATCGTCTCGGAGTAATTTTCGTCTTTTTTTCAAATCCTTGTTTTTCATCATTTATGACCATGGCGATGGGCTATAGCCCATGGTCTCGAATGGCATACTATAGCATGCCGTTTTCCATCATTTTTGAGGATTTGAAAAAAAGACGAAAATCACTCCGAGACCATGGGCTATAGCCCATCGTCTCGGAGTCATTTTCGTCTTTTTTTCAAATCCTTGTTTTTCATCATTTATGACCATGGCGATAGGCTATAGCCCATGGTCTTGAACGGCATACTATAGCATGCCGTTTTGCATCATTTTTGAGGATTTAAAAAAAAGACGAAAATCACTCCGAGACCATGGGCTATAGCCCATCGTCTCGGAGTCATTTTCGTCTTTTTTTCAAATCCTTGTTTTTCATCATATATGACCATGGCGATGGGCTATAGCCCATGGTCTCGAACGGCATGCTATAGTATTCCGTTTTGCATCATTTTTGAGGATTTGAAAAAAAAGACGAAAATCAGTCCGAGACCATGGGCTATAGCCCATCGTCTCGGAGTCATTTTCGTCTTTTTTTCAAATCCTCGTTTTTCATCATTTATGACCATGGCGATAGGCTATAGCCCATGGTCTCGAACGGCATACTATAGCATACCGTTTTGCATCATTTTTGAGGATTTGAAAAAAAGACGAAAATCACTCCGAGACCATGGGCTATAGCCCATCGTCTCGGAGTCATTTTCGTCTTTTTTTCAAATCCTTGTTTTTCATCATATATGACCATGGCGATGGGCTATAGCCCATGGTCTCGAACGGCATGCTATAGTATTCCGTTTTGCATCATTTTTGAGGATTTGAAAAAAAGGACGAAAATCACTCCGAGACCATGGGCTATAGCCCATCGTCTCGGAGTCATTTTCGTCTTTTTTTCAAATCCTTGTTTTTCATCATTTATGACCATGGCGATGGGCTATAGCCCATGGTCTCGAACGGCAGGCTATAGTATACCGTTTTGCATCATTTTTGAGGATTTGAAAAAAAAGACGAAAATCACTCCGGGACCATGGGCTATAGCCCATCGTCTCGGAGTCATTTTCGTCTTTTTTTCAAATCCTCGTTTTTCATCATTTATGACCATGGCGATAGGCTATAGCCCATGGTCTCGAACGGCATACTATAGCATACCGTTTTGCATCATTTTTGAGGATTTGAAAAAAAGACGAAAATCACTCCGAGACCATGGGCTATAGCCCATCGTCTCAGAGTCATTTTCGTCTTTTTTTTCAAATCCTTGTTTTTCATAATTTATGACCATGGCGATGGGCTATAGCCCATGGTCTCGAACGGCATACTATAGCATGCCGTTTTGCATCATTTTTGAGGATTTGAAAAAAAGGACGAAAATCACTCCGAGACCATGGGCTATAGCCCATCGTCTCGGAGTCATTTTCGTCTTTTTTTCAAATCCTTGTTTTTCATCATTTATGACCATGGCGATGGGCTATAGCCCATGGTCTCGAATGGCATACTATAGCATACCGTTTTGCATCATTTTTGAGGATTTGAAAAAAAAGACGAAAATCACTCCGGGACCATGGGCTATAGCCCATCGTCTCGGAGTCATTTTCGTCTTTTTTTCAAATCCTCGTTTTTCATCATTTATGACCATGGCGATAGGCTATAGCCCATGGTCTTGAACGGCATACTATAGCATGCCGTTTTGCATCATTTTTGAGGATTTAAAAAAAAGACGAAAATCACTCCGAGACCATGGGCTATAGCCCATCGTCTCGGAGTCATTTTCGTCTTTTTTTCAAATCCTTGTTTTTCATCATATATGACCATGGCGATGGGCTATAGCCCATGGTCTCGAACGGCATTCTATAGTATTCCGTTTTGCATCATTTTTGAGGATTTGAAAAAAAAGACGAAAATCAGTCCGAGACCATGGGCTATAGCCCATCGTCTCGGAGTCATTTTCGTCTTTTTTTCAAATCCTCGTTTTTCATCATTTATGACCATGGCGATAGGCTATAGCCCATGGTCTCGAACGGCATACTATAGCATACCGTTTTGCATCATTTTTGAGGATTTGAAAAAAAGACGAAAATCACTCCGAGACCATGGGCTATAGCCCATCGTCTCGGAGTCATTTTCGTCTTTTTTTTCAAATCCTTGTTTTTCATCATTTATGACCATGGCGATGAGCTATAGCCCATGGTCTCGAACGGCATACTATAGCATGCCGTTTTGCAACATTTTTGAGGATTTGAAAAAAAGACGAAAATCACTCCGGGACCATGGGCTATAGCCCATCGTCTCGGAGTCATTTTCGACTTTTTTTTAAATCCTTGTTTTTCATCATTTATGACGATGGCGATGGGCTATAGCCCATGGTCTTGAACGGCATACTATAGCATGCCGTTTTGCATCATTTTTGAGGATTTGAAAAAAAGACGAAAATCACTCCGAGACCATGGGCTATAGCCCATCGTCTCGGAGTAATTTTCGTCTTTTTTTCAAATCCTTGTTTTTCATCATTTATGACCATGGCGATGGGCTATAGCCCATGGTCTCGAATGGCATACTATAGCATGCCGTTTTCCATCATTTTTGAGGATTTGAAAAAAAGACGAAAATCACTCCGAGACCATGGGCTATAGCCCATCGTCTCGGGGTCATTTTCGTCTTTTTTTCAAATCCTTGTTTTTCATCATTTATGACCATGGCGATGGGCTATAGCCCATGGTCTCGAACGGCATGCTATAGTATTCCGTTTTGCATCATTTTTGAGGATTTGAAAAAAAAGACGAAAATCACTCCGAGACCATGGGCTATAGCCCATCGTCTCGGAGTCATTTTCGTCTTTTTTTCAAATCCTTGTTTTTCATCATTTATGACCATGGCGATGGGCTATAGCCCATGGTCTTGAACGGCATACTATAGCATGCCGTTTTGCATCATTTTTGAGGATTTGAAAAAAAGACGTAAATCACTCCGAGACCATGGGCTATAGCCCATCGTCTCGGAGTAATTTTCGTCTTTTTTTCAAATCCTTGTTTTTCATCATTTATGACCATGGCGATGGGCTATAGCCCATGGTCTCGAATGGCATACTATAGCATGCCGTTTTCCATCATTTTTGAGGATTTGAAAAAAAGACGAAAATCACTCCGAGACCATGGGCTATAGCCCATCGTCTCGGAGTCATTTTCGTCTTTTTTTCAAATCCTTGTTTTTCATCATTTATGACCATGGCGATAGGCTATAGCCCATGGTCTTGAACGGCATACTATAGCATGCCGTTTTGCATCATTTTTGAGGATTTAAAAAATAGACGAAAATCACTCCGAGACCATGGGCTATAGCCCATCGTCTCGGAGTCATTTTCGTCTTTTTTTCAAATCCTTGTTTTTCATCATATATGACCATGGCGATGGGCTATAGCCCATGGTCTCGAACGGCATGCTATAGTATTCCGTTTTGCATCATTTTTGAGGATTTGAAAAAAAAGACGAAAATCAGTCCGAGACCATGGGCTATAGCCCATCGTCTCGGAGTCATTTTCGTCTTTTTTTCAAATCCTCGTTTTTCATCATTTATGACCATGGCGATAGGCTATAGCCCATGGTCTCGAACGGCATACTATAGCATACCGTTTTGCATCATTTTTGAGGATTTGAAAAAAAGACGAAAATCACTCCGAGACCATGGGCTATAGCCCATCGTCTCGGAGTCATTTTCGTCTTTTTTTCAAATCCTTGTTTTTCATCATATATGACCATGGCGATGGGCTATAGCCCATGGTCTCGAACGGCATGCTATAGTATTCCGTTTTGCATCATTTTTGAGGATTTGAAAAAAAGGACGAAAATCACTCCGAGACCATGGGCTATAGCCCATCGTCTCGGAGTCATTTTCGTCTTTTTTTCAAATCCTTGTTTTTCATCATTTATGACCATGGCGATGGGCTATAGCCCATGGTCTCGAACGGCAGGCTATAGTATACCGTTTTGCATCATTTTTGAGGATTTGAAAAAAAAGACGAAAATCACTCCGGGACCATGGGCTATAGCCCATCGTCTCGGAGTCATTTTCGTCTTTTTTTCAAATCCTCGTTTTTCATCATTTATGACCATGGCGATAGGCTATAGCCCATGGTCTCGAACGGCATACTATAGCATACCGTTTTGCATCATTTTTGAGGATTTGAAAAAAAGACGAAAATCACTCCGAGACCATGGGCTATAGCCCATCGTCTCAGAGTCATTTTCGTCTTTTTTTTCAAATCCTTGTTTTTCATAATTTATGACCATGGCGATGGGCTATAGCCCATGGTCTCGAACGGCATACTATAGCATGCCGTTTTGCATCATTTTTGAGGATTTGAAAAAAAGGACGAAAATCACTCCGAGACCATGGGCTATAGCCCATCGTCTCGGAGTCATTTTCGTCTTTTTTTCAAATCCTTGTTTTTCATCATTTATGACCATGGCGATGGGCTATAGCCCATGGTCTCGAATGGCATACTATAGCATACCGTTTTGCATCATTTTTGAGGATTTGAAAAAAAAGACGAAAATCACTCCGGGACCATGGGCTATAGCCCATCGTCTCGGAGTCATTTTCGTCTTTTTTTCAAATCCTCGTTTTTCATCATTTATGACCATGGCGATAGGCTATAGCCCATGGTCTTGAACGGCATACTATAGCATGCCGTTTTGCATCATTTTTGAGGATTTAAAAAAAAGACGAAAATCACTCCGAGACCATGGGCTATAGCCCATCGTCTCGGAGTCATTTTCGTCTTTTTTTCAAATCCTTGTTTTTCATCATTTATGACCATGGCGATGGGCTATAGCCCATGGTCTCGAACGGCATTCTATAGTATTCCGTTTTGCATCATTTTTGAGGATTTGAAAAAAAAGACGAAAATCAGTCCGAGACCATGGGCTATAGCCCATCGTCTCGGAGTCATTTTCGTCTTTTTTTCAAATCCTCGTTTTTCATCATTTATGACCATGGCGATAGGCTATAGCCCATGGTCTCGAACGGCATACTATAGCATACCGTTTTGCATCATTTTTGAGGATTTGAAAAAAAGACGAAAATCACTCCGAGACCATGGGCTATAGCCCATCGTCTCGGAGTCATTTTCGTCTTTTTTTCAAATCCTTGTTTTTCATCATATATGACCATGGCGATGGGCTATAGCCCATGGTCTCGAACGGCATGCTATAGTATTCCGTTTTGCATCATTTTTGAGGATTTGAAAAAAAGGACGAAAATCACTCCGAGACCATGGGCTATAGCCCATCGTCTCGGAGTCATTTTCGTCTTTTTTTCAAATCCTTGTTTTTCATCATTTATGACCATGGCGATGGGCTATAGCCCATGGTCTCGAACGGCAGGCTATAGTATACCGTTTTGCATCATTTTTGAGGATTTGAAAAAAAAGACGAAAATCACTCCGGGACCATGGGCTATAGCCCATCGTCTCGGAGTCATTTTCGTCTTTTTTTCAAATCCTCGTTTTTCATCATTTATGACCATGGCGATAGGCTATAGCCCATGGTCTCGAACGGCATACTATAGCATACCGTTTTGCATCATTTTTGAGGATTTGAAAAAAAGACGAAAATCACTCCGAGACCATGGGCTATAGCCCATCGTCTCGGAGTCATTTTCGTCTTTTTTTCAAATCCTTGTTTTTCATCATTTATGACCATGGCGATGGGCTATAGCCCATGGTCTTGAACGGCATACTATAGCATGCCGTTTTGCATCATTTTTGAGGATTTGAAAAAAAGACGAAAATCACTCCGAGACCATGGGCTATAGCCCATCGTCTCAGAGTCATTTTCGTCTTTTTTTTCAAATCCTTGTTTTTCATAATTTATGACCATGGCGATGGGCTATAGCCCATGGTCTCGAACGGCATACTATAGCATGCCGTTTTGCATCATTTTTGAGGATTTGAAAAAAAGACGAAAATCACTCCGAGACCATGGGCTATAGCCCATCGTCTCGGAGTCATTTTCGTCTTTTTTTCAAATCCTTGTTTTTCATCATTTATGAACATGGCGATGGGCTATAGCCCATGGTCTCGAACGGCATGCTATAGTATTCCGTTTTGCATCATTTTTGAGGATTTGAAAAAAAAGACGAAAATCACTCCGAGACCATGGGCTATATATAGCCCTTCGTCTCGGAGTCATTTTCGTCTTTTTTTCAAATCCTCGTTTTTCATCATTTATGACCATGGCGATAGGCTATAGCCCATGGTCTCGAACGGCATACTATAGCATGCCGTTTTGCATCATTTTTGAGGATTTGAAAAAAAGACGAAAATCACTCCGAGACCATGGGCCCATCGTCTCGGAGTCATTTTCGTATTTTTTTTCAAATCCTTGTTTTTCATCATTTATGACCATGGCGATGGGCTATAGCCCATGGTCTCGAACGGCATACTATAGCATGCCGTTTTGCATCATTTTTGAGGATTTGAAAAAAAGACGAAAATCACTCCGAGACCATGGGCTTTAGCCCATCGTCTCGGAGTCATTTTCGCCTTTTTTTTAAATCCTCGTTTTTCATCATTTATGACCATGGCGATAGGCTATAGCCCATGGTCTCGAACCGCATACTATAGCATGCCGTTTTGCATCATTTTTAAGGATTTGAAAAAAAGACGAAAATCACTCCGAGACCATGGGCTATAGCCCATCGTCTCGGAGTCATTTTCGTCTTTTTTTCAAATCCTTGTTTTTCATAATTTATGACCATGGCGATGGGCTATAGCCCATGGTCTCGAACGGCAGGCTATAGTATACCGTTTTGCATCATTTTTGAGGATTTGAAAAAAAAGACGAAAATCACTCCGGGACCATGGGCTATAGCCCATCGTCTCGGAGTAATTTTCGTCTTTTTTTCAAATCCTTGTTTTTCATCATTTATGACCATGGCGATGGGCTATAGCCCATGGTCTCGAACGGCATGCTATAGTATTCCGTTTTGCATCATTTTTGAGGATTTGAAAAAAAAGACGAAAGTCACTCCGAGACCATGGGCTATAGCCCATCGTCTCGGAGTCATTTTCGTCTTTTTTTCAAATCCTTGTTTTTCATCATTTATGACCATGGCGATGGGCTATAGCCCATGGTCTTGAACGGCATACTATAGCATGCCGTTTTGCATCATTTTTGAGGATTTGAAAAAAAGACGAAAATCACTCCGAGACCATGGGCTATAGCCCATCGTCTCGGAGTCATTTTCGTCTTTTTTTTCAAATCCTTGTTTTTCATCATTTATGACCATGGCGATGGGCTATAGCCCATGGTCTCGAACGGCATACTATAGCATGCCGTTTTGCATCATTTTTGAGGATTTGAAAAAAAGACGAAAATCACTCCGAGACCATGGGCTATAGCCCATCGTCTCGGAGTCATTTTCGTCTTTTTTTCAAATCCTTGTTTTTCATCATTTATGACCATGGCGATGGGCTATAGCCCATGGTCTCGAATGGCATACTATAGCATGCCGTTTTGCATCATTTTTGAGGATTTGAAAAAAAAGACGAAAATCACTCCGGGACCATGGGCTATAGCCCATCGTCTCGGAGTCATTTTCGTCTTTTTTTCAAATCCTCGTTTTTCATCATTTATGACCATGGCGATAGGCTATAGCCCATGGTCTCGAACGGCATACTATAGCATGCCGTTTTGCATCATTTTTGAGGATTTGAAAAAAAGACGATAATCACTCCGAGACCATGGGCTATAGCCCATCGTCTCGGAGTAATTTTCGTCTTTTTTTCAAATCCTTGTTTTTCATCATTTATGACCATGGCGATGGGCTATAGCCCATGGTCTCGAACGGCATGCTATAGTATTCCGTTTTGCATCATTTTTGAGGATTTGAAAAAAAAGACGAAAGTCACTCCGAGACCATGGGCTATAGCCCATCGTCTCGGAGTCATTTTCGTCTTTTTTTCAAATCCTTGTTTTTCATCATTTATGACCATGGCGATGGGCTATAGCCCATGGTCTTGAACGGCATACTATAGCATGCCGTTTTGCATCATTTTTGAGGATTTGAAAAAAAGACGAAAATCACTCCGAGACCATGGGCTATAGCCCATCGTCTCGGAGTCATTTTCGTCTTTTTTTCAAATCCTTGTTTTTCATCATTTATGAACATGGCGATGGGCTATAGCCCATGGTCTCGAACGGCATGCTATAGTATTCCGTTTTGCATCATTTTTGAGGATTTGAAAAAAAAGACGAAAATCACTCCGAGACCATGGGCTATATATAGCCCATCGTCTCGGAGTCATTTTCGTCTTTTTTTCAAATCCTTGTTTTTCATCATTTATGACCATGGCGATGGGCTATAGCCCATGGTCTCGAATGGCATACTATAGCATGCCGTTTTGCATCATTTTTGAGGATTTGAAAAAAAGACGAAAATCACTCCGAGACCATGGGCTATAGCCCATCGTCTCGGAGTCATTTTCGTCTTTTTTTCAAATCCTTGTTTTTCATCATTTATGACCATGGCGATGGGCTATAGCCCATGGTCTCGAACGGCATGCTATAGTATTCCGTTTTGCATCATTTTTGAGGATTTGAAAAAAAAGACGAAAATCACTCCGGGACCATGGGCTATAGCCCATCGTCTCGGAGTCATTTTCGTCTTTTTTTCAAAAACCTTGTTTTTCATCATTTATGACCATGGCGATGGGCTATAGCCCATGGTCTCGAATGGCATACTATAGCGTGCCGTTTTCCATCATTTTTGAGGATTTGAAAAAAAGACGAAAATCACTCCGAGACCATGGGCTATAGCCCATCGTCTCGGAGTCATTTTCGTCTTTTTTTCAAATCCTTGTTTTTCATCATATATGACCATGGCGATGGGCTATAGCCCATGGTCTCGAACGGCATGCTATAGTATTCCGTTTTGCATCATTTTTGAGGATTTGAAAAAAAGGACGAAAATCACTCCGAGACCATGGGCTATAGCCCATCGTCTCGGAGTCATTTTCGTCTTTTTTTCAAATCCTTGTTTTTCATCATTTATGACCATGGCGATGGGCTATAGCCCATGGTCTCGAACGGCAGGCTATAGTATACCGTTTTGCATCATTTTTGAGGATTTGAAAAAAAAGACGAAAATCACTCCGGGACCATGGGCTATAGCCCATCGTCTCGGAGTCATTTTCGTCTTTTTTTCAAATCCTCGTTTTTCATCATTTATGACCATGGCGATGGGCTATAGCCCATGGTCTCGAATGGCATACTATAGCATGCCGTTTTGCATCATTTTTGAGGATTTGAAAAAAAAGACGAAAATCACTCCGGGACCATGGGCTATAGCCCATCGTCTCGGAGTCATTTTCGTCTTTTTTTCAAATCCTCGTTTTTCATCATTTATGACCATGGCGATAGGCTATAGCCCATGGTCTCGAACGGCATACTATAGCATGCCGTTTTGCATCATTTTTGAGGATTTGAAAAAAAGACGATAATCACTCAGAGACCATGGGCTATAGCCCATCGTCTCGGAGTAATTTTCGTCTTTTTTTCAAATCCTTGTTTTTCATCATTTATGACCATGGCGATGGGCTATAGCCCATGGTCTCGAACGGCATGCTATAGTATTCCGTTTTGCATCATTTTTGAGGATTTGAAAAAAAAGACGAAAGTCACTCCGAGACCATGGGCTATAGCCCATCGTCTCGGAGTCATTTTCGTCTTTTTTTCAAATCCTTGTTTTTCATCATTTATGACCATGGCGATGGGCTATAGCCCATGGTCTTGAACGGCATACTATAGCATGCCGTTTTGCATCATTTTTGAGGATTTGAAAAAAAGACGAAAATCACTCCGAGACCATGGGCTATAGCCCATCGTCTCGGAGTCATTTTCGTCTTTTTTTCAAATCCTTGTTTTTCATCATTTATGAACATGGCGATGGGCTATAGCCCATGGTCTCGAACGGCATGCTATAGTATTCCGTTTTGCATCATTTTTGAGGATTTGAAAAAAAAGACGAAAATCACTCCGAGACCATGGGCTATATATAGCCCATCGTCTCGGAGTCATTTTCGTCTTTTTTTCAAATCCTCGTTTTTCATCATTTATGACCATGGCGATAGGCTATAGCCCATGGTCTCGAACGGCATACTATAGCATGCCGTTTTGCATCATTTTTGAGGATTTGAAAAAAAGACGAAAATCACTCCGAGACCATGGGCTATAGCCCATCGTCTCGGAGTCATTTTCGTCTTTTTTTTCAAATCCTTGTTTTTCATCATTTATGACCATGGCGATGGGCTATAGCCCATGGTCTCGAACGGCATACTATAGCATGCCGTTTTGCATCATTTTTGAGGATTTGAAAAAAAGACGAAAATCACTCCGAGACCATGGGCTATAGCCCATCGTCTCGGAGTCATTTTCGTCTTTTTTTCAAATCCTTGTTTTTCATCATTTATGACCATGGCGATGGGCTATAGCCCATGGTCTCGAATGGCATACTATAGCATGCCGTTTTGCATCATTTTTGAGGATTTGAAAAAAAGACGAAAATCACTCCGAGACCATGGGCTATAGCCCATCGTCTCGGAGTCATTTTCGTCTTTTTTTCAAATCCTTGTTTTTCATCATTTATGACCATGGCGATGGGCTATAGCCCATGGTCTCGAACGGCATGCTATAGTATTCCGTTTTGCATCATTTTTGAGGATTTGAAAAAAAAGACGAAAATCACTCCGGGACCATGGGCTATAGCCCATCGTCTCGGAGTCATTTTCGTCTTTTTTTCAAAAACCTTGTTTTTCATCATTTATGACCATGGCGATGGGCTATAGCCCATGGTCTCGAATGGCATACTATAGCGTGCCGTTTTCCATCATTTTTGAGGATTTGAAAAAAAGACGAAAATGACTCCGAGACCATGGGCTATAGCCCATCGTCTCGGAGTCATTTTCGTCTTTTTTTCAAATCCTCGTTTTTCATCATTTATGACCATGGCGATAGGCTATAGCCCATGGTCTCGAACGGCATACTATAGCATACCGTTTTGCATCATTTTTGAGGATTTGAAAAAAAGACGAAAATCACTCCGAGACCATGGGCTATAGCCCATCGTCTCGGAGTCATTTTCGTCTTTTTTTCAAATCCTTGTTTTTCATCATATATGACCATGGCGATGGGCTATAGCCCATGGTCTCGAACGGCATGCTATAGTATTCCGTTTTGCATCATTTTTGAGGATTTGAAAAAAAGGACGAAAATCACTCCGAGACCATGGGCTATAGCCCATCGTCTCGGAGTCATTTTCGTCTTTTTTTCAAATCCTTGTTTTTCATCATTTATGACCATGGCGATGGGCTATAGCCCATGGTCTCGAACGGCAGGCTATAGTATACCGTTTTGCATCATTTTTGAGGATTTGAAAAAAAAGACGAAAATCACTCCGGGACCATGGGCTATAGCCCATCGTCTCGGAGTCATTTTCGTCTTTTTTTCAAATCCTCGTTTTTCATCATTTATGACCATGGCGATAGGCTATAGCCCATGGTCTCGAACGGCATACTATAGCATACCGTTTTGCATCATTTTTGAGGATTTGAAAAAAAGACGAAAATCACTCCGAGACCATGGGCTATAGCCCATCGTCTCGGAGTCATTTTCGTCTTTTTTTCAAATCCTTGTTTTTCATCATTTATGACCATGGCGATGGGCTATAGCCCATGGTCTTGAACGGCATACTATAGCATGCCGTTTTGCATCATTTTTGAGGATTTGAAAAAAAGACGAAAATCACTCCGAGACCATGGGCTATAGCCCATCGTCTCGGAGTCATTTTCGTCTTTTTTTCAAATCCTTGTTTTTCATCATTTATGAACATGGCGATGGGCTATAGCCCATGGTCTCGAACGGCATGCTATAGTATTCCGTTTTGCATCATTTTTGAGGATTTGAAAAAAAAGACGAAAATCACTCCGAGACCATGGGCTATATATAGCCCTTCGTCTCGGAGTCATTTTCGTCTTTTTTTCAAATCCTCGTTTTTCATCATTTATGACCATGGCGATAGGCTATAGCCCATGGTCTCGAACGGCATACTATAGCATGCCGTTTTGCATCATTTTTGAGGATTTGAAAAAAAGACGAAAATCACTCCGAGACCATGGGCCCATCGTCTCGGAGTCATTTTCGTATTTTTTTTCAAATCCTTGTTTTTCATCATTTATGACCATGGCGATGGGCTATAGCCCATGGTCTCGAACGGCATACTATAGCATGCCGTTTTGCATCATTTTTGAGGATTTGAAAAAAAGACGAAAATCACTCCGAGACCATGGGCTATAGCCCATCGTCTCGGAGTCATTTTCGTCTTTTTTTCAAATCCTTGTTTTTCATCATTTATGACCATGGCGATGGGCTATAGCCCATGGTCTCGAACCGCATGCTATAGTATTCCGTTTTGCATCATTTTTGAGGATTTGAAAAAAAAGACGAAAATCACTCCGGGACCATGGGCTTTAGCCCATCGTCTCGGAGTCATTTTCGCCTTTTTTTTAAATCCTCGTTTTTCATCATTTATGACCATGGCGATAGGCTATAGCCCATGGTCTCGAACCGCATACTATAGCATGCCGTTTTGCATCATTTTTAAGGATTTGAAAAAAAGACGAAAATCACTCCGAGACCATGGGCTATAGCCCATCGTCTCGGAGTCATTTTCGTCTTTTTTTCAAATCCTTGTTTTTCATAATTTATGACCATGGCGATGGGCTATAGCCCATGGTCTCGAACGGCAGGCTATAGTATACCGTTTTGCATCATTTTTGAGGATTTGAAAAAAAAGACGAAAATCACTCCGGGACCATGGGCTATAGCCCATCGTCTCGGAGTAATTTTCGTCTTTTTTTCAAATCCTTGTTTTTCATCATTTATGACCATGGCGATGGGCTATAGCCCATGGTCTCGAACGGCATGCTATAGTATTCCGTTTTGCATCATTTTTGAGGATTTGAAAAAAAAGACGAAAGTCACTCCGAGACCATGGGCTATAGCCCATCGTCTCGGAGTCATTTTCGTCTTTTTTTCAAATCCTTGTTTTTCATCATTTATGACCATGGCGATGGGCTATAGCCCATGGTCTTGAACGGCATACTATAGCATGCCGTTTTGCATCATTTTTGAGGATTTGAAAAAAAGACGAAAATCACTCCGAGACCATGGGCTATAGCCCATCGTCTCGGAGTCATTTTCGTCTTTTTTTTCAAATCCTTGTTTTTCATCATTTATGACCATGGCGATGGGCTATAGCCCATGGTCTCGAACGGCATACTATAGCATGCCGTTTTGCATCATTTTTGAGGATTTGAAAAAAAGACGAAAATCACTCCGAGACCATGGGCTATAGCCCATCGTCTCGGAGTCATTTTCGTCTTTTTTTCAAATCCTTGTTTTTCATCATTTATGACCATGGCGATGGGCTATAGCCCATGGTCTCGAATGGCATACTATAGCATGCCGTTTTGCATCATTTTTGAGGATTTGAAAAAAAAGACGAAAATCACTCCGGGACCATGGGCTATAGCCCATCGTCTCGGAGTCATTTTCGTCTTTTTTTCAAATCCTCGTTTTTCATCATTTATGACCATGGCGATAGGCTATAGCCCATGGTCTCGAACGGCATACTATAGCATGCCGTTTTGCATCATTTTTGAGGATTTGAAAAAAAGACGATAATCACTCCGAGACCATGGGCTATAGCCCATCGTCTCGGAGTAATTTTCGTCTTTTTTTCAAATCCTTGTTTTTCATCATTTATGACCATGGCGATGGGCTATAGCCCATGGTCTCGAACGGCATGCTATAGTATTCCGTTTTGCATCATTTTTGAGGATTTGAAAAAAAAGACGAAAGTCACTCCGAGACCATGGGCTATAGCCCATCGTCTCGGAGTCATTTTCGTCTTTTTTTCAAATCCTTGTTTTTCATCATTTATGACCATGGCGATGGGCTATAGCCCATGGTCTTGAACGGCATACTATAGCATGCCGTTTTGCATCATTTTTGAGGATTTGAAAAAAAGACGAAAATCACTCCGAGACCATGGGCTATAGCCCATCGTCTCGGAGTCATTTTCGTCTTTTTTTCAAATCCTTGTTTTTCATCATTTATGAACATGGCGATGGGCTATAGCCCATGGTCTCGAACGGCATGCTATAGTATTCCGTTTTGCATCATTTTTGAGGATTTGAAAAAAAAGACGAAAATCACTCCGAGACCATGGGCTATATATAGCCCATCGTCTCGGAGTCATTTTCGTCTTTTTTTCAAATCCTCGTTTTTCATCATTTATGACCATGGCGATAGGCTATAGCCCATGGTCTCGAACGGCATACTATAGCATGCCGTTTTGCATCATTTTTGAGGATTTGAAAAAAAGACGAAAATCACTCCGAGACCATGGGCTATAGCCCATCGTCTCGGAGTCATTTTCGTCTTTTTTTTCAAATCCTTGTTTTTCATCATTTATGACCATGGCGATGGGCTATAGCCCATGGTCTCGAACGGCATACTATAGCATGCCGTTTTGCATCATTTTTGAGGATTTGAAAAAAAGACGAAAATCACTCCGAGACCATGGGCTATAGCCCATCGTCTCGGAGTCATTTTCGTCTTTTTTTCAAATCCTTGTTTTTCATCATTTATGACCATGGCGATAGGCTATAGCCCATGGTCTCGAACGGCATACTATAGCATGCCGTTTTGCATCATTTTTGAGGATTTGAAAAAAAGACGAAAATCACTCCGAGACCATGGGCTATAGCCCATCGTCTCGGAGTAATTTTCGTCTTTTTTTCAAATCCTTGTTTTTCATCATTTATGACCATGGCGATGGGCTATAGCCCATGGTCTCGAACGGCATGCTATAGTATTCCGTTTTGCATCATTTTTGAGGATTTGAAAAAAAAGACGAAAGTCACTCCGAGACCATGGGCTATAGCCCATCGTCTCGGAGTCATTTTCGTCTTTTTTTCAAATCCTTGTTTTTCATCATTTATGACCATGGCGATGGGCTATAGCCCATGGTCTTGAACGGCATACTATAGCATGCCGTTTTGCATCATTTTTGAGGATTTGAAAAAAAGACGAAAATCACTCCGAGACCATGGGCTATAGCCCATCGTCTCGGAGTCATTTTCGTCTTTTTTTTCAAATCCTTGTTTTTCATCATTTATGACCATGGCGATGGGCTATAGCCCATGGTCTCGAACGGCATACTATAGCATGCCGTTTTGCATCATTTTTGAGGATTTGAAAAAAAGACGAAAATCACTCCGAGACCATGGGCTATAGCCCATCGTCTCGGAGTCATTTTCGTCTTTTTTTCAAATCCTTGTTTTTCATCATTTATGACCATGGCGATGGGCTATAGCCCATGGTCTCGAATGGCATACTATAGCATGCCGTTTTGCATCATTTTTGAGGATTTGAAAAAAAAGACGAAAATCACTCCGGGACCATGGGCTATAGCCCATCGTCTCGGAGTCATTTTCGTCTTTTTTTCAAATCCTCGTTTTTCATCATTTATGACCATGGCGATAGGCTATAGCCCATGGTCTCGAACGGCATACTATAGCATGCCGTTTTGCATCATTTTTGAGGATTTGAAAAAAAGACGATAATCACTCCGAGACCATGGGCTATAGCCCATCGTCTCGGAGTAATTTTCGTCTTTTTTTCAAATCCTTGTTTTTCATCATTTATGACCATGGCGATGGGCTATAGCCCATGGTCTCGAACGGCATGCTATAGTATTCCGTTTTGCATCATTTTTGAGGATTTGAAAAAAAAGACGAAAGTCACTCCGAGACCATGGGCTATAGCCCATCGTCTCGGAGTCATTTTCGTCTTTTTTTCAAATCCTTGTTTTTCATCATTTATGACCATGGCGATGGGCTATAGCCCATGGTCTTGAACGGCATACTATAGCATGCCGTTTTGCATCATTTTTGAGGATTTGAAAAAAAGACGAAAATCACTCCGAGACCATGGGCTATAGCCCATCGTCTCGGAGTCATTTTCGTCTTTTTTTCAAATCCTTGTTTTTCATCATTTATGAACATGGCGATGGGCTATAGCCCATGGTCTCGAACGGCATGCTATAGTATTCCGTTTTGCATCATTTTTGAGGATTTGAAAAAAAAGACGAAAATCACTCCGAGACCATGGGCTATATATAGCCCATCGTCTCGGAGTCATTTTCGTCTTTTTTTCAAATCCTCGTTTTTCATCATTTATGACCATGGCGATAGGCTATAGCCCATGGTCTCGAACGGCATACTATAGCATGCCGTTTTGCATCATTTTTGAGGATTTGAAAAAAAGACGAAAATCACTCCGAGACCATGGGCTATAGCCCATCGTCTCGGAGTCATTTTCGTCTTTTTTTTCAAATCCTTGTTTTTCATCATTTATGACCATGGCGATGGGCTATAGCCCATGGTCTCGAACGGCATACTATAGCATGCCGTTTTGCATCATTTTTGAGGATTTGAAAAAAAGACGAAAATCACTCCGAGACCATGGGCTATAGCCCATCGTCTCGGAGTCATTTTCGTCTTTTTTTCAAATCCTTGTTTTTCATCATTTATGACCATGGCCATGGGCTATAGCCCATGGTCTCGAATGGCATACTATAGCATGCCGTTTTGCATCATTTTTGAGGATTTGAAAAAAAGACGAAAATCACTCCGAGACCATGGGCTATAGCCCATCGTCTCGGAGTCATTTTCGTCTTTTTTTCAAATCCTTGTTTTTCATCATTTATGACCATGGCGATGGGCTATAGCCCATGGTCTCGAACGGCATGCTATAGTATTCCGTTTTGCATCATTTTTGAGGATTTGAAAAAAAAGACGAAAATCACTCCGGGACCATGGGCTATAGCCCATCGTCTCGGAGTCATTTTCGTCTTTTTTTCAAAAACCTTGTTTTTCATCATTTATGACCATGGCGATGGGCTATAGCCCATGGTCTCGAATGGCATACTATAGCGTGCCGTTTTCCATCATTTTTGAGGATTTGAAAAAAAGACGAAAATGACTCCGAGACCATGGGCTATAGCCCATCGTCTCGGAGTCATTTTCGTCTTTTTTTCAAATCCTCGTTTTTCATCATTTATGACCATGGCGATAGGCTATAGCCCATGGTCTCGAACGGCATACTATAGCATACCGTTTTGCATCATTTTTGAGGATTTGAAAAAAAGACGAAAATCACTCCGAGACCATGGGCTATAGCCCATCGTCTCGGAGTCATTTTCGTCTTTTTTTCAAATCCTTGTTTTTCATCATATATGACCATGGCGATGGGCTATAGCCCATGGTCTCGAACGGCATGCTATAGTATTCCGTTTTGCATCATTTTTGAGGATTTGAAAAAAAGGACGAAAATCACTCCGAGACCATGGGCTATAGCCCATCGTCTCGGAGTCATTTTCGTCTTTTTTTCAAATCCTTGTTTTTCATCATTTATGACCATGGCGATGGGCTATAGCCCATGGTCTCGAACGGCAGGCTATAGTATACCGTTTTGCATCATTTTTGAGGATTTGAAAAAAAAGACGAAAATCACTCCGGGACCATGGGCTATAGCCCATCGTCTCGGAGTCATTTTCGTCTTTTTTTCAAATCCTCGTTTTTCATCATTTATGACCATGGCGATGGGCTATAGCCCATGGTCTCGAATGGCATACTATAGCATGCCGTTTTGCATCATTTTTGAGGATTTGAAAAAAAAGACGAAAATCACTCCGGGACCATGGGCTATAGCCCATCGTCTCGGAGTCATTTTCGTCTTTTTTTCAAATCCTCGTTTTTCATCATTTATGACCATGGCGATAGGCTATAGCCCATGGTCTCGAACGGCATACTATAGCATGCCGTTTTGCATCATTTTTGAGGATTTGAAAAAAAGACGATAATCACTCCGAGACCATGGGCTATAGCCCATCGTCTCGGAGTAATTTTCGTCTTTTTTTCAAATCCTTGTTTTTCATCATTTATGACCATGGCGATGGGCTATAGCCCATGGTCTCGAACGGCATGCTATAGTATTCCGTTTTGCATCATTTTTGAGGATTTGAAAAAAAAGACGAAAGTCACTCCGAGACCATGGGCTATAGCCCATCGTCTCGGAGTCATTTTCGTCTTTTTTTCAAATCCTTGTTTTTCATCATTTATGACCATGGCGATGGGCTATAGCCCATGGTCTTGAACGGCATACTATAGCATGCCGTTTTGCATCATTTTTGAGGATTTGAAAAAAAGACGAAAATCACTCCGAGACCATGGGCTATAGCCCATCGTCTCGGAGTCATTTTCGTCTTTTTTTCAAATCCTTGTTTTTCATCATTTATGAACATGGCGATGGGCTATAGCCCATGGTCTCGAACGGCATGCTATAGTATTCCGTTTTGCATCATTTTTGAGGATTTGAAAAAAAAGACGAAAATCACTCCGAGACCATGGGCTATATATAGCCCATCGTCTCGGAGTCATTTTCGTCTTTTTTTCAAATCCTCGTTTTTCATCATTTATGACCATGGCGATAGGCTATAGCCCATGGTCTCGAACGGCATACTATAGCATGCCGTTTTGCATCATTTTTGAGGATTTGAAAAAAAGACGAAAATCACTCCGAGACCATGGGCTATAGCCCATCGTCTCGGAGTCATTTTCGTCTTTTTTTTCAAATCCTTGTTTTTCATCATTTATGACCATGGCGATGGGCTATAGCCCATGGTCTCGAACGGCATACTATAGCATGCCGTTTTGCATCATTTTTGAGGATTTGAAAAAAAGACGAAAATCACTCCGAGACCATGGGCTATAGCCCATCGTCTCGGAGTCATTTTCGTCTTTTTTTCAAATCCTTGTTTTTCATCATTTATGACCATGGCGATGGGCTATAGCCCATGGTCTCGAATGGCATACTATAGCATGCCGTTTTGCATCATTTTTGAGGATTTGAAAAAAAGACGAAAATCACTCCGAGACCATGGGCTATAGCCCATCGTCTCGGAGTCATTTTCGTCTTTTTTTCAAATCCTTGTTTTTCATCATTTATGACCATGGCGATGGGCTATAGCCCATGGTCTCGAACGGCATGCTATAGTATTCCGTTTTGCATCATTTTTGAGGATTTGAAAAAAAAGACGAAAATCACTCCGGGACCATGGGCTATAGCCCATCGTCTCGGAGTCATTTTCGTCTTTTTTTCAAAAACCTTGTTTTTCATCATTTATGACCATGGCGATGGGCTATAGCCCATGGTCTCGAATGGCATACTATAGCGTGCCGTTTTCCATCATTTTTGAGGATTTGAAAAAAAGACGAAAATGACTCCGAGACCATGGGCTATAGCCCATCGTCTCGGAGTCATTTTCGTCTTTTTTTCAAATCCTCGTTTTTCATCATTTATGACCATGGCGATAGGCTATAGCCCATGGTCTCGAACGGCATACTATAGCATACCGTTTTGCATCATTTTTGAGGATTTGAAAAAAAGACGAAAATCACTCCGAGACCATGGGCTATAGCCCATCGTCTCGGAGTCATTTTCGTCTTTTTTTCAAATCCTTGTTTTTCATCATATATGACCATGGCGATGGGCTATAGCCCATGGTCTCGAACGGCATGCTATAGTATTCCGTTTTGCATCATTTTTGAGGATTTGAAAAAAAGGACGAAAATCACTCCGAGACCATGGGCTATAGCCCATCGTCTCGGAGTCATTTTCGTCTTTTTTTCAAATCCTTGTTTTTCATCATTTATGACCATGGCGATGGGCTATAGCCCATGGTCTCGAACGGCAGGCTATAGTATACCGTTTTGCATCATTTTTGAGGATTTGAAAAAAAAGACGAAAATCACTCCGGGACCATGGGCTATAGCCCATCGTCTCGGAGTCATTTTCGTCTTTTTTTCAAATCCTCGTTTTTCATCATTTATGACCATGGCGATAGGCTATAGCCCATGGTCTCGAACGGCATACTATAGCATACCGTTTTGCATCATTTTTGAGGATTTGAAAAAAAGACGAAAATCACTCCGAGACCATGGGCTATAGCCCATCGTCTCGGAGTCATTTTCGTCTTTTTTTCAAATCCTTGTTTTTCATCATTTATGACCATGGCGATGGGCTATAGCCCATGGTCTTGAACGGCATACTATAGCATGCCGTTTTGCATCATTTTTGAGGATTTGAAAAAAAGACGAAAATCACTCCGAGACCATGGGCTATAGCCCATCGTCTCGGAGTCATTTTCGTCTTTTTTTCAAATCCTTGTTTTTCATCATTTATGAACATGGCGATGGGCTATAGCCCATGGTCTCGAACGGCATGCTATAGTATTCCGTTTTGCATCATTTTTGAGGATTTGAAAAAAAAGACGAAAATCACTCCGAGACCATGGGCTATATATAGCCCTTCGTCTCGGAGTCATTTTCGTCTTTTTTTCAAATCCTCGTTTTTCATCATTTATGACCATGGCGATAGGCTATAGCCCATGGTCTCGAACGGCATACTATAGCATGCCGTTTTGCATCATTTTTGAGGATTTGAAAAAAAGACGAAAATCACTCCGAGACCATGGGCCCATCGTCTCGGAGTCATTTTCGTATTTTTTTTCAAATCCTTGTTTTTCATCATTTATGACCATGGCGATGGGCTATAGCCCATGGTCTCGAACGGCATACTATAGCATGCCGTTTTGCATCATTTTTGAGGATTTGAAAAAAAGACGAAAATCACTCCGAGACCATGGGCTATAGCCCATCGTCTCGGAGTCATTTTCGTCTTTTTTTCAAATCCTTGTTTTTCATAATTTATGACCATGGCGATGGGCTATAGCCCATGGTCTCGAACCGCATGCTATAGTATTCCGTTTTGCATCATTTTTGAGGATTTGAAAAAAAAGACGAAAATCACTCCGGGACCATGGGCTTTAGCCCATCGTCTCGGAGTCATTTTCGCCTTTTTTTTAAATCCTCGTTTTTCATCATTTATGACCATGGCGATAGGCTATAGCCCATGGTCTCGAACCGCATACTATAGCATGCCGTTTTGCATCATTTTTAAGGATTTGAAAAAAAGACGAAAATCACTCCGAG
This sequence comes from Electrona antarctica, assembly GCF_951216825.1. NCBI lineage: Eukaryota > Metazoa > Chordata > Actinopteri > Myctophiformes > Myctophidae > Electrona > Electrona antarctica. The sequence goes on from NC_136806.1 coordinate 57,733,616, forward strand.
ACCATGGGCTATAGCCCATCGTCTCGGAGTCATTTTCGTCTTTTTTTCAAATCCTTGTTTTTCATAATTTATGACCATGGCGATGGGCTATAGCCCATGGTCTCGAACGGCAGGCTATAGTATACCGTTTTGCATCATTTTTGAGGATTTGAAAAAAAAGACGAAAATCACTCCGGGACCATGGGCTATAGCCCATCGTCTCGGAGTAATTTTCGTCTTTTTTTCAAATCCTTGTTTTTCATCATTTATGACCATGGCGATGGGCTATAGCCCATGGTCTCGAACGGCATGCTATAGTATTCCGTTTTGCATCATTTTTGAGGATTTGAAAAAAAAGACGAAAGTCACTCCGAGACCATGGGCTATAGCCCATCGTCTCGGAGTCATTTTCGTCTTTTTTTCAAATCCTTGTTTTTCATCATTTATGACCATGGCGATGGGCTATAGCCCATGGTCTTGAACGGCATACTATAGCATGCCGTTTTGCATCATTTTTGAGGATTTGAAAAAAAGACGAAAATCACTCCGAGACCATGGGCTATAGCCCATCGTCTCGGAGTCATTTTCGTCTTTTTTTTCAAATCCTTGTTTTTCATCATTTATGACCATGGCGATGGGCTATAGCCCATGGTCTCGAACGGCATACTATAGCATGCCGTTTTGCATCATTTTTGAGGATTTGAAAAAAAGACGAAAATCACTCCGAGACCATGGGCTATAGCCCATCGTCTCGGAGTCATTTTCGTCTTTTTTTCAAATCCTTGTTTTTCATCATTTATGACCATGGCGATGGGCTATAGCCCATGGTCTCGAATGGCATACTATAGCATGCCGTTTTGCATCATTTTTGAGGATTTGAAAAAAAAGACGAAAATCACTCCGGGACCATGGGCTATAGCCCATCGTCTCGGAGTCATTTTCGTCTTTTTTTCAAATCCTCGTTTTTCATCATTTATGACCATGGCGATAGGCTATAGCCCATGGTCTCGAACGGCATACTATAGCATGCCGTTTTGCATCATTTTTGAGGATTTGAAAAAAAGACGATAATCACTCCGAGACCATGGGCTATAGCCCATCGTCTCGGAGTAATTTTCGTCTTTTTTTCAAATCCTTGTTTTTCATCATTTATGACCATGGCGATGGGCTATAGCCCATGGTCTCGAACGGCATGCTATAGTATTCCGTTTTGCATCATTTTTGAGGATTTGAAAAAAAAGACGAAAGTCACTCCGAGACCATGGGCTATAGCCCATCGTCTCGGAGTCATTTTCGTCTTTTTTTCAAATCCTTGTTTTTCATCATTTATGACCATGGCGATGGGCTATAGCCCATGGTCTTGAACGGCATACTATAGCATGCCGTTTTGCATCATTTTTGAGGATTTGAAAAAAAGACGAAAATCACTCCGAGACCATGGGCTATAGCCCATCGTCTCGGAGTCATTTTCGTCTTTTTTTCAAATCCTTGTTTTTCATCATTTATGAACATGGCGATGGGCTATAGCCCATGGTCTCGAACGGCATGCTATAGTATTCCGTTTTGCATCATTTTTGAGGATTTGAAAAAAAAGACGAAAATCACTCCGAGACCATGGGCTATATATAGCCCATCGTCTCGGAGTCATTTTCGTCTTTTTTTCAAATCCTCGTTTTTCATCATTTATGACCATGGCGATAGGCTATAGCCCATGGTCTCGAACGGCATACTATAGCATGCCGTTTTGCATCATTTTTGAGGATTTGAAAAAAAGACGAAAATCACTCCGAGACCATGGGCTATAGCCCATCGTCTCGGAGTCATTTTCGTCTTTTTTTTCAAATCCTTGTTTTTCATCATTTATGACCATGGCGATGGGCTATAGCCCATGGTCTCGAACGGCATACTATAGCATGCCGTTTTGCATCATTTTTGAGGATTTGAAAAAAAGACGAAAATCACTCCGAGACCATGGGCTATAGCCCATCGTCTCGGAGTCATTTTCGTCTTTTTTTCAAATCCTTGTTTTTCATCATTTATGACCATGGCGATGGGCTATAGCCCATGGTCTCGAATGGCATACTATAGCATGCCGTTTTGCATCATTTTTGAGGATTTGAAAAAAAGACGAAAATCACTCCGAGACCATGGGCTATAGCCCATCGTCTCGGAGTCATTTTCGTCTTTTTTTCAAATCCTTGTTTTTCATCATTTATGACCATGGCGATGGGCTATAGCCCATGGTCTCGAACGGCATGCTATAGTATTCCGTTTTGCATCATTTTTGAGGATTTGAAAAAAAAGACGAAAATCACTCCGGGACCATGGGCTATAGCCCATCGTCTCGGAGTCATTTTCGTCTTTTTTTCAAAAACCTTGTTTTTCATCATTTATGACCATGGCGATGGGCTATAGCCCATGGTCTCGAATGGCATACTATAGCGTGCCGTTTTCCATCATTTTTGAGGATTTGAAAAAAAGACGAAAATGACTCCGAGACGATGGGCTATAGCCCATGGTCTCGGAGTGATTTTCGTCTTTTTTTCAAATCCTTGTTTTTCATAATTTATGACCATGGCGATGGGCTATAGCCCATGGTCTCGAACGGCATACTATAGCATGCCGTTTTGCATCATTTTTGAGGATTTGAAAAAAAGACGAAAATCACTCCGAGACCATCGTCTCGGAGTCATTTTCGTCTTTTTTTTCAAATCCTTGTTTTTCATCATTTATGACCATGGGGATGGGCTATAGCCCATGGTCTCGAACGGCATACTATAGCATGCCGTTTTGCATCATTTTTGAGGATTTGAAAAAAAGACGAAAATCACTCCGAGACCATGGGCTATAGCCCATCGTCTCGGAGTCATTTTCGTCTTTTTTTCAAATCCTTGTTTTTCATCATTTATGACCATGGCGATGGGCTATAGCCCATGGTCTCGAACGGCATACTATAGCATGCCGTTTTGCATCATTTTTGAGGATTTGAAAAAAAGACGAAAATCACTCCGAGACCCTGGGCTATAGCCCATCGTCTCGGAGTAATTTTCGTCTTTTTTTCAAATCCTTGTTTTTCATCATTTATGACCATGGCGATGGGCTATAGCCCATGGTCTCGAACGGCATGCTATAGTATTCCGTTTTGCATCATTTTTGAGGATTTGAAAAAAAAGACGAAAATCACTCCGAGACCATGGGCTATAGCCCATCGTCTCGGAGTCATTTTTGTCTTTTTTTCAAATCCTCGTTTTTCATCATTTATGACCATGGAGATAGGCTTTAGCCCATGGTCTCGAACGGCATACTATAGCATGCCGTTTTGCATCATTTTTGAGGATTTGAAAAAAAGACGAAAATCACTCCGAGACCATGGGCTATAGCCCATCGTCTCGGAGTCATTTTCGTCTTTTTTTTCAAATCCTTGTTTTTCATCATTTATGACCATGGCGATGAGCTATAGCCCACGGTCTCGAACGGCATACTATAGCATGCCGTTTTGCAACATTTTTGAGGATTTGAAAAAAAGACGAAAATCACTCCGGGACCATGGGCTATAGCCCATCGTCTCGGAGTCATTTTCGTCTTTTTTTCAAATCCTTGTTTTTCATCATTTATGACCATGGCGATGGGCTATAGCCCATGGTCTTGAACGGCATACTATAGCATGCCGTTTTGCATCATTTTTGAGGATTTGAAAAAAAGACGAAAATCACTCCGAGACCATGGGCTATAGCCCATCGTCTCGGAGTCATTTTCGTCTTTTTTTCAAATCCTTGTTTTTCATCATTTATGACCATGGCGATGGGCTATAGCCCATGGTCTCGAACGGCATGCTATAGTATTCCGTTTTGCATCATTTTTGAGGATTTGAAAAAAAAGACGAAAATCACTCCGGGACCATGGGCTATAGCCCATCGTCTCGGAGTCATTTTCGTCTTTTTTTCAAATCCTCGTTTTTCATCATTTATGACCATGGCGATAGGCTATAGCCCATGGTCTCGAACGGCATACTATAGCATGCCGTTTTGCATCATTTTTGAGGATTTGAAAAAAAGACGAAAATCACTCCGAGACCATGGGCTATAGCCCATCGTCTCGGAGTCATTTTCGTCTTTTTTTCAAATCCTTGTTTTTCATCATTTATGACCATGGCGATGGGCTATAGCCCATGGTCTTGAATGGCATACTATAGCGTGCCGTTTTCCATCATTTTTGAGGATTTGAAAAAAAGACGAAAATCACTCCGAGACCATCGTCTCGGAGTCATTTTCGTCTTTTTTTTCAAATCCTTGTTTTTCATCATTTATGACCATGGCGATGGGCTATAGCCCATGGTCTCGAACGGCATACTATAGCATGCCGTTTTGCATCATTTTTGAGGATTTGAAAAAAAGACGAAAATCACTCCGAGACCATGGGCTATAGCCCATCGTCTCGGAGTCATTTTCGTCTTTTTTTCAAATCCTTGTTTTTCATCATTTATGACCATGGCGATGGGCTATATCCCATGGTCTCGAACGGCATACTATAGCATGCCGTTTTGCATCATTTTTGAGGATTTGAAAAAAAGACGAAAATCACTCCGAGACCATGGGCTATAGCCCATCGTCTCGGAGTCATTTTCGTCTTTTTTTTCAAATCCTTGTTTTTCATCATTTATGACCATGGCGATGAGCTATAGCCCACGGTCTCGAACGGCATACTATAGCATGCCGTTTTGCAACATTTTTGAGGATTTGAAAAAAAGACGAAAATCACTCCGGGACCATGGGCTATAGCCCATCGTCTCGGAGTCATTTTCGTCTTTTTTTCAAATCCTTGTTTTTCATCATTTATGACCATGGCGATGGGCTATAGCCCATGGTCTTGAACGGCATACTATAGCATGCCGTTTTGCATCATTTTTGAGGATTTGAAAAAAAGACGAAAATCACTCCGAGACCATGGGCTATAGCCCATCGTCTCGGAGTCATTTTCGTCTTTTTTTCAAATCCTTGTTTTTCATCATTTATGACCATGGCGATGGGCTATAGCCCATGGTCTCGAACGGCATGCTATAGTATTCCGTTTTGCATCATTTTTGAGGATTTGAAAAAAAAGACGAAAATCACTCCGGGACCATGGGCTATAGCCCATCGTCTCGGAGTCATTTTCGTCTTTTTTTCAAATCCTCGTTTTTCATCATTTATGACCATGGCGATAGGCTATAGCCCATGGTCTCGAACGGCATACTATAGCATGCCGTTTTGCATCATTTTTGAGGATTTGAAAAAAAGACGAAAATCACTCCGAGACCATGGGCTATAGCCCATCGTCTCGGAGTCATTTTCGTCTTTTTTTCAAATCCTTGTTTTTCATCATTTATGACCATGGCGATGGGCTATAGCCCATGGTCTTGAATGGCATACTATAGCGTGCCGTTTTCCATCATTTTTGAGGATTTGAAAAAAAGACGAAAATCACTCCGAGACCATCGTCTCGGAGTCATTTTCGTCTTTTTTTTCAAATCCTTGTTTTTCATCATTTATGACCATGGCGATGGGCTATAGCCCATGGTCTCGAACGGCATACTATAGCATGCCGTTTTGCATCATTTTTGAGGATTTGAAAAAAAGACGAAAATCACTCCGAGACCATGGGCTATAGCCCATCGTCTCGGAGTCATTTTCGTCTTTTTTTCAAATCCTTGTTTTTCATCATTTATGACCATGGCGATGGGCTATATCCCATGGTCTCGAACGGCATACTATAGCATGCCGTTTTGCATCATTTTTGAGGATTTGAAAAAAAGACGAAAATCACTCCGAGACCCTGGGCTATAGCCCATCGTCTCGGAGTCATTTTCGTCTTTTTTTCAAATCCTTGTTTTTCATCATTTATGACCATGGCGATGGGCTATAGCCCATGGTCTCGAACGGCATGCTATAGTATTCCGTTTTGCATCATTTTTGAGGATTTGAAAAAAAAGACGAAAATCACTCCGAGACCATGGGCTATAGCCCATCGTCTCGGAGTCATTTTCGTCTTTTTTTCAAATCCTCGTTTTTCATCATTTATGACCATGGAGATAGGCTATAGCCCATGGTCTCGAACGGCATACTATAGCATGCCGTTTTGCATCATTTTTGAGGATTTGAAAAAAAGACGAAAATCACTCCGAGACCATGGGCTATAGCCCATCGTCTCGGAGTCATTTTCGTCTTTTTTTTCAAATCCTTGTTTTTCATCATTTATGACCATGGCGATGAGCTATAGCCCATGGTCTCGAACGGCATACTATATAGCATGCCGTTTTGCAACATTTTTGAGGATTTGAAAAAAAGACGAAAATCACTCCGGGACCATGGGCTATAGCCCATCGTCTCGGAGTCATTTTCGTCTTTTTTTCAAATCCTTGTTTTTCATCATTTATGACCATGGCGATGGGCTATAGCCCATGGTCTTGAACGGCATACTATAGCATGCCGTTTTGCATCATTTTTGAGGATTTGAAAAAAAGACGAAAATCACTCCGAGACCATCGTCTCGGAGTCATTTTCGTCTTTTTTTTCAAATCCTTGTTTTTCATCATTTATGACCATGGCGATGGGCTATAGCCCATGGTCTCGAACGGCATACTATAGCATGCCGTTTTGCATCATTTTTGAGGATTTGAAAAAAAGACGAAAATCACTCCGAGACCATGGGCTATAGCCCATCGTCTCGGAGTCATTTTCGTCTTTTTTTCAAATCCTTGTTTTTCATCATTTATGACCATGGCGATGGGCTATAGCCCATGGTCTCGAACGGCATACTATAGCATGCCGTTTTGCATCATTTTTGAGGATTTGAAAAAAAGACGAAAATCACTCCGAGACCCTGGGCTATAGCCCATCGTCTCGGAGTCATTTTCGTCTTTTTTTCAAATCCTTGTTTTTCATCATTTATGACCATGGCGATGGGCTATAGCCCATGGTCTCGAACGGCATGCTATAGTATTCCGTTTTGCATCATTTTTGAGGATTTGAAAAAAAAGACGAAAATCACTCCGAGACCATGGGCTATAGCCCATCGTCTCGGAGTCATTTTCGTCTTTTTTTCAAATCCTCGTTTTTCATCATTTATGACCATGGAGATAGGCTTTAGCCCATGGTCTCGAACGGCATACTATAGCATGCCGTTTTGCATCATTTTTGAGGATTTGAAAAAAAGACGAAAATCACTCCGAGACCATGGGCTATAGCCCATCGTCTCGGAGTCATTTTCGTCTTTTTTTTCAAATCCTTGTTTTTCATCATTTATGACCATGGCGATGAGCTATAGCCCACGGTCTCGAACGGCATACTATAGCATGCCGTTTTGCAACATTTTTGAGGATTTGAAAAAAAGACGAAAATCACTCCGGGACCATGGGCTATAGCCCATCGTCTCGGAGTCATTTTCGTATTTTTTTCAAATCCTTGTTTTTCATCATTTATGACCATGGCGATGGGCTATAGCCCATGGTCTTGAATGGCATACTATAGCGTGCCGTTTTCCATCATTTTTGAGGATTTGAAAAAAAGACGAAAATCACTCCGAGACCATCGTCTCTGAGTCATTTTCGTCTTTTTTTTCAAATCCTTGTTTTTCATCATTTATGACCATGGCGATGGGCTATAGCCCATGGTCTCGAACGGCATACTATAGCATGCCGTTTTGCATCATTTTTGAGGATTTGAAAAAAAGACGAAAATCACTCCGAGACCATGGGCTATAGCCCATCGTCTCGGAGTCATTTTCGTCTTTTTTTCAAATCCTTGTTTTTCATCATTTATGACCATGGCGATGGGCTATATCCCATGGTCTCGAACGGCATACTATAGCATGCCGTTTTGCATCATTTTTGAGGATTTGAAAAAAAGACGAAAATCACTCCGAGACCCTGGGCTATAGCCCATCGTCTCGGAGTCATTTTCGTCTTTTTTTCAAATCCTTGTTTTTCATCATTTATGACCATGGCGATGGGCTATAGCCCATGGTCTCGAACGGCATGCTATAGTATTCCGTTTTGCATCATTTTTGAGGATTTGAAAAAAAAGACGAAAATCACTCCGAGACCATGGGCTATAGCCCATCGTCTCGGAGTCATTTTCGTCTTTTTTTCAAATCCTCGTTTTTCATCATTTATGACCATGGAGATAGGCTATAGCCCATGGTCTCGAACGGCATACTATAGCATGCCGTTTTGCATCATTTTTGAGGATTTGAAAAAAAGACGAAAATCACTCCGAGACCATGGGCTATAGCCCATCGTCTCGGAGTCATTTTCGTCTTTTTTTTCAAATCCTTGTTTTTCATCATTTATGACCATGGCGATGAGCTATAGCCCATGGTCTCGAACGGCATACTATATAGCATGCCGTTTTGCAACATTTTTGAGGATTTGAAAAAAAGACGAAAATCACTCCGGGACCATGGGCTATAGCCCATCGTCTCGGAGTCATTTTCGTCTTTTTTTCAAATCCTTGTTTTTCATCATTTATGACCATGGCGATGGGCTATAGCCCATGGTCTTGAACGGCATACTATAGCATGCCGTTTTGCATCATTTTTGAGGATTTGAAAAAAAGACGAAAATCACTCCGAGACCATGGGCTATAGCCCATCGTCTCGGAGTCATTTTCGTCTTTTTTTCAAATCCTTGTTTTTCATCATTTATGACCATGGCGATGGGCTATAGCCCATGGTCTCGAACGGCATGCTATAGTATTCCGTTTTGCATCATTTTTGAGGATTTGAAAAAAAAGACGAAAATCACTCCGGGACCATGGGCTTTAGCCCATCGTCTCGGAGTCATTTTCGTCTTTTTTTCAAATCCTCGTTTTTCATCATTTATGACCATGGCGATAGGCTATAGCCCTTGGTCTCGAACGGCATACTATAGCATGCCGTTTTGCATCATTTTTGAGGATTTGAAAAAAAGACGAAAATCACTCCGAGACCATGGGCTATAGCCCATCGTCTCGGAGTCATTTTTGTCTTTTTTTCAAATCCTTGTTTTTCATCATTTATGACCATGGCGATGGGCTATAGCCCATGGTCTCGAACGGCATGCTATAGTATTCCGTTTTGCATCATTTTTGAGGATTTGAAAAAAAAGACGAAAATCAGTCCGAGACCATGGGCTATAGCCCATCGTCTCGGAGTCATTTTCGTCTTTTTTTCAAATCCTTGTTTTTCATCATTTATGACCATGGCGATGGGCTATAGCCCATGGTCTCGAACGGCATGCTATAGTATTCCGTTTTGCATCATTTTTGAGGATTTGAAAAAAAAGACGAAAATCAGTCCGAGACCATGGGCTATAGCCCATCGTCTCGGAGTCATTTTCGTCTTTTTTTTCAAATCCTTGTTTTTCATCATTTATGACCATGGCGATGAGCTATAGCCCATGGTCTCGAACGGCATACTATATAGCATGCCGTTTTGCAACATTTTTGAGGATTTGAAAAAAAGACGAAAATCACTCCGGGACCATGGGCTATAGCCCATCGTCTCGGAGTCATTTTCGTCTTTTTTTCAAATCCTTGTTTTTCATCATTTATGACCATGGCGATGGGCTATAGCCCATGGTCTTGAACGGCATACTATAGCATGCCGTTTTGCATCATTTTTGAGGATTTGAAAAAAAGACGAAAATCACTCCGAGACCATGGGCTATAGCCCATCGTCTCGGAGTCATTTTCGTCTTTTTTTCAAATCCTTGTTTTTCATCATTTATGACCATGGCGATGGGCTATAGCCCATGGTCTCGAACGGCATACTATAGCATGCCGTTTTGCATCATTTTTGAGGATTTGAAAAAAAAGACGAAAATCACTCCGGGACCATGGGCTTTAGCCCATCGTCTCGGAGTCATTTTCGTCTTTTTTTCAAATCCTCGTTTTTCATCATTTATGACCATGGCGATAGGCTATAGCCCATGGTCTCGAACGGCATACTATAGCATGCCGTTTTGCATCATTTTTGAGGATTTGAAAAAAAGACGAAAATCACTCCGAGACCATGGGCTATAGCCCATCGTCTCGGAGTCATTTTTGTCTTTTTTTCAAATCCTTGTTTTTCATCATTTATGACCATGGCGATGGGCTATAGCCCATGGTCTCGAACGGCATGCTATAGTATTCCGTTTTGCATCATTTTTGAGGATTTGAAAAAAAAGACGAAAATCACTCCGAGACCATGGGCTATAGCCCATCGTCTCGGAGTCATTTTCGTCTTTTTTTCAAATCCTTGTTTTTCATCATTTATGACCATGGCGATGGGCTATAGCCCATGGTCTCGAACGGCATGCTATAGTATTCCGTTTTGCATCATTTTTGAGGATTTGAAAAAAAAGACGAAAATCAGTCCGAGACCATGGGCTATAGCCCATCGTCTCGGAGTCATTTTCGTCTTTTTTTCAAATCCTTGTATTTCATCATTTATGACCATGGCGATGGGCTATAGCCCATGGTCTCGAACGGCATACTATAGCATACCGTTTTGCATCATTTTTGAGGATTTGAAAAAAAGACGAAAATCAATCCGAGACCATGGGCTATAGCCCATCGTCTCGGAGTCATTTTCGTCTTTTTTTTCAAATCCTTGTTTTTCATCATTTATGACCATGGCGATGGGCTATAGCCCATTGTCTCGAACGGCATACTATAGCGTGCCGTTTTGCATCATTTTTGAGGATTTGAAAAAAAGACGAAAATCACTCCGAGACCATGGGCTATAGCCCATCGTCTCGGAGTCATTTTCGACTTTTTTTCAAATCCTTGTTTTTCATCATTTATGACCATGGCGATGGGCTATAGCCCATGGTCTCGAACGGCATGCTATAGTATTCCGTTTTGCATCATTTTTGAGGATTTGAAAAAAAAGACGAAAATCACTCCGAGACCATGGGCTATAGCCCATCGTCTCGGAGTCATTTTCGTCTTTTTTTCAAATCCTCGTTTTTCATCATTTATGACCATGGCGATAGGCTATAGCCCATGGTCTCGAACGGCATACTATAGCATGCCGTTTTGCATCATTTTTGAGGATTTGAAAAAAAGACGAAAATCACTCCGAGACCATGGGCTATAGCCCATCGTCTCGGAGTCATTTTCGTCTTTTTTTTCAAATCCTTGTTTTTCATCATTTATGACCATGGCGATGGGCTATAGCCCATGGTCTCGAACGGCATACTATAGCATGCCGTTTTGCATCATTTTTGAGGATTTGAAAAAAAGACGAAAATCACTCCGGGACCATGGGCTATAGCCCATCGTCTCGGAGTCATTTTCGTCTTTTTTTCAAATCCTTGTTTTTCATCATTTATGACGATGGCGATGGGCTATAGCCCATGGTCTTGAACGGCATACTATAGCATGCCGTTTTGCATCATTTTTGAGGATTTGAAAAAAAGACGAAAATCACTCCGAGACCATGGGCTATAGCCCATCGTCTCGGAGTCATTTTCGTCTTTTTTTTCAAATCCTTGTTTTTCATCATTTATGACCATGGCGATGGGCTATAGCCCATGGTCTCGAACGGCATACTATAGCATGCCGTTTTGCATCATTTTTGAGGATTTGAAAAAAAGACGAAAATCACTCCGAGACCATGGGCTATAGCCCATCGTCTCGGAGTCATTTTCGTCTTTTTTTCAAATCCTTGTTTTTCATCATTTATGACCATGGCGATGGGCTATAGCCCATGGTCTCGAACGGCATACTATAGCATGCCGTTTTGCATCATTTTTGAGGATTTGAAAAAAAGACGAAAATCACTCCGAGACCCTGGGCTATAGCCCATCGTCTCGGAGTCATTTTCGTCTTTTTTTCAAATCCTTGTTTTTCATCATTTATGACCATGGCGATGGGCTATAGCCCATGGTCTCGAACGGCATGCTATAGTATTCCGTTTTGCATAATTTTTGATGATTTGAAAAAAAAGACGAAAATCACTCCGAGACCATGGGCTATAGCCCATCGTCTCGGAGTCATTTTCGTCTTTTTTTCAAATCCTCGTTTTTCATCATTTATGACCATGGCGATAGGCTATAGGCCATGGTCTCGAACGGCATACTATAGCATGCCGTTTTGCATCATTTTTGAGGATTTGAAAAAAAGACGAAAATCACTCCGAGACCATGGGCTATAGCCCATCGTCTCGGAGTCATTTTCGTCTTTTTTTTCAAATCCTTGTTTTTCATCATTTATGACCATGGCGATGAGCTATAGCCCATGGTCTCGAACGGCATACTATAGCATGCCGTTTTGCAACATTTTTGAGGATTTGAAAAAAAGACGAAAATCACTCCGGGACCATGGGCTATAGCCCATCGTCTCGGAGTCATTTTCGTCTTTTTTTCAAATCCTTGTTTTTCATCATTTATGACGATGGCGATGGGCTATAGCCCATGGTCTTGAACGGCAGACTATAGCATGCCGTTTTGCATCATTTTTGAGGATTTGAAAAAAAGACGAAAATCACTCCGAGACCATGGGCTATAGCCCATCGTCTCGGAGTCATTTTCGTCTTTTTTTCAAATCCTTGTTTTTCATCATTTATGACCATGGCGATGGGCTATAGCCCATGGTCTCGAATGGCATACTATAGCATGCCGTTTTCCATCATTTTTGAGGATTTGAAAAAAAGACGAAAATCACTCCGAGACCATGGGCTATAGCCCATCGTCTCGGAGTCATTTTCGTCTTTTTTTCAAATCCTTGTTTTTCATCATTTATGACCATGGCGATGGGCTATAGCCCATGGTCTCGAACGGCATGCTATAGTATTCCGTTTTGCATCATTTTTGAGGATTTGAAAAAAAAGACGAAAATCAGTCCGAGACCATGGGCTATAGCCCATCGTCTCGGAGTCATTTTCGTCTTTTTTTCAAATCCTTGTTTTTCATCATTTATGACCATGGCGATGGGCTATAGCCCATGGTCTTGAACGGCATACTATAGCATGCCGTTTTGCATCATTTTTGAGGATTTGAAAAAAAGACGAAAATCACTCCGAGACCATGGGCTATAGCCCATCGTCTCGGAGTCATTTTCGTCTTTTTTTCAAATCCTTGTTTTTCATCATTTATGACCATGGCGATGGGCTATAGCCCATGGTCTCGAACGGCATACTATAGCATGCCGTTTTGCATCATTTTTGAGGATTTGAAAAAAAGACGAAAATCACTCCGAGACCATGGGCTATAGCCCATCGTCTCGGAGTCATTTTCGTCTTTTTTTTCAAATCCTTGTTTTTCATCATTTATGACCATGGCGATGGGCTATAGCCCATGGTCTCGAACGGCATACTATAGCATGCCGTTTTGCATCATTTTTGAGGATTTGAAAAAAAGACGAAAATCACTCCGAGACCATGGGCTATAGCCCATCGTCTCGGAGTCATTTTCGTCTTTTTTTCAAATCCTTGTTTTTCATCATTTATGACCATGGCGATGGGCTATAGCCCATGGTCTCGAACGGCATACTATAGCATGCCGTTTTGCATCATTTTTGAGGATTTGAAAAAAAGACGAAAATCACTCCGAGACCATGGGCTATAGCCCATCGTCTCGGAGTCATTTTCGTCTTTTTTTCAAATCCTTGTTTTTCATCATTTATGACCATGGCGATGGGCTATAGCCCATGGTCTCGAACGGCATGCTATAGTATTCCGTTTTGCATCATTTTTGAGGATTTGAAAAAAAAGACGAAAATCAGTCCGAGACCATGGGCTATAGCCCATCGTCTCGGAGTCATTTTCGTCTTTTTTTCAAATCCTTGTTTTTCATCATTTATGACCATGGCGATGGGCTATAGCCCATGGTCTTGAACGGCATACTATAGCATGCCGTTTTGCATCATTTTTGAGGATTTGAAAAAAAGACGAAAATCACTCCGAGACCATGGGCTATAGCCCATCGTCTCGGAGTCATTTTCGTCTTTTTTTCAAATCCTTGTTTTTCATCATTTATGACCATGGCGATGGGCTATAGCCCATGGTCTCGAACGGCATACTATAGCATGCCGTTTTGCATCATTTTTGAGGATTTGAAAAAAAGACGAAAATCACTCCGAGACCATGGGCTATAGCCCATCGTCTCGGAGTCATTTTCGTCTTTTTTTCAAATCCTTGTTTTTCAAATCCTTGTTTTTCATCATTTATGACCATGGCGATGGGCTATAGCCCATGGTCTCGAACGGCATACTATAGCATGCAGTTTTGCATCATTTTTGAGGATTTGAAAAAAAGACGAAAATCACTCCGAGACCATGGGCTATAGCCCATCGTCTCGGAGTCATTTTCGTCTTTTTTTCAAATCCTTGTTTTTCATCATTTATGACCATGGCGATGGGCTATAGCCCATGGTCTCGAACGGCATACTATAGCATGCCGTTTTGCATCATTTTTGAGGATTTGAAAAAAAGACGAAAATCACTCCGAGACCATGGGCTATAGCCCATCGTCTCGGAGTCATTTTCGTCTTTTTTTCAAATCCTTGTTTTTCATCATTTATGACCATGGCGATGGGCTATAGCCCATGGTCTCGAATGGCATACTATAGCATGCCGTTTTCCATCATTTTTGAGGATTTGAAAAAAAGACGAAAATGACTCCGAGACGATGGGCTATAGCCCATGGTCTCGGAGTGATTTTCGTCTTTTTTTCAAATCCTTGTTTTTCATCATTTATGACCATGGCGATGGGCTATAGCCCATGGTCTCGAACCGCATGCTATAGTATTCCGTTTTGCATCATTTTTGAGGATTTGAAAAAAAATACGAAAATCACCCTGGGAACATGGGCTATAGCCCATCGTCTCGGAGTCATTTTCGTCTTTTTTTCAAATCCTTGTTTTTCATCATTTATGACCATGGCGATGGGCTATAGCCCATGGTCTCGAACGGCATGCTATAGTATTCCGTTTTGCATCATTTTTGAGGATTTGAAAAAAAAGACGAAAATCAGTCCGAGACCATGGGCTATAGCCCATCGTCTCGGAGTCATTTTCGTCTTTTTTTCAAATCCTTGTTTTTCATCATTTATGACCATGGCGATGGGCTATAGCCCATGGTCTCGAACTGCATGCTATAGTATTCCGTTTTGCATCATTTTTGAGGATTTGAAAAAAAAGACGAAAATCACTCCGGGACCATGGGCTATAGCCCATCGTCTGAGTCATTTTCGTCTTTTTTTCAAATCCTCGTTTTTCATCATTTATGACCATGGCGATAGGCTATAGCCCATGGTCTCGAACGGCATACTATAGCATGCCGTTTTGCATCATTTTTGAGGATTTGAAAAAAAGACGAAAATCACTCCGGGACCATGGGCTATAGCCCATCGTCTCGGAGTCATTTTCGTCTTTTTTTCAAATCCTTGTTTTTCATCATTTATGACCATGGCGATGGGCTATAGCCCATGGTCTCGAACGGCATACTATAGCATGCCGTTTTGCATCATTTTTGAGGATTTGAAAAAAAGACGAAAATCACTCCGAGACCATGGGCTATAGCCCATCGTCTCGGAGTCATTTTCGTCTTTTTTTCAAATCCTTGTTTTTCATCATTTATGACCATGGCGATGGGCTAAAGCCCATGGTCTCGAACGGCATGCTATAGTATTCCGTTTTGCATCATTTTTGAGGATTTGAAAAAAAAGACGAAAATCACTCCGGGAACATGGGCTATAGCCCATCGTCTCGGAGTCATTTTCGTCTTTTTTTCAAATCCTCGTTTTTCATCATTTATGACCATGGCGATAGGCTATAGCCCATGGTCTCGAACGGCATACTATAGCATGCCGTTTTGCATCATTTTTGAGGATTTGAAAAAAAGACGAAAATCACTCCGAGACCATGGGCTATAGCCCATCGTCTCGGAGTCATTTTCGTCTTTTTTTCAAATCCTTGTTTTTCATCATTTATGACCATGGCGATGGGCTAAAGCCCATGGTCTCGAACGGCATGCTATAGTATTCCGTTTTGCATCATTTTTGAGGATTTGAAAAAAAAGACGAAAATCAGTCCGAGACCATGGGCTATAGCCCATCGTCTCGGAGTCATTTTCGTCTTTTTTTCAAATCCTTGTATTTCATCATTTATGACCATGGCGATGGGCTATAGCCCATGGTCTCGAACGGCATACTATAGCATACCGTTTTGCATCATTTTTGAGGATTTGAAAAAAAGACGAAAATCACTCCGAGACCATGGGCTATAGCCCATCGTCTCGGAGTCATTTTCGTCTTTTTTTTCAAATCCTTGTTTTTCATCATTTATGACCATGGCGATGGGCTATAGCCCATGGTCTCGAACGGCATACTATAGCGTGCCGTTTTGCATCATTTTTGAGGATTTGAAAAAAAAGACGAAAATCACTCCGGGAACATGGGCTATAGCCCATCGTCTCGGAGTCATTTTCGTCTTTTTTTCAAATCCTTGTTTTTCATCATTTATGACCATGGCGATGGGCTATAGCCCATGGTCTCGAACGGCATACTATAGCATGCCGTTTTGCATCATTTTTGAGGATTTGAAAAAAAGACGAAAATCACTCCGAGACCCTGGGCTATAGCCCATCGTCTCGGAGTCATTTTCGTCTTTTTTTCAAATCCTTGTTTTTCATCATTTATGACCATGGCGATGGGCTATAGCCCATGGTCTCGAACGGCATGCTATAGTATTCCGTTTTGCATCATTTTTGAGGATTTGAAAAAAAAGACGAAAATCACTCCGGGACCATGGGCTATAGCCCATCGTCTGAGTCATTTTCGTCTTTTTTTCAAATCCTCGTTTTTCATCATTTATGACCATGGCGATAGGCTATAGCCCATGGTCTCGAACGGCATACTATAGCATGCCGTTTTGCATCATTTTTGAGGATTTGAAAAAAAGACGAAAATCACTCCGAGACCATGGGCTATAGCCCATCGTCTCGGAGTCATTTTCGTCTTTTTTTCAAATCCTTGTTTTTCATCATTTATGACCATGGCGATGGGCTATAGCCCATGGTCTCGAACGGCATGCTATAGTATTCCGTTTTGCATCATTTTTGAGGATTTAAAAAAAAAGACGAAAATCACTCCGGGACCATGGGCTTTAGCCCATCGTCTCGGAGTCATTTTCGTCTTTTTTTCAAATCCTCGTTTTTCATCATTTATGACCATGGCGATAGGCTATAGCCCATGGTCTCGAACGGCATACTATAGCATGCCGTTTTGCATCATTTTTGAGGATTTGAAAAAAAGACGAAAATCACTCCGAGACCATGGGCTATAGCCCATCGTCTCGGAGTCATTTTCGTCTTTTTTTCAAATCCTCGTTTTTCATCATTTATGACCATGGCGATAGGCTATAGCCCATGGTCTCGAACGGCATACTATAGCATGCCGTTTTGCATCATTTTTGAGGATTTGAAAAAAAGACGAAAATCACTCCGAGACCATGGGCTATAGCCCATCGTCTCGGAGTCATTTTCGTCTTTTTTTCAAATCCTTGTTTTTCATCATTTATGACCATGGCGATGGGCTATAGCCCATGGTCTCGAACCGCATGCTATAGTATTCCGTTTTGCATCATTTTTGAGGATTTGAAAAAAAATACGAAAATCACCCTGGGAACATGGGCTATAGCCCATCGTCTCGGAGTCATTTTCGTCTTTTTTTCAAATCCTTGTTTTTCATCATTTATGACCATGGCGATGGGCTATAGCCCATGGTCTCGAACGGCATGCTATAGTATTCCGTTTTGCATCATTTTTGAGGATTTGAAAAAAAAGACGAAAATCAGTCCGAGACCATGGGCTATAGCCCATCGTCTCGGAGTCATTTTCGTCTTTTTTTCAAATCCTCGTTTTTCATCATTTATGACCATGGCGATAGGCTATAGCCCATGGTCTCGAACTGCATGCTATAGTATTCCGTTTTGCATCATTTTTGAGGATTTGAAAAAAAGACGAAAATCACTCCGGGACCATGGGCTATAGCCCATCGTCTCGGAGTCATTTTCGTCTTTTTTTCAAATCCTTGTTTTTCATCATTTATGACCATGGCGATGGGCTATAGCCCATGGTCTCGAACGGCATGCTATAGTATTCCGTTTTGCATCATTTTTGAGGATTTAAAAAAAAAGACGAAAATCACTCCGGGACCATGGGCTTTAGCCCATCGTCTCGGAGTCATTTTCGTCTTTTTTTCAAATCCTCGTTTTTCATCATTTATGACCATGGCGATAGGCTATAGCCCATGGTCTCGAACGGCATACTATAGCATGCCGTTTTGCATCATTTTTGAGGATTTGAAAAAAAGACGAAAATCACTCCGAGACCATGGGCTATAGCCCATCGTCTCGGAGTCATTTTCGTCTTTTTTTCAAATCCTTGTTTTTCATCATTTATGACCATGGCGATGGGCTATAGCCCATGGTCTCGAACGGCATGCTATAGTATTCCGTTTTGCATCATTTTTGAGGATTTAAAAAAAAAGACGAAAATCACTCCGGGACCATGGGCTTTAGCCCATCGTCTCGGAGTCATTTTCGTCTTTTTTTCAAATCCTCGTTTTTCATCATTTATGACCATGGCGATAGGCTATAGCCCATGGTCTCGAACGGCATACTATAGCATGCCGTTTTGCATCATTTTTGAGGATTTGAAAAAAAGACGAAAATCACTCCGAGACCATGGGCTATAGCCCATCGTCTCGGAGTCATTTTCGTCTTTTTTTCAAATCCTTGTTTTTCATCATTTATGACCATGGCGATGGGCTATAGCCCATGGTTTCGAACGGCATGCTATAGTATTCCGTTTTGCATCATTTTTGAGGATTTGAAAAAAAAGACGAAAATCAGTCCGAGACCATGGGCTATAGCCCATCGTCTCGGAGTCATTTTCGTCTTTTTTTCAAATCCTTGTTTTTCATCATTTATGACCATGGCGATGGGCTATAGCCCATGGTCTTGAACGGCATACTATAGCATGCCGTTTTGCATCATTTTTGAGGATTTGAAAAAAAGACGAAAATCACTCCGAGACCATGGGCTATAGCCCATCGTCTCGGAGTCATTTTCGTCTTTTTTTCAAATCCTTGTTTTTCATCATTTATGACCATGGCGATGGGCTATAGCCCATGGTCTCGAACGGCATACTATAGCATGCCGTTTTGCATCATTTTTGAGGATTTGAAAAAAAGACGAAAATCACTCCGAGACCCTGGGCTATAGCCCATCGTCTCGGAGTCATTTTCGTCTTTTTTTCAAATCCTTGTTTTTCATCTATTATGACCATGGCGATGGGCTATAGCCCATGGTCTCGAACGGCATACTATAACATGCCGTTTTGCATCATTTTTGAGGATTTGAAAAAAAGACGAAAATCAGTCCGAGACCATGGGCTATAGCCCATCGTCTCGGAGTCATTTTCGTCTTTTTTTCAAATCCTTGTTTTTCATCATTTATGACCATGGCGATGGGCTATAGCCCATGGTCTCGAATGGCATACTATAGCATGCCGTTTTCCATCATTTTTGAGGATTTGAAAAAAAGACGAAAATCACTCCGAGACCATCGTCTCGGAGTCATTTTCGTCTTTTTTTTCAAATCCTTGTTTTTCATCATTTATGACCATGGCGATGGGCTATAGCCCATGGTCTCGAACGGCATACTATAGCATGCCGTTTTGCATCATTTTTGAGGATTTGAAAAAAAGACGAAAATCACTCCGAGACCATGGGCTATAGCCCATCGTCTCGGAGTCATTTTCGTCTTTTTTTCAAATCCTTGTTTTTCTTCATTTATGACCATGGCGATGGGCTATAGCCCATGGTCTTGAACGGCATACTATAGCATGCCGTTTTGCATCATTTTTGAGGATTTGAAAAAAAGACGAAAATCACTCCGAGACCATGGGCTATAGCCCATCGTCTCGGAGTCATTTTCGTCTTTTTTTCAAATCCTCGTTTTTCATCATTTATGACCATGGCGATAGGCTATAGCCCATGGTCTCGAACGGCATACTATAGCATGCCGTTTTGCATCATTTTTGAGGATTTGAAAAAAAGACGAAAATCACTCCGAGACCATGGGCTATAGCCCATCGTCTCGGAGTCATTTTCGTCTTTTTTTTCAAATCCTTGTTTTTCATCATTTATGACCATGGCGATGGGCTATAGCCCATGGTCTCGAACGGCATACTATAGCATGCCGTTTTGCATCATTTTTGAGGATTTGAAAAAAAGACGAAAATCACTCCGAGACCATGGGCTATAGCCCATCGTCTCGGAGTCATTTTCGTCTTTTTTTTCAAATCCTTGTTTTTCATCATTTATGACCATGGCGATAGGCTATAGCCCATGGTCTCGAACGGCATACTATAGCATGCCGTTTTGCATCATTTTTGAGGATTTGAAAAAAAGACGAAAATCACTCCGAGACCATGGGCTATAGCCCATCGTCTCGGAGTCATTTTCGTCTTTTTTTCAAATCCTTGTTTTTCATCATTTATGACCATGGCGATGGGCTATAGCCCATGGTCTTGAACGGCATACTATAGCATGCCGTTTTGCATCATTTTTGAGGATTTGAAAAAAAGACGAAAATCACTCCGAGACCATGGGCTATAGCCCATCGTCTCGGAGTCATTTTCGTATTTTTTTCAAATCCTTGTTTTTCATCATTTATGACCATGGCGATGGGCTATAGCCCATGGTCTCGAACGGCATACTATAGCATGCCGTTTTGCATCATTTTTGAGGATTTGAAAAAAAGACGAAAATCACTCCGAGACCCTGGGCTATAGCCCATCGTCTCGGAGTCATTTTCGTCTTTTTTTCAAATCCTCGTTTTTCATCATTTATGACCATGGCGATAGGCTATAGCCCATGGTCTCGAACGGCATACTATAGCATGCCGTTTTGCATCATTTTTGAGGATTTGAAAAAAAGACGAAAATCACTCCGAGACCCTGGGCTATAGCCCATCGTCTCGGAGTCATTTTCGTCTTTTTTTCAAATCCTCGTTTTTCATCATTTATGACCATGGCGATAGGCTATAGCCCATGGTCTCGAACGGCATACTATAGCATGCCGTTTTGCATCATTTTTGAGGATTTGAAAAAAAGACGAAAATCACTCCGAGACCATGGGCTATAGCCCATCGTCTCGGAGTCATTTTCGTCTTTTTTTTCAAATCCTTGTTTTTCATCATTTATGACCATGGCGATGGGCTATAGCCCATGGTCTCGAACGGCATACTATAGCATGCCGTTTTGCATCATTTTTGAGGATTTGAAAAAAAGACGAAAATCACTCCGAGACCATGGGCTATAGCCCATCGTCTCGGAGTCATTTTCGTCTTTTTTTCAAATCCTTGTTTTTCTTCATTTATGACCATGGCGATGGGCTATAGCCCATGGTCTTGAACGGCATACTATAGCATGCCGTTTTGCATCATTTTTGAGGATTTGAAAAAAAGACGAAAATCACTCCGAGACCATGGGCTATAGCCCATCGTCTCGGAGTCATTTTCGTCTTTTTTTCAAATCCTCGTTTTTCATCATTTATGACCATGGCGATAGGCTATAGCCCATGGTCTCGAACGGCATACTATAGCATGCCGTTTTGCATCATTTTTGAGGATTTGAAAAAAAGACGAAAATCACTCCGAGACCATGGGCTATAGCCCATCGTCTCGGAGTGATTTTCGTCTTTTTTTTCAAATCCTTGTTTTTCATCATTTATGACCATGGCGATGGGCTATAGCCCATGGTCTCAAACGGCATACTATAGCATGCCGTTTTGCATCATTTTTGAGGATTTGAAAAAAAGACGAAAATCACTCCGAGACCATGGGCTATAGCCCATCGTCTCGGAGTCATTTTCGTCTTTTTTTTCAAATCCTTGTTTTTCATCATTTATGACCATGGCGATGGGCTATAGCCCATGGTCTCGAACGGCATACTATAGCATGCCGTTTTGCATCATTTTTGAGGATTTGAAAAAAAGACGAAAATCACTCCGAGACCATGGGCTATAGCCCATCGTCTCGGAGTCATTTTCGTCTTTTTTTCAAATCCTTGTTTTTCATCATTTATGACCATGGCGATGGGCTATAGCCCATGGTCTCGAACGGCATACTATAGCATGCCGTTTTCCATCATTTTTGAGGATTTGAAAAAAAGACGAAAATGACTCCGAGACGATGGGCTATAGCCCATGGTCTCGGAGTGATTTTCGTCTTTTTTTCAAATCCTTGTTTTTCATCATTTATGACCATGGCGATGGGCTATAGCCCATGGTCTCGAACGGCATGCTATAGTATTCCGTTTTGCATCATTTTTGAGGATTTGAAAAAAAATACGAAAATCACTCCGGGAACATGGGCTATAGCCCATCGTCTCGGAGTCATTTTCGTCTTTTTTTCAAATCCTTGTTTTTCATCATTTATGACCATGGCGATGGGCTATAGCCCATGGTCTCGAACGGCATGCTATAGTATTCCGTTTTGCATCATTTTTGAGGATTTGAAAAAAAAGACGAAAATCACTCCGGGACCATGGGCTATAGCCCATCGTCTGAGTCATTTTCGTCTTTTTTTCAAATCCTCGTTTTTCATCATTTATGACCATGGCGATAGGCTATAGCCCATGGTCTCGAACGGCATGCTATAGCATGCCGTTTTGCATCATTTTTGAGGATTTGAAAAAAAAAGACGAAAATCAGTCCGAGACCATGGGCTATAGCCCATCGTCTCGGAGTCATTTTCGTCTTTTTTTCAAATCCTCGTTTTTCATCATTTATGACCATGGCGATAGGCTATAGCCCATGGTCTCGAACGGCATACTATAGCATACCGTTTTGCATCATTTTTGAGGATTTGAAAAAAAGACGAAAATCACTCCGAGACCATGGGCTATAGCCCATCGTCTCGGAGTCATTTTCGTCTTTTTTTCAAATCCTTGTATTTCATCATTTATGACCATGGCGATGGGCTATAGCCCATGGTCTTGAACGGCATACTATAGCATGCCGTTTTGCATCATTTTTGAGGATTTGAAAAAAAGACGAAAATCACTCCGAGACCATGGGCTATAGCCCATCGTCTCGGAGTCATTTTCGTCTTTTTTTTCAAATCCTTGTTTTTCATCATTTATGACCATGGCGATGGGCTATAGCCCATGGTCTCGAACGGCATACTATAGCATGCCGTTTTGCATCATTTTTGAGGATTTGAAAAAAAGACGAAAATCACTCCGAGACGATGGGCTATAGCCCATCGTCTCGGAGTCATTTTCGTCTTTTTTTAAAATCCTTGTTTTTCATCATTTATGACGATGGCGATGGGCTATAGCCCATGGTCTTGAACGGCATACTATAGCATGCCGTTTTGCATAATTTTTGAGGATTTGAAAAAAAGACGAAAATCACTCCGAGACCATGGGCTATAGCCCATCGTCTGAGTCATTTTCGTCTTTTTTTCAAATCCTTGTTTTTCATCATTTATGACCATGGCGATGGGCTATAGCCCATGGTCTTGAACGGCATACTATAGCATGCCGTTTTGCATCATTTTTGAGGATTTGAAAAAAAGACGAAAATCACTCCGAGACCATGGGCTATAGCCCATCGTCTCGGAGTCATTTTCGTCTTTTTTTTCAAATCCTTGTTTTTCATCATTTATGACCATGGCGATGGGCTATAGCCCATGGTCTCGAACGGCATACTATAGCATGCCGTTTTGCATCATTTTTGAGGATTTGAAAAAAAGACGAAAATCACTCCGAGACCATGGGCTATAGCCCATCGTCTCGGAGTCATTTTCGTCTTTTTTTCAAATCCTTGTTTTTCATCATTTATGACGATGGCGATGGGCTATAGCCCATGGTCTTGAACGGCATACTATAGCATGCCGTTTTGCATCATTTTTGAGGATTTGAAAAAAAGACGAAAATCACTCCGAGACCATGGGCTATAGCCCATCGTCTGAGTCATTTTCGTCTTTTTTTCAAATCCTTGTTTTTCATCATTTATGACCATGGCGATGGGCTATAGCCCATGGTCTTGAACGGCATACTATAGTATGCCGTTTTGCATCATTTTTGAGGATTTGAAAAAAAGACGAAAATCACTCCGAGACCATGGGCTATAGCCCATCGTCTCGGAGTCATTTTCGTCTTTTTTTCAAATCCTTGTATTTCATCATTTATGACCATGGCGATGGGCTATAGCCCATGGTCTTGAACGGCATACTATAGCATGCCGTTTTGCATCATTTTTGAGGATTTGAAAAAAAGACGAAAATCACTCCGAGACCATGGGCTATAGCCCATCGTCTCGGAGTCATTTTCGTCTTTTTTTTCAAATCCTTGTTTTTCATCATTTATGACCATGGCGATGGGCTATAGCCCATGGTCTCGAACGGCATACTATAGCATGCCGTTTTGCATCATTTTTGAGGATTTGAAAAAAAGACGAAAATCACTCCGAGACGATGGGCTATAGCCCATCGTCTCGGAGTCATTTTCGTCTTTTTTTAAAATCCTTGTTTTTCATCATTTATGACGATGGCGATGGGCTATAGCCCATGGTCTTGAACGGCATACTATAGCATGCCGTTTTGCATAATTTTTGAGGATTTGAAAAAAAGACGAAAATCACTCCGAGACCATGGGCTATAGCCCATCGTCTGAGTCATTTTCGTCTTTTTTTCAAATCCTTGTTTTTCATCATTTATGACCATGGCGATGGGCTATAGCCCATGGTCTTGAACGGCATACTATAGCATGCCGTTTTGCATCATTTTTGAGGATTTGAAAAAAAGACGAAAATCACTCCGAGACCATGGGCTATAGCCCATCGTCTCGGAGTCATTTTCGTCTTTTTTTTCAAATCCTTGTTTTTCATCATTTATGACCATGGCGATGGGCTATAGCCCATGGTCTCGAACGGCATACTATAGCATGCCGTTTTGCATCATTTTTGAGGATTTGAAAAAAAGACGAAAATCACTCCGAGACCATGGGCTATAGCCCATCGTCTCGGAGTCATTTTCGTCTTTTTTTCAAATCCTTGTTTTTCATCATTTATGACGATGGCGATGGGCTATAGCCCATGGTCTTGAACGGCATACTATAGCATGCCGTTTTGCATCATTTTTGAGGATTTGAAAAAAAGACGAAAATCACTCCGAGACCATGGGCTATAGCCCATCGTCTGAGTCATTTTCGTCTTTTTTTCAAATCCTTGTTTTTCATCATTTATGACCATGGCGATGGGCTATAGCCCATGGTCTTGAACGGCATACTATAGCATGCCGTTTTGCATCATTTTTGAGGATTTGAAAAAAAGACGAAAATCACTCCGAGACCATGGGCTATAGCCCATCGTCTCGGAGTCATTTTCGTCTTTTTTTCAAATCCTTGTTTTTCATCATTTATGACCATGGCGATGGGCTATAGCCCATGGTCTCGAACGGCATGCTATAGTATTCCGTTTTGCATCATTTTTGAGGATTTGAAAAAAAAGACGAAAATGACTCCGAGACGATGGGCTATAGCCCATGGTCTCGGAGTGATTTTCGTCTTTTTTTCAAATCCTCAAAAATGATGCAAAACGGCATGCTATAGTATGCCGTTCGAGACCATGGGCTATAGCCCATCGCCATGGTCATAAATGATGAAAAACAAGGATTTGAAAAAAAAGACGAAAATGACTCAGAGACGATGGTCTCGGAGTGATTTTCGTCTTTTTTTCAAATCCTCAAAAATGATGGAAAACGGCACGCTATAGTATGCCATTCAAGACCATGGGCTATAGCCCATCGCCATGGTCATAAATGATGAAAAACAAGGATTTGAAAAAAAGACGAAAATGACTCCGAGACGATGGGCTATAGCCCATGGTCTCGGAGTGATTTTCGTCTTTTTTTCAAATCCTCAAAAATGATGCAAAACGGCATGCTATAGTATGCCGTTCGAGACCATGGGCTATAGCCTATCGCCATGGTCATAAATGATGAAAAACGAGGATTTGAAAAAAAGACGAAAATGACTCCGAGACGATGGGCTATAGCCCATGGTCCCGGAGTGATTTTCGTCTTTTTTTTCAAATCCTCAAAAATGATGCAAAACGGAATACTATAGCATGCCGTTCGAGACCATGGGCTATAGCCCATCGCCATGGTCATAAATGATGAAAAACAAGGATTTGAAAAAAAGACGAAAATGACTCCGAGACGATGGGCTATAGCCCATGGTCCCGGAGTGTTTTTCGTCTTTTTTTCAAATCCTCAAAAATGTTGCAAAACGGCATGCTATAGTATGCCGTTCGAGACCGTGGGCTATAGCTCATCGCCATGGTCATAAATGATGAAAAACAAGGATTTGAAAAAAAAGACGAAAATGACTCCGAGACGATGGGCTATAGCCCATGGTCTCGGAGTGATTTTCGTCTTTTTTTCAAATCCTCAAAAATGATGCAAAACGGCATGCTATAGTATGCCGTTCGAGACCATGGGCTAAAGCCTATCTCCATGGTCATAAATGATGAAAAACGAGGATTTGAAAAAAAGACGAAAATGACTCCGAGACGATGGGCTATAGCCCATGGTCTCGGAGTGATTTTCGTCTTTTTTTTCAAATCCTCAAAAATGATGCAAAACGGAATACTATAGCATGCCGTTCGAGACCATGGGCTATAGCCCATCGCCATGGTCATAAATGATGAAAAACAAGGATTTGAAAAAAAGACGAAAATGACTCCGAGACGATGGGCTATAGCCCAGGGTCTCGGAGTGATTTTCGTCTTTTTTTCAAATCCTCAAAAATGATGCAAAACGGCATGCTATAGTATGCCGTTCGAGACCATGGGCTATAGCCCATCGCCATGGTCATAAATGATGAAAAACAAGGATTTGAAAAAAAGACGAAAATGACTCCGAGACGATGGGCTATAGCCCATGGTCTCGGAGTGATTTTCGTCTTTTTTTCAAATCCTCAAAAATGATGCAAAACGGCATGCTATAGTATGCCGTTCGAGACCATGGGCTATAGCCCATCGCCATGGTCATAAATGATGAAAAACAAGGATTTGAAAAAAAAGACGAAAATGACTCCGAGACGATGGTCTCGGAGTGATTTTCGTCTTTTTTTCAAATCCTCAAAAATGATGCAAAACGGCATGCTATAGTATGCCGTTCAAGACCATGGGCTATAGCCCATCGCCATGGTCATAAATGATGAAAAACAAGGATTTGAAAAAAAGACGAAAATGACTCCGAGACGATGGGCTATAGCCCATGGTCCCGGAGTGATTTTCGTCTTTTTTTCAAATCCTCAAAAATGTTGCAAAACGGCATGCTATATAGTATGCCGTTCGAGACCATGGGCTATAGCTCATCGCCATGGTCATAAATGATGAAAAACAAGGATTTGAAAAAAAAGACGAAAATGACTCCGAGACGATGGGCTATAGCCCATGGTCTCGGAGTGATTTTCGTCTTTTTTTCAAATCCTCAAAAATGATGCAAAACGGCATGCTATAGTATGCCGTTCGAGACCATGGGCTATAGCCTATCTCCATGGTCATAAATGATGAAAAACGAGGATTTGAAAAAAAGACGAAAATGACTCCGAGACGATGGGCTATAGCCCATGGTCTCGGAGTGATTTTCGTCTTTTTTTTCAAATCCTCAAAAATGATGCAAAACGGAATACTATAGCATGCCGTTCGAGACCATGGGCTATAGCCCATCGCCATGGTCATAAATGATGAAAAACAAGGATTTGAAAAAAAGACGAAAATGACTCCGAGACGATGGGCTATAGCCCAGGGTCTCGGAGTGATTTTCGTCTTTTTTTCAAATCCTCAAAAATGATGCAAAACGGCATGCTATAGTATGCCGTTCGAGACCATGGGATATAGCCCATCGCCATGGTCATAAATGATGAAAAACAAGGATTTGAAAAAAAGACGAAAATGACTCCGAGACGATGGGCTATAGCCCATGGTCTCGGAGTGATTTTCGTCTTTTTTTCAAATCCGGCATACTATATAGCATGCCGTTTTGCAACATTTTTGAGGATTTGAAAAAAAGACGAAAATCACTCCGGGACCATGGGCTATAGCCCATCGTCTCGGAGTCATTTTCGTCTTTTTTTCAAATCCTTGTTTTTCATCATTTATGACCATGGCGATGGGCTATAGCCCATGGTCTTGAACGGCATACTATAGCATGCCGTTTTGCATCATTTTTGAGGATTTGAAAAAAAGACGAAAATCACTCCGAGACCATCGTCTCGGAGTCATTTTCGTCTTTTTTTTCAAATCCTTGTTTTTCATCATTTATGACCATGGCGATGGGCTATAGCCCATGGTCTCGAACGGCATACTATAGCATGCCGTTTTGCATCATTTTTGAGGATTTGAAAAAAAGACGAAAATCACTCCGAGACCATGGGCTATAGCCCATCGTCTCGGAGTCATTTTCGTCTTTTTTTCAAATCCTTGTTTTTCATCATTTATGACCATGGCGATGGGCTATAGCCCATGGTCTCGAACGGCATACTATAGCATGCCGTTTTGCATCATTTTTGAGGATTTGAAAAAAAGACGAAAATCACTCCGAGACCCTGGGCTATAGCCCATCGTCTCGGAGTCATTTTCGTCTTTTTTTCAAATCCTTGTTTTTCATCATTTATGACCATGGCGATGGGCTATAGCCCATGGTCTCGAACGGCATGCTATAGTATTCCGTTTTGCATCATTTTTGAGGATTTGAAAAAAAAGACGAAAATCACTCCGAGACCATGGGCTATAGCCCATCGTCTCGGAGTCATTTTCGTCTTTTTTTCAAATCCTCGTTTTTCATCATTTATGACCATGGAGATAGGCTTTAGCCCATGGTCTCGAACGGCATACTATAGCATGCCGTTTTGCATCATTTTTGAGGATTTGAAAAAAAGACGAAAATCACTCCGAGACCATGGGCTATAGCCCATCGTCTCGGAGTCATTTTCGTCTTTTTTTTCAAATCCTTGTTTTTCATCATTTATGACCATGGCGATGAGCTATAGCCCACGGTCTCGAACGGCATACTATAGCATGCCGTTTTGCAACATTTTTGAGGATTTGAAAAAAAGACGAAAATCACTCCGGGACCATGGGCTATAGCCCATCGTCTCGGAGTCATTTTCGTCTTTTTTTCAAATCCTTGTTTTTCATCATTTATGACCATGGCGATGGGCTATAGCCCATGGTCTCGAACGGCATGCTATAGTATTCCGTTTTGCATCATTTTTGAGGATTTGAAAAAAAAGACGAAAATCACTCCGGGACCATGGGCTATAGCCCATCGTCTCGGAGTCATTTTCGTCTTTTTTTCAAATCCTCGTTTTTCATCATTTATGACCATGGCGATAGGCTATAGCCCATGGTCTCGAACGGCATACTATAGCATGCCGTTTTGCATCATTTTTGAGGATTTGAAAAAAAGACGAAAATCACTCCGAGACCATGGGCTATAGCCCATCGTCTCGGAGTCATTTTCGTCTTTTTTTCAAATCCTTGTTTTTCATCATTTATGACCATGGCGATGGGCTATAGCCCATGGTCTTGAATGGCATACTATAGCGTGCCGTTTTCCATCATTTTTGAGGATTTGAAAAAAAGACGAAAATCACTCCGAGACCATCGTCTCTGAGTCATTTTCGTCTTTTTTTTCAAATCCTTGTTTTTCATCATTTATGACCATGGCGATGGGCTATAGCCCATGGTCTCGAACGGCATACTATAGCATGCCGTTTTGCATCATTTTTGAGGATTTGAAAAAAAGACGAAAATCACTCCGAGACCATGGGCTATAGCCCATCGTCTCGGAGTCATTTTCGTCTTTTTTTCAAATCCTTGTTTTTCATCATTTATGACCATGGCGATGGGCTATATCCCATGGTCTCGAACGGCATACTATAGCATGCCGTTTTGCATCATTTTTGAGGATTTGAAAAAAAGACGAAAATCACTCCGAGACCATGGGCTATAGCCCATCGTCTCGGAGTCATTTTCGTCTTTTTTTCAAATCCTTGTTTTTCATCATTTATGACCATGGCGATGGGCTATAGCCCATGGTCTCGAACGGCATGCTATAGTATTCCGTTTTGCATCATTTTTGAGGATTTGAAAAAAAAGACGAAAATCACTCCGAGACCATGGGCTATAGCCCATCGTCTCGGAGTAATTTTCGTCTTTTTTTCAAATCCTCGTTTTTCATCATTTATGACCATGGAGATAGGCTATAGCCCATGGTCTCGAACGGCATACTATAGCATGCCGTTTTGCATCATTTTTGAGGATTTGAAAAAAAGACGAAAATCACTCCGAGACCATGGGCTATAGCCCATCGTCTCGGAGTCATTTTCGTCTTTTTTTTCAAATCCTTGTTTTTCATCATTTATGACCATGGCGATGAGCTATAGCCCATGGTCTCGAACGGCATACTATATAGCATGCCGTTTTGCAACATTTTTGAGGATTTGAAAAAAAGACGAAAATCACTCCGGGACCATGGGCTATAGCCCATCGTCTCGGAGTCATTTTCGTCTTTTTTTCAAATCCTTGTTTTTCATCATTTATGACCATGGCGATGGGCTATAGCCCATGGTCTTGAACGGCATACTATAGCATGCCGTTTTGCATCATTTTTGAGGATTTGAAAAAAAGACGAAAATCACTCCGAGACCATGGGCTATAGCCCATCGTCTCGGAGTCATTTTCGTCTTTTTTTCAAATCCTTGTTTTTCATCATTTATGACCATGGCGATGGGCTATAGCCCATGGTCTCGAACGGCATGCTATAGTATTCCGTTTTGCATCATTTTTGAGGATTTGAAAAAAAAGACGAAAATCACTCCGGGACCATGGGCTTTAGCCCATCGTCTCGGAGTCATTTTCGTCTTTTTTTCAAATCCTCGTTTTTCATCATTTATGACCATGGCGATAGGCTATAGCCCTTGGTCTCGAACGGCATACTATAGCATGCCGTTTTGCATCATTTTTGAGGATTTGAAAAAAAGACGAAAATCACTCCGAGACCATGGGCTATAGCCCATCGTCTCGGAGTCATTTTTGTCTTTTTTTCAAATCCTTGTTTTTCATCATTTATGACCATGGCGATGGGCTATAGCCCATGGTCTCGAACGGCATGCTATAGTATTCCGTTTTGCATCATTTTTGAGGATTTGAAAAAAAAGACGAAAATCAGTCCGAGACCATGGGCTATAGCCCATCGTCTCGGAGTCATTTTCGTCTTTTTTTCAAATCCTTGTTTTTCATCATTTATGACCATGGCGATGGGCTATAGCCCATGGTCTCGAACGGCATGCTATAGTATTCCGTTTTGCATCATTTTTGAGGATTTGAAAAAAAAGACGAAAATCAGTCCGAGACCATGGGCTATAGCCCATCGTCTCGGAGTCATTTTCGTCTTTTTTTCAAATCCTTGTATTTCATCATTTATGACCATGGCGATGGGCTATAGCCCATGGTCTCGAACGGCATACTTGGATTTGAAAAAAAGACGAAAATCAATCCGAGACCATGGGCTATAGCCCATCGTCTCGGAGTCATTTTCGTCTTTTTTTCAAATCCTCGTTTTTCATCATTTATGACCATGGAGATAGGCTATAGCCCATGGTCTCGAACGGCATACTATAGCATGCCGTTTTGCATCATTTTTGAGGATTTGAAAAAAAGACGAAAATCACTCCGAGACCATGGGCTATAGCCCATCGTCTCGGAGTCATTTTCGTCTTTTTTTTCAAATCCTTGTTTTTCATCATTTATGACCATGGCGATGAGCTATAGCCCATGGTCTCGAACGGCATACTATATAGCATGCCGTTTTGCAACATTTTTGAGGATTTGAAAAAAAGACGAAAATCACTCCGGGACCATGGGCTATAGCCCATCGTCTCGGAGTCATTTTCGTCTTTTTTTCAAATCCTTGTTTTTCATCATTTATGACCATGGCGATGGGCTATAGCCCATGGTCTTGAACGGCATACTATAGCATGCCGTTTTGCATCATTTTTGAGGATTTGAAAAAAAGACGAAAATCACTCCGAGACCATGGGCTATAGCCCATCGTCTCGGAGTCATTTTCGTCTTTTTTTCAAATCCTTGTTTTTCATCATTTATGACCATGGCGATGGGCTATAGCCCATGGTCTCGAACGGCATACTATAGCATGCCGTTTTGCATCATTTTTGAGGATTTGAAAAAAAAGACGAAAATCACTCCGGGACCATGGGCTTTAGCCCATCGTCTCGGAGTCATTTTCGTCTTTTTTTCAAATCCTCGTTTTTCATCATTTATGACCATGGCGATAGGCTATAGCCCATGGTCTCGAACGGCATACTATAGCATGCCGTTTTGCATCATTTTTGAGGATTTGAAAAAAAGACGAAAATCACTCCGAGACCATGGGCTATAGCCCATCGTCTCGGAGTCATTTTTGTCTTTTTTTCAAATCCTTGTTTTTCATCATTTATGACCATGGCGATGGGCTATAGCCCATGGTCTCGAACGGCATGCTATAGTATTCCGTTTTGCATCATTTTTGAGGATTTGAAAAAAAAGACGAAAATCACTCCGAGACCATGGGCTATAGCCCATCGTCTCGGAGTCATTTTCGTCTTTTTTTCAAATCCTTGTTTTTCATCATTTATGACCATGGCGATGGGCTATAGCCCATGGTCTCGAACGGCATGCTATAGTATTCCGTTTTGCATCATTTTTGAGGATTTGAAAAAAAAGACGAAAATCAGTCCGAGACCATGGGCTATAGCCCATCGTCTCGGAGTCATTTTCGTCTTTTTTTCAAATCCTTGTATTTCATCATTTATGACCATGGCGATGGGCTATAGCCCATGGTCTCGAACGGCATACTATAGCATACCGTTTTGCATCATTTTTGAGGATTTGAAAAAAAGACGAAAATCAATCCGAGACCATGGGCTATAGCCCATCGTCTCGGAGTCATTTTCGTCTTTTTTTTCAAATCCTTGTTTTTCATCATTTATGACCATGGCGATGGGCTATAGCCCATTGTCTCGAACGGCATACTATAGCGTGCCGTTTTGCATCATTTTTGAGGATTTGAAAAAAAGACGAAAATCACTCCGAGACCATGGGCTATAGCCCATCGTCTCGGAGTCATTTTCGACTTTTTTTCAAATCCTTGTTTTTCATCATTTATGACCATGGCGATGGGCTATAGCCCATGGTCTCGAACGGCATGCTATAGTATTCCGTTTTGCATCATTTTTGAGGATTTGAAAAAAAAGACGAAAATCACTCCGAGACCATGGGCTATAGCCCATCGTCTCGGAGTCATTTTCGTCTTTTTTTCAAATCCTCGTTTTTCATCATTTATGACCATGGCGATAGGCTATAGCCCATGGTCTCGAACGGCATACTATAGCATGCCGTTTTGCATCATTTTTGAGGATTTGAAAAAAAGACGAAAATCACTCCGAGACCATGGGCTATAGCCCATCGTCTCGGAGTCATTTTCGTCTTTTTTTTCAAATCCTTGTTTTTCATCATTTATGACCATGGCGATGGGCTATAGCCCATGGTCTCGAACGGCATACTATAGCATGCCGTTTTGCATCATTTTTGAGGATTTGAAAAAAAGACGAAAATCACTCCGGGACCATGGGCTATAGCCCATCGTCTCGGAGTCATTTTCGTCTTTTTTTCAAATCCTTGTTTTTCATCATTTATGACGATGGCGATGGGCTATAGCCCATGGTCTTGAACGGCATACTATAGCATGCCGTTTTGCATCATTTTTGAGGATTTGAAAAAAAGACGAAAATCACTCCGAGACCATGGGCTATAGCCCATCGTCTCGGAGTCATTTTCGTCTTTTTTTTCAAATCCTTGTTTTTCATCATTTATGACCATGGCGATGGGCTATAGCCCATGGTCTCGAACGGCATACTATAGCATGCCGTTTTGCATCATTTTTGAGGATTTGAAAAAAAGACGAAAATCACTCCGAGACCATGGGCTATAGCCCATCGTCTCGGAGTCATTTTCGTCTTTTTTTCAAATCCTTGTTTTTCATCATTTATGACCATGGCGATGGGCTATAGCCCATGGTCTCGAACGGCATACTATAGCATGCCGTTTTGCATCATTTTTGAGGATTTGAAAAAAAGACGAAAATCACTCCGAGACCCTGGGCTATAGCCCATCGTCTCGGAGTCATTTTCGTCTTTTTTTCAAATCCTTGTTTTTCATCATTTATGACCATGGCGATGGGCTATAGCCCATGGTCTCGAACGGCATGCTATAGTATTCCGTTTTGCATCATTTTTGATGATTTGAAAAAAAAGACGAAAATCACTCCGAGACCATGGGCTATAGCCCATCGTCTCGGAGTCATTTTCGTCTTTTTTTCAAATCCTCGTTTTTCATCATTTATGACCATGGCGATAGGCTATAGGCCATGGTCTCGAACGGCATACTATAGCATGCCGTTTTGCATCATTTTTGAGGATTTGAAAAAAAGACGAAAATCACTCCGAGACCATGGGCTATAGCCCATCGTCTCGGAGTCATTTTCGTCTTTTTTTTCAAATCCTTGTTTTTCATCATTTATGACCATGGCGATGAGCTATAGCCCATGGTCTCGAACGGCATACTATAGCATGCCGTTTTGCAACATTTTTGAGGATTTGAAAAAAAGACGAAAATCACTCCGGGACCATGGGCTATAGCCCATCGTCTCGGAGTCATTTTCGTCTTTTTTTCAAATCCTTGTTTTTCATCATTTATGACGATGGCGATGGGCTATAGCCCATGGTCTTGAACGGCAGACTATAGCATGCCGTTTTGCATCATTTTTGAGGATTTGAAAAAAAGACGAAAATCACTCCGAGACCATAGGCTATAGCCCATCGTCTCGGAGTCATTTTCGTCTTTTTTTCAAATCCTTGTTTTTCATCATTTATGACCATGGCGATGGGCTATAGCCCATGGTCTCGAATGGCATACTATAGCATGCCGTTTTCCATCATTTTTGAGGATTTGAAAAAAAGACGAAAATCACTCCGAGACCATGGGCTATAGCCCATCGTCTCGGAGTCATTTTCGTCTTTTTTTCAAATCCTTGTTTTTCATCATTTATGACCATGGCGATGGGCTATAGCCCATGGTCTCGAACGGCATGCTATAGTATTCCGTTTTGCATCATTTTTGAGGATTTGAAAAAAAAGACGAAAATCAGTCCGAGACCATGGGCTATAGCCCATCGTCTCGGAGTCATTTTCGTCTTTTTTTCAAATCCTTGTTTTTCATCATTTATGACCATGGCGATGGGCTATAGCCCATGGTCTTGAACGGCATACTATAGCATGCCGTTTTGCATCATTTTTGAGGATTTGAAAAAAAGACGAAAATCACTCCGAGACCATGGGCTATAGCCCATCGTCTCGGAGTCATTTTCGTCTTTTTTTCAAATCCTTGTTTTTCATCATTTATGACCATGGCGATGGGCTATAGCCCATGGTCTCGAACGGCATACTATAGCATGCCGTTTTGCATCATTTTTGAGGATTTGAAAAAAAGACGAAAATCACTCCGAGACCATGGGCTATAGCCCATCGTCTCGGAGTCATTTTCGTCTTTTTTTTCAAATCCTTGTTTTTCATCATTTATGACCATGGCGATGGGCTATAGCCCATGGTCTCGAACGGCATACTATAGCATGCCGTTTTGCATCATTTTTGAGGATTTGAAAAAAAGACGAAAATCACTCCGAGACCATGGGCTATAGCCCATCGTCTCGGAGTCATTTTCGTCTTTTTTTCAAATCCTTGTTTTTCATCATTTATGACCATGGCGATGGGCTATAGCCCATGGTCTCGAACGGCATACTATAGCATGCCGTTTTGCATCATTTTTGAGGATTTGAAAAAAAGACGAAAATCACTCCGAGACCATGGGCTATAGCCCATCGTCTCGGAGTCATTTTCGTCTTTTTTTCAAATCCTTGTTTTTCATCATTTATGACCATGGCGATGGGCTATAGCCCATGGTCTCGAACGGCATGCTATAGTATTCCGTTTTGCATCATTTTTGAGGATTTGAAAAAAAAGACGAAAATCAGTCCGAGACCATGGGCTATAGCCCATCGTCTCGGAGTCATTTTCGTCTTTTTTTCAAATCCTTGTTTTTCATCATTTATGACCATGGCGATGGGCTATAGCCCATGGTCTTGAACGGCATACTATAGCATGCCGTTTTGCATCATTTTTGAGGATTTGAAAAAAAGACGAAAATCACTCCGAGACCATGGGCTATAGCCCATCGTCTCGGAGTCATTTTCGTCTTTTTTTCAAATCCTTGTTTTTCATCATTTATGACCATGGCGATGGGCTATAGCCCATGGTCTCGAACGGCATACTATAGCATGCCGTTTTGCATCATTTTTGAGGATTTGAAAAAAAGACGAAAATCACTCCGAGACCATGGGCTATAGCCCATCGTCTCGGAGTCATTTTCGTCTTTTTTTTCAAATCCTTGTTTTTCATCATTTATGACCATGGCGATGGGCTATAGCCCATGGTCTCGAACGGCATACTATAGCATGCAGTTTTGCATCATTTTTGAGGATTTGAAAAAAAGACGAAAATCACTCCGAGACCATGGGCTATAGCCCATCGTCTCGGAGTCATTTTCGTCTTTTTTTCAAATCCTTGTTTTTCATCATTTATGACCATGGCGATGGGCTATAGCCCATGGTCTCGAACGGCATACTATAGCATGCCGTTTTGCATCATTTTTGAGGATTTGAAAAAAAGACGAAAATCACTCCGAGACCATGGGCTATAGCCCATCGTCTCGGAGTCATTTTCGTCTTTTTTTCAAATCCTTGTTTTTCATCATTTATGACCATGGCGATGGGCTATAGCCCATGGTCTCGAATGGCATACTATAGCATGCCGTTTTCCATCATTTTTGAGGATTTGAAAAAAAGACGAAAATGACTCCGAGACGATGGGCTATAGCCCATGGTCTCGGAGTGATTTTCGTCTTTTTTTCAAATCCTTGTTTTTCATCATTTATGACCATGGCGATGGGCTATAGCCCATGGTCTCGAACCGCATGCTATAGTATTCCGTTTTGCATCATTTTTGAGGATTTGAAAAAAAATACGAAAATCACCCTGGGAACATGGGCTATAGCCCATCGTCTCGGAGTCATTTTCGTCTTTTTTTCAAATCCTTGTTTTTCATCATTTATGACCATGGCGATGGGCTATAGCCCATGGTCTCGAACGGCATGCTATAGTATTCCGTTTTGCATCATTTTTGAGGATTTGAAAAAAAAGACGAAAATCAGTCCGAGACCATGGGCTATAGCCCATCGTCTCGGAGTCATTTTCGTCTTTTTTTCAAATCCTTGTTTTTCATCATTTATGACCATGGCGATGGGCTATAGCCCATGGTCTCGAACTGCATGCTATAGTATTCCGTTTTGCATCATTTTTGAGGATTTGAAAAAAAAGACGAAAATCACTCCGGGACCATGGGCTATAGCCCATCGTCTGAGTCATTTTCGTCTTTTTTTCAAATCCTCGTTTTTCATCATTTATGACCATGGCGATAGGCTATAGCCCATGGTCTCGAACGGCATACTATAGCATGCCGTTTTGCATCATTTTTGAGGATTTGAAAAAAAGACGAAAATCACTCCGGGACCATGGGCTATAGCCCATCGTCTCGGAGTCATTTTCGTCTTTTTTTCAAATCCTTGTTTTTCATAATTTATGACCATGGCGATGGGCTATAGCCCATGGTCTCGAACGGCATACTATAGCATGCCGTTTTGCATCATTTTTGAGGATTTGAAAAAAAGACGAAAATCACTCCGAGACCATGGGCTATAGCCCATCGTCTCGGAGTCATTTTCGTCTTTTTTTCAAATCCTTGTTTTTCATCATTTATGACCATGGCGATGGGCTAAAGCCCATGGTCTCGAACGGCATGCTATAGTATTCCGTTTTGCATCATTTTTGAGGATTTGAAAAAAAAGACGAAAATCAGTCCGAGACCATGGGCTATAGCCCATCGTCTCGGAGTCATTTTCGTCTTTTTTTCAAATCCTTGTATTTCATCATTTATGACCATGGCGATGGGCTATAGCCCATGGTCTCGAACGGCATACTATAGCATACCGTTTTGCATCATTTTTGAGGATTTGAAAAAAAGACGAAAATCACTCCGAGACCATGGGCTATAGCCCATCGTCTCGGAGTCATTTTCGTCTTTTTTTTCAAATCCTTGTTTTTCATCATTTATGACCATGGCGATGGGCTATAGCCCATGGTCTCGAACGGCATACTATAGCGTGCCGTTTTGCATCATTTTTGAGGATTTGAAAAAAAAGACGAAAATCACTCCGGGAACATGGGCTATAGCCCATCGTCTCGGAGTCATTTTCGTCTTTTTTTCAAATCCTTGTTTTTCATCATTTATGACCATGGCGATGGGCTATAGCCCATGGTCTCGAACGGCATACTATAGCATGCCGTTTTGCATCATTTTTGAGGATTTGAAAAAAAGACGAAAATCACTCCGAGACCCTGGGCTATAGCCCATCGTCTCGGAGTCATTTTCGTCTTTTTTTCAAATCCTTGTTTTTCATCATTTATGACCATGGCGATGGGCTATAGCCCATGGTCTCGAACGGCATGCTATAGTATTCCGTTTTGCATCATTTTTGAGGATTTGAAAAAAAAGACGAAAATCACTCCGGGACCATGGGCTATAGCCCATCGTCTGAGTCATTTTCGTCTTTTTTTCAAATCCTCGTTTTTCATCATTTATGACCATGGCGATAGGCTATAGCCCATGGTCTCGAACGGCATACTATAGCATGCCGTTTTGCATCATTTTTGAGGATTTGAAAAAAAGACGAAAATCACTCCGAGACCATGGGCTATAGCCCATCGTCTCGGAGTCATTTTCGTCTTTTTTTCAAATCCTTGTTTTTCATCATTTATGACCATGGCGATGGGCTATAGCCCATGGTTTCGAACGGCATGCTATAGTATTCCGTTTTGCATCATTTTTGAGGATTTGAAAAAAAAGACGAAAATCAGTCCGAGACCATGGGCTATAGCCCATCGTCTCGGAGTCATTTTCGTCTTTTTTTCAAATCCTTGTTTTTCATCATTTATGACCATGGCGATGGGCTATAGCCCATGGTCTTGAACGGCATACTATAGCATGCCGTTTTGCATCATTTTTGAGGATTTGAAAAAAAGACGAAAATCACTCCGAGACCATGGGCTATAGCCCATCGTCTCGGAGTCATTTTCGTCTTTTTTTCAAATCCTTGTTTTTCATCATTTATGACCATGGCGATGGGCTATAGCCCATGGTCTCGAACGGCATACTATAGCATGCCGTTTTGCATCATTTTTGAGGATTTGAAAAAAAGACGAAAATCACTCCGAGACCCTGGGCTATAGCCCATCGTCTCGGAGTCATTTTCGTCTTTTTTTCAAATCCTTGTTTTTCATCTATTATGACCATGGCGATGGGCTATAGCCCATGGTCTCGAACGGCATACTATAGCATGCCGTTTTGCATCATTTTTGAGGATTTGAAAAAAAGACGAAAATCAGTCCGAGACCATGGGCTATAGCCCATCGTCTCGGAGTCATTTTCGTCTTTTTTTCAAATCCTTGTTTTTCATCATTTATGACCATGGCGATGGGCTATAGCCCATGGTCTCGAATGGCATACTATAGCATGCCGTTTTCCATCATTTTTGAGGATTTGAAAAAAAGACGAAAATCACTCCGAGACCATCGTCTCGGAGTCATTTTCGTCTTTTTTTTCAAATCCTTGTTTTTCATCATTTATGACCATGGCGATGGGCTATAGCCCATGGTCTCGAACGGCATACTATAGCATGCCGTTTTGCATCATTTTTGAGGATTTGAAAAAAAGACGAAAATCACTCCGAGACCATGGGCTATAGCCCATCGTCTCGGAGTCATTTTCGTCTTTTTTTCAAATCCTTGTTTTTCTTCATTTATGACCATGGCGATGGGCTATAGCCCATGGTCTTGAACGGCATACTATAGCATGCCGTTTTGCATCATTTTTGAGGATTTGAAAAAAAGACGAAAATCACTCCGAGACCATGGGCTATAGCCCATCGTCTCGGAGTCATTTTCGTCTTTTTTTCAAATCCTCGTTTTTCATCATTTATGACCATGGCGATAGGCTATAGCCCATGGTCTCGAACGGCATACTATAGCATGCCGTTTTGCATCATTTTTGAGGATTTGAAAAAAAGACGAAAATCACTCCGAGACCATGGGCTATAGCCCATCGTCTCGGAGTCATTTTCGTCTTTTTTTTCAAATCCTTGTTTTTCATCATTTATGACCATGGCGATGGGCTATAGCCCATGGTCTCGAACGGCATACTATAGCATGCCGTTTTGCATCATTTTTGAGGATTTGAAAAAAAGACGAAAATCACTCCGAGACCATGGGCTATAGCCCATCGTCTCGGAGTCATTTTCGTCTTTTTTTTCAAATCCTTGTTTTTCATCATTTATGACCATGGCGATAGGCTATAGCCCATGGTCTCGAACGGCATACTATAGCATGCCGTTTTGCATCATTTTTGAGGATTTGAAAAAAAGACGAAAATCACTCCGAGACCATGGGCTATAGCCCATCGTCTCGGAGTCATTTTCGTCTTTTTTTCAAATCCTTGTTTTTCATCATTTATGACCATGGCGATGGGCTATAGCCCATGGTCTTGAACGGCATACTATAGCATGCCGTTTTGCATCATTTTTGAGGATTTGAAAAAAAGACGAAAATCACTCCGAGACCATGGGCTATAGCCCATCGTCTCGGAGTCATTTTCGTATTTTTTTCAAATCCTTGTTTTTCATCATTTATGACCATGGCGATGGGCTATAGCCCATGGTCTCGAACGGCATACTATAGCATGCCGTTTTGCATCATTTTTGAGGATTTGAAAAAAAGACGAAAATCACTCCGAGACCCTGGGCTATAGCCCATCGTCTCGGAGTCATTTTCGTCTTTTTTTCAAATCCTCGTTTTTCATCATTTATGACCATGGCGATAGGCTATAGCCCATGGTCTCGAACGGCATACTATAGCATGCCGTTTTGCATCATTTTTGAGGATTTGAAAAAAAGACGAAAATCACTCCGAGACCCTGGGCTATAGCCCATCGTCTCGGAGTCATTTTCGTCTTTTTTTCAAATCCTCGTTTTTCATCATTTATGACCATGGCGATAGGCTATAGCCCATGGTCTCGAACGGCATACTATAGCATGCCGTTTTGCATCATTTTTGAGGATTTGAAAAAAAGACGAAAATCACTCCGAGACCATGGGCTATAGCCCATCGTCTCGGAGTCATTTTCGTCTTTTTTTTCAAATCCTTGTTTTTCATCATTTATGACCATGGCGATGGGCTATAGCCCATGGTCTCGAACGGCATACTATAGCATGCCGTTTTGCATCATTTTTGAGGATTTGAAAAAAAGACGAAAATCACTCCGAGACCATGGGCTATAG
The DNA here is from genome assembly GCF_951216825.1 of Electrona antarctica. Classification (NCBI taxonomy): domain Eukaryota; kingdom Metazoa; phylum Chordata; class Actinopteri; order Myctophiformes; family Myctophidae; genus Electrona; species Electrona antarctica. Next base: position 57,775,235 of record NC_136806.1, read on the forward strand.
CCCATCGTCTCGGAGTCATTTTCGTCTTTTTTTCAAATCCTTGTTTTTCTTCATTTATGACCATGGCGATGGGCTATAGCCCATGGTCTTGAACGGCATACTATAGCATGCCGTTTTGCATCATTTTTGAGGATTTGAAAAAAAGACGAAAATCACTCCGAGACCATGGGCTATAGCCCATCGTCTCGGAGTCATTTTCGTCTTTTTTTCAAATCCTCGTTTTTCATCATTTATGACCATGGCGATAGGCTATAGCCCATGGTCTCGAACGGCATACTATAGCATGCCGTTTTGCATCATTTTTGAGGATTTAAAAAAAATGCGAAAATCACTCCGAGACCATGGGCTATAGCCCATCGTCTCGGAGTGATTTTCGTCTTTTTTTTCAAATCCTTGTTTTTCATCATTTATGACCATGGCGATGGGCTATAGCCCATGGTCTCAAACGGCATACTATAGCATGCCGTTTTGCATCATTTTTGAGGATTTGAAAAAAAGACGAAAATCACTCCGAGACCATGGGCTATAGCCCATCGTCTCGGAGTCATTTTCGTCTTTTTTTTCAAATCCTTGTTTTTCATCATTTATGACCATGGCGATGGGCTATAGCCCATGGTCTCGAACGGCATACTATAGCATGCCGTTTTGCATCATTTTTGAGGATTTGAAAAAAAGACGAAAATCACTCCGAGACCATGGGCTATAGCCCATCGTCTCGGAGTCATTTTCGTCTTTTTTTCAAATCCTCGTTTTTCATCATTTATGACCATGGCGATAGGCTATAGCCCATGGTCTCGAACGGCATACTATAGCATACCGTTTTGCATCATTTTTGAGGATTTGAAAAAAAGACGAAAATCACTCCGAGACCATGGGCTATAGCCCATCGTCTCGGAGTCATTTTCGTCTTTTTTTCAAATCCTTGTATTTCATCATTTATGACCATGGCGATGGGCTATAGCCCATGGTCTTGAACGGCATACTATAGCATGCCGTTTTGCATCATTTTTGAGGATTTGAAAAAAAGACGAAAATCACTCCGAGACCATGGGCTATAGCCCATCGTCTCGGAGTCATTTTCGTCTTTTTTTTCAAATCCTTGTTTTTCATCATTTATGACCATGGCGATGGGCTATAGCCCATGGTCTCGAACGGCATACTATAGCATGCCGTTTTGCATCATTTTTGAGGATTTGAAAAAAAGACGAAAATCACTCCGAGACGATGGGCTATAGCCCATCGTCTCGGAGTCATTTTCGTCTTTTTTTAAAATCCTTGTTTTTCATCATTTATGACGATGGCGATGGGCTATAGCCCATGGTCTTGAACGGCATACTATAGCATGCCGTTTTGCATAATTTTTGAGGATTTGAAAAAAAGACGAAAATCACTCCGAGACCATGGGCTATAGCCCATCGTCTGAGTCATTTTCGTCTTTTTTTCAAATCCTTGTTTTTCATCATTTATGACCATGGCGATGGGCTATAGCCCATGGTCTTGAACGGCATACTATAGCATGCCGTTTTGCATCATTTTTGAGGATTTGAAAAAAAGACGAAAATCACTCCGAGACCATGGGCTATAGCCCATCGTCTCGGAGTCATTTTCGTCTTTTTTTTCAAATCCTTGTTTTTCATCATTTATGACCATGGCGATGGGCTATAGCCCATGGTCTCGAACGGCATACTATAGCATGCCGTTTTGCATCATTTTTGAGGATTTGAAAAAAAGACGAAAATCACTCCGAGACCATGGGCTATAGCCCATCGTCTCGGAGTCATTTTCGTCTTTTTTTCAAATCCTTGTTTTTCATCATTTATGACGATGGCGATGGGCTATAGCCCATGGTCTTGAACGGCATACTATAGCATGCCGTTTTGCATCATTTTTGAGGATTTGAAAAAAAGACGAAAATCACTCCGAGACCATGGGCTATAGCCCATCGTCTGAGTCATTTTCGTCTTTTTTTCAAATCCTTGTTTTTCATCATTTATGACCATGGCGATGGGCTATAGCCCATGGTCTTGAACGGCATACTATAGTATGCCGTTTTGCATCATTTTTGAGGATTTGAAAAAAAGACGAAAATCACTCCGAGACCATGGGCTATAGCCCATCGTCTCGGAGTCATTTTCGTCTTTTTTTCAAATCCTTGTATTTCATCATTTATGACCATGGCGATGGGCTATAGCCCATGGTCTTGAACGGCATACTATAGCATGCCGTTTTGCATCATTTTTGAGGATTTGAAAAAAAGACGAAAATCACTCCGAGACCATGGGCTATAGCCCATCGTCTCGGAGTCATTTTCGTCTTTTTTTTCAAATCCTTGTTTTTCATCATTTATGACCATGGCGATGGGCTATAGCCCATGGTCTCGAACGGCATACTATAGCATGCCGTTTTGCATCATTTTTGAGGATTTGAAAAAAAGACGAAAATCACTCCGAGACGATGGGCTATAGCCCATCGTCTCGGAGTCATTTTCGTCTTTTTTTAAAATCCTTGTTTTTCATCATTTATGACGATGGCGATGGGCTATAGCCCATGGTCTTGAACGGCATACTATAGCATGCCGTTTTGCATAATTTTTGAGGATTTGAAAAAAAGACGAAAATCACTCCGAGACCATGGGCTATAGCCCATCGTCTGAGTCATTTTCGTCTTTTTTTCAAATCCTTGTTTTTCATCATTTATGACCATGGCGATGGGCTATAGCCCATGGTCTTGAACGGCATACTATAGCATGCCGTTTTGCATCATTTTTGAGGATTTGAAAAAAAGACGAAAATCACTCCGAGACCATGGGCTATAGCCCATCGTCTCGGAGTCATTTTCGTCTTTTTTTTCAAATCCTTGTTTTTCATCATTTATGACCATGGCGATGGGCTATAGCCCATGGTCTCGAACGGCATACTATAGCATGCCGTTTTGCATCATTTTTGAGGATTTGAAAAAAAGACGAAAATCACTCCGAGACCATGGGCTATAGCCCATCGTCTCGGAGTCATTTTCGTCTTTTTTTCAAATCCTTGTTTTTCATCATTTATGACGATGGCGATGGGCTATAGCCCATGGTCTTGAACGGCATACTATAGCATGCCGTTTTGCATCATTTTTGAGGATTTGAAAAAAAGACGAAAATCACTCCGAGACCATGGGCTATAGCCCATCGTCTGAGTCATTTTCGTCTTTTTTTCAAATCCTTGTTTTTCATCATTTATGACCATGGCGATGGGCTATAGCCCATGGTCTTGAACGGCATACTATAGCATGCCGTTTTGCATCATTTTTGAGGATTTGAAAAAAAGACGAAAATCACTCCGAGACCATGGGCTATAGCCCATCGTCTCGGAGTCATTTTCGTCTTTTTTTCAAATCCTTGTTTTTCATCATTTATGACCATGGCGATGGGCTATAGCCCATGGTCTCGAACGGCATGCTATAGTATTCCGTTTTGCATCATTTTTGAGGATTTGAAAAAAAAGACGAAAATCACTCCGAGACCATGGGCTATAGCCCATCGTCTCGGAGTCATTTTCGTCTTTTTTTCAAATCCTCGTTTTTCATCATTTATGACCATGGCGATAGGCTATAGCCCATGGTCTCGAACGGCATACTATAGCATGCCGTTTTGCATCATTTTTGAGGATTTGAAAAAAAGACGAAAATCACTCCGGGACCATGGGCTAGAGCCCGTCGTCTCGGAGTCATTTTCGTCTTTTTTTCAAATCCTTGTTTTTCATCATTTATGACGATGGCGATGGGCTATAGCCCATGGTCTTGAACGGCATACTATAGCATGCCGTTTTGCATCATTTTTGAGGATTTGAAAAAAAGACGAAAATCACTCCGAGACCATCGTCTCGGAGTCATTTTCGTCTTTTTTTTCAAATCCTTGTTTTTCATCATTTATGACCATGGCGATGGGCTATAGCCCATGGTCTCGAACGGCATACTATAGCATGCCGTTTTGCATCATTTTTGAGGATTTGAAAAAAAGACGAAAATCACTCCGAGACCCTGGGCTATAGCCCATCGTCTCGGAGTCATTTTCGTCTTTTTTTCAAATCCTCGTTTTTCATCATTTATGACCATGGCGATAGGCTATAGCCCATGGTCTCGAACGGCATACTATAGCATGCCGTTTTGCATCATTTTTGAGGATTTGAAAAAAAGACGAAAATCACTCCGAGACCATGGGCTATAGCCCATCGTCTCGGAGTCATTTTCGTCTTTTTTTTCAAATCCTTGTTTTTCATCATTTATGACCATGGCGATGAGCTATAGCCCATGGTCTCGAACGGCATACTATAGCATGCCGTTTTGCAACATTTTTGAGGATTTGAAAAAAAGACGAAAATCACTCCGGGACCATGGGCTATAGCCCATCGTCTCGGAGTCATTTTCGACTTTTTTTCAAATCCTTGTTTTTCATCATTTATGACGATGGCGATGGGCTATAGCCCATGGTCTTGAACGGCATACTATAGCATGCCGTTTTGCATCATTTTTGAGGATTTGAAAAAAAGACGAAAATCACTCCGAGACCATGGGCTATAGCCCATCGTCTCGGAGTCATTTTCGTCTTTTTTTCAAATCCTTGTTTTTCATCATTTATGACCATGGCGATGGGCTATAGCCCATGGTCTCGAATGGCATACTATAGCATGCCGTTTTCCATCATTTTTGAGGATTTGAAAAAAAGACGAAAATCACTCCGAGACCATGGGCTATAGCCCATCGTCTCGGGGTCATTTTCGTCTTTTTTTCAAATCCTTGTTTTTCATCATTTATGACCATGGCGATGGGCTATAGCCCATGGTCTCGAACGGCATGCTATAGTATTCCGTTTTGCATCATTTTTGAGGATTTGAAAAAAAAGACGAAAATCACTCCGAGACCATGGGCTATAGCCCATCGTCTCGGAGTCATTTTCGTCTTTTTTTCAAATCCTTGTTTTTCATCATTTATGACCATGGCGATGGGCTATAGCCCATGGTCTCGAACGGCATGCTATAGTATTCCGTTTTGCATCATTTTTGAGGATTTGAAAAAAAGACGAAAATCACTCCGGGAACATGGGCTATAGCCCATCGTCTCGGAGTCATTTTCGTCTTTTTTTCAAATCCTCGTTTTTCATCATTTATGACCATGGCGATAGGCTATAGCCCATGGTCTCGAACGGTATACTATAGCATGCCGTTTTGCATCATTTTTGAGGATTTGAAAAAAAGACGAAAATCACTCCGAGACCATCGTCTCGGAGTCATTTTCGTCTTTTTTTTCAAATCCTTGTTTTTCATCATTTATGACCATGGCGATGGGCTATAGCCCATGGTCTCGAACGGCATACTATAGCATGCCGTTTTGCATCATTTTTGAGGATTTGAAAAAAAGACGAAAATCACTCCGAGACCATGGGCTATAGCCCATCGTCTCGGAGTCATTTTCGTCTTTTTTTCAAATCCTTGTTTTTCATCATTTATGACCATGGCGATGGGCTATAGCCCATGGTCTCGAACGGCATACTATAGCATGCCGTTTTGCATCATTTTTGAGGATTTGAAAAAAATACGAAAATCACTCCGAGACCCTGGGCTATAGCCCATCGTCTCGGAGTCATTTTCGTCTTTTTTTCAAATCCTTGTTTTTCATCATTTATGACCATGGCGATGGGCTATAGCCCATGGTCTCGAACGGCATGCTATAGTATTCCGTTTTGCATCATTTTTGAGGATTTGAAAAAAAAGACGAAAATCACTCCGAGACCATGGGCTATAGCCCATCGTCTCGGAGTCATTTTCGTCTTTTTTTCAAATCCTCGTTTTTCATCATTTATGACCATGGCGATAGGCTATAGCCCATGGTCTCGAACGGCATACTATAGCATGCCGTTTTGCATCATTTTTGAGGATTTGAAAAAAAGACGAAAATCACTCCGAGACCATGGGCTATAGCCCATCGTCTCGGAGTCATTTTCGTCTTTTTTTTCAAATCCTTGTTTTTCATCATTTATGACCATGGCGATGAGCTATAGCCCATGGTCTCGAACGGCATACTATAGCATGCCGTTTTGCAACATTTTTGAGGATTTGAAAAAAAGACGAAAATCACTCCGGGACCATGGGCTATAGCCCATCGTCTCGGAGTCATTTTCGACTTTTTTTTATATCCTTGTTTTTCATCATTTATGACGATGGCGATGGGCTATAGCCCATGGTCTTGAACGGCATACTATAGCATGCCGTTTTGCATCATTTTTGAGGATTTGAAAAAAAGACGAAAATCACTCCGAGACCATGGGCTATAGCCCATCGTCTCGGAGTCATTTTCGTCTTTTTTTCAAATCCTTGTTTTTCATCATTTATGACCATGGCGATGGGCTATAGCCCATGGTCTCGAATGGCATACTATAGCATGCCGTTTTCCATCATTTTTGAGGATTTGAAAAAAAGACGAAAATCACTCCGAGACCATGGGCTATAGCCCATCGTCTCGGGGTCATTTTCGTCTTTTTTTCAAATCCTTGTTTTTCATCATTTATGACCATGGCGATGGGCTATAGCCCATGGTCTCGAACGGCATGCTATAGTATTCCGTTTTGCATCATTTTTGAGGATTTGAAAAAAAAGACGAAAATCACTCCGAGACCATGGGCTATAGCCCATCGTCTCGGAGTCATTTTCGTCTTTTTTTCAAATCCTTGTTTTTCATCATTTATGACCATGGCGATGGGCTATAGCCCATGGTCTTGAACGGCATACTATAGCATGCCGTTTTGCATCATTTTTGAGGATTTGAAAAAAAGACGTAAATCACTCCGAGACCATGGGCTATAGCCCATCGTCTCGGAGTAATTTTCGTCTTTTTTTCAAATCCTTGTTTTTCATCATTTATGACCATGGCGATGGGCTATAGCCCATGGTCTCGAATGGCATACTATAGCATGCCGTTTTCCATCATTTTTGAGGATTTGAAAAAAAGACGAAAATCACTCCGAGACCATGGGCTATAGCCCATCGTCTCGGAGTCATTTTCGACTTTTTTTTAAATCCTTGTTTTTCATCATTTATGACGATGGCGATGGGCTATAGCCCATGGTCTTGAACGGCATACTATAGCATGCCGTTTTGCATCATTTTTGAGGATTTGAAAAAAAGACGAAAATCACTCCGAGACCATGGGCTATAGCCCATCGTCTCGGAGTCATTTTCGTCTTTTTTTCAAATCCTTGTTTTTCATCATTTATGACCATGGCGATAGGCTATAGCCCATGGTCTTGAACGGCATACTATAGCATGCCGTTTTGCATCATTTTTGAGGATTTAAAAAAAAGACGAAAATCACTCCGAGACCATGGGCTATAGCCCATCGTCTCGGAGTCATTTTCGTCTTTTTTTCAAATCCTTGTTTTTCATCATATATGACCATGGCGATGGGCTATAGCCCATGGTCTCGAACGGCATGCTATAGTATTCCGTTTTGCATCATTTTTGAGGATTTGAAAAAAAAGACGAAAATCAGTCCGAGACCATGGGCTATAGCCCATCGTCTCGGAGTCATTTTCGTCTTTTTTTCAAATCCTCGTTTTTCATCATTTATGACCATGGCGATAGGCTATAGCCCATGGTCTCGAACGGCATACTATAGCATACCGTTTTGCATCATTTTTGAGGATTTGAAAAAAAGACGAAAATCACTCCGAGACCATGGGCTATAGCCCATCGTCTCGGAGTCATTTTCGTCTTTTTTTCAAATCCTTGTTTTTCATCATATATGACCATGGCGATGGGCTATAGCCCATGGTCTCGAACGGCATGCTATAGTATTCCGTTTTGCATCATTTTTGAGGATTTGAAAAAAAGGACGAAAATCACTCCGAGACCATGGGCTATAGCCCATCGTCTCGGAGTCATTTTCGTCTTTTTTTCAAATCCTTGTTTTTCATCATTTATGACCATGGCGATGGGCTATAGCCCATGGTCTCGAACGGCAGGCTATAGTATACCGTTTTGCATCATTTTTGAGGATTTGAAAAAAAAGACGAAAATCACTCCGGGACCATGGGCTATAGCCCATCGTCTCGGAGTCATTTTCGTCTTTTTTTCAAATCCTCGTTTTTCATCATTTATGACCATGGCGATAGGCTATAGCCCATGGTCTCGAACGGCATACTATAGCATACCGTTTTGCATCATTTTTGAGGATTTGAAAAAAAGACGAAAATCACTCCGAGACCATGGGCTATAGCCCATCGTCTCAGAGTCATTTTCGTCTTTTTTTTCAAATCCTTGTTTTTCATAATTTATGACCATGGCGATGGGCTATAGCCCATGGTCTCGAACGGCATACTATAGCATGCCGTTTTGCATCATTTTTGAGGATTTGAAAAAAAGGACGAAAATCACTCCGAGACCATGGGCTATAGCCCATCGTCTCGGAGTCATTTTCGTCTTTTTTTCAAATCCTTGTTTTTCATCATTTATGACCATGGCGATGGGCTATAGCCCATGGTCTCGAATGGCATACTATAGCATACCGTTTTGCATCATTTTTGAGGATTTGAAAAAAAAGACGAAAATCACTCCGGGACCATGGGCTATAGCCCATCGTCTCGGAGTCATTTTCGTCTTTTTTTCAAATCCTCGTTTTTCATCATTTATGACCATGGCGATAGGCTATAGCCCATGGTCTTGAACGGCATACTATAGCATGCCGTTTTGCATCATTTTTGAGGATTTAAAAAAAAGACGAAAATCACTCCGAGACCATGGGCTATAGCCCATCGTCTCGGAGTCATTTTCGTCTTTTTTTCAAATCCTTGTTTTTCATCATATATGACCATGGCGATGGGCTATAGCCCATGGTCTCGAACGGCATTCTATAGTATTCCGTTTTGCATCATTTTTGAGGATTTGAAAAAAAAAGACGAAAATCAGTCCGAGACCATGGGCTATAGCCCATCGTCTCGGAGTCATTTTCGTCTTTTTTTCAAATCCTCGTTTTTCATCATTTATGACCATGGCGATAGGCTATAGCCCATGGTCTCGAACGGCATACTATAGCATACCGTTTTGCATCATTTTTGAGGATTTGAAAAAAAGACGAAAATCACTCCGAGACCATGGGCTATAGCCCATCGTCTCGGAGTCATTTTCGTCTTTTTTTTCAAATCCTTGTTTTTCATCATTTATGACCATGGCGATGAGCTATAGCCCATGGTCTCGAACGGCATACTATAGCATGCCGTTTTGCAACATTTTTGAGGATTTGAAAAAAAGACGAAAATCACTCCGGGACCATGGGCTATAGCCCATCGTCTCGGAGTCATTTTCGACTTTTTTTTAAATCCTTGTTTTTCATCATTTATGACGATGGCGATGGGCTATAGCCCATGGTCTTGAACGGCATACTATAGCATGCCGTTTTGCATCATTTTTGAGGATTTGAAAAAAAGACGAAAATCACTCCGAGACCATGGGCTATAGCCCATCGTCTCGGAGTCATTTTCGTCTTTTTTTCAAATCCTTGTTTTTCATCATTTATGACCATGGCGATGGGCTATAGCCCATGGTCTCGAATGGCATACTATAGCATGCCGTTTTCCATCATTTTTGAGGATTTGAAAAAAAGACGAAAATCACTCCGAGACCATGGGCTATAGCCCATCGTCTCGGAGTCATTTTCGTCTTTTTTTCAAATCCTTGTTTTTCATCATTTATGACCATGGCGATAGGCTATAGCCCATGGTCTTGAACGGCATACTATAGCATGCCGTTTTGCATCATTTTTGAGGATTTAAAAAAAAGACGAAAATCACTCCGAGACCATGGGCTATAGCCCATCGTCTCGGAGTCATTTTCGTCTTTTTTTCAAATCCTTGTTTTTCATCATATATGACCATGGCGATGGGCTATAGCCCATGGTCTCGAACGGCATGCTATAGTATTCCGTTTTGCATCATTTTTGAGGATTTGAAAAAAAAGACGAAAATCAGTCCGAGACCATGGGCTATAGCCCATCGTCTCGGAGTCATTTTCGTCTTTTTTTCAAATCCTCGTTTTTCATCATTTATGACCATGGCGATAGGCTATAGCCCATGGTCTCGAACGGCATACTATAGCATACCGTTTTGCATCATTTTTGAGGATTTGAAAAAAAGACGAAAATCACTCCGAGACCATGGGCTATAGCCCATCGTCTCGGAGTCATTTTCGTCTTTTTTTCAAATCCTTGTTTTTCATCATATATGACCATGGCGATGGGCTATAGCCCATGGTCTCGAACGGCATGCTATAGTATTCCGTTTTGCATCATTTTTGAGGATTTGAAAAAAAGGACGAAAATCACTCCGAGACCATGGGCTATAGCCCATCGTCTCGGAGTCATTTTCGTCTTTTTTTCAAATCCTTGTTTTTCATCATTTATGACCATGGCGATGGGCTATAGCCCATGGTCTCGAACGGCAGGCTATAGTATACCGTTTTGCATCATTTTTGAGGATTTGAAAAAAAAGACGAAAATCACTCCGGGACCATGGGCTATAGCCCATCGTCTCGGAGTCATTTTCGTCTTTTTTTCAAATCCTCGTTTTTCATCATTTATGACCATGGCGATAGGCTATAGCCCATGGTCTCGAACGGCATACTATAGCATACCGTTTTGCATCATTTTTGAGGATTTGAAAAAAAGACGAAAATCACTCCGAGACCATGGGCTATAGCCCATCGTCTCAGAGTCATTTTCGTCTTTTTTTTCAAATCCTTGTTTTTCATAATTTATGACCATGGCGATGGGCTATAGCCCATGGTCTCGAACGGCATACTATAGCATGCCGTTTTGCATCATTTTTGAGGATTTGAAAAAAAGGACGAAAATCACTCCGAGACCATGGGCTATAGCCCATCGTCTCGGAGTCATTTTCGTCTTTTTTTCAAATCCTTGTTTTTCATCATTTATGACCATGGCGATGGGCTATAGCCCATGGTCTCGAATGGCATACTATAGCATACCGTTTTGCATCACTTTTGAGGATTTGAAAAAAAAGACGAAAATCACTCCGGGACCATGGGCTATAGCCCATCGTCTCGGAGTCATTTTCGTCTTTTTTTCAAATCCTCGTTTTTCATCATTTATGACCATGGCGATAGGCTTGGTGCAAAACGGAATACTATAGCATGCCGTTTTGCTATAGCATGCCATGGTCTCGAACGGCATACTATAGCATACCGTTTTGCATCATTTTTGAGGATTTGAAAAAAAGACGAAAATCACTCCGAGACCATGGGCTATAGCCCATCGTCTCGGAGTCATTTTCGTCTTTTTTTCAAATCCTTGTTTTTCATCATATATGACCATGGCGATGGGCTATAGCCCATGGTCTCTAACGGCATGCTATAGTATTCCGTTTTGCATCATTTTTGAGGATTTGAAAAAAAGGACGAAAATCACTCCGAGACCATGGGCTATAGCCCATCGTCTCGGAGTCATTTTCGTCTTTTTTTCAAATCCTTGTTTTTCATCATTTATGACCATGGCGATGGGCTATAGCCCATGGTCTCGAACGGCAGGCTATAGTATACCGTTTTGCATCATTTTTGAGGATTTGAAAAAAAAGACGAAAATCACTCCGGGACCATGGGCTATAGCCCATCGTCTCGGAGTCATTTTCGTCTTTTTTTCAAATCCTCGTTTTTCATCATTTATGACCATGGCGATAGGCTATAGCCCATGGTCTCGAACGGCATACTATAGCATACCGTTTTGCATCATTTTTGAGGATTTGAAAAAAAGACGAAAATCACTCCGAGACCATGGGCTATAGCCCATCGTCTCAGAGTCATTTTCGTCTTTTTTTTCAAATCCTTGTTTTTCATAATTTATGACCATGGCGATGGGCTATAGCCCATGGTCTCGAACGGCATACTATAGCATGCCGTTTTGCATCATTTTTGAGGATTTGAAAAAAAGGACGAAAATCACTCCGAGAACATGGGCTATAGCCCATCGTCTCGGAGTCATTTTCGTCTTTTTTTCAAATCCTTGTTTTTCATCATTTATGACCATGGCGATGGGCTATAGCCCATGGTCTCGAATGGCATACTATAGCATACCGTTTTGCATCATTTTTGAGGATTTGAAAAAAAAGACGAAAATCACTCCGGGACCATGGGCTATAGCCCATCGTCTCGGAGTCATTTTCGTCTTTTTTTCAAATCCTCGTTTTTCATCATTTATGACCATGGCGATAGGCTATAGCCCATGGTCTTGAACGGCATACTATAGCATGCCGTTTTGCATCATTTTTGAGGATTTAAAAAAAAGACGAAAATCACTCCGAGACCATGGGCTATAGCCCATCGTCTCGGAGTCATTTTCGTCTTTTTTTCAAATCCTTGTTTTTCATCATATATGACCATGGCGATGGGCTATAGCCCATGGTCTCGAACGGCATTCTATAGTATTCCGTTTTGCATCATTTTTGAGGATTTGAAAAAAAAGACGAAAATCAGTCCGAGACCATGGGCTATAGCCCATCGTCTCGGAGTCATTTTCGTCTTTTTTTCAAATCCTCGTTTTTCATCATTTATGACCATGGCGATAGGCTATAGCCCATGGTCTCGAACGGCATACTATAGCATACCGTTTTGCATCATTTTTGAGGATTTGAAAAAAAGACGAAAATCACTCCGAGACCATGGGCTATAGCCCATCGTCTCGGAGTCATTTTCGTCTTTTTTTCAAATCCTTGTTTTTCATCATATATGACCATGGCGATGGGCTATAGCCCATGGTCTCGAACGGCATGCTATAGTATTCCGTTTTGCATCATTTTTGAGGATTTGAAAAAAAGGACGAAAATCACTCCGAGACCATGGGCTATAGCCCATCGTCTCGGAGTCATTTTCGTCTTTTTTTCAAATCCTTGTTTTTCATCATTTATGACCATGGCGATGGGCTATAGCCCATGGTCTCGAACGGCAGGCTATAGTATACCGTTTTGCATCATTTTTGAGGATTTGAAAAAAAAGACGAAAATCACTCCGGGACCATGGGCTATAGCCCATCGTCTCGGAGTCATTTTCGTCTTTTTTTCAAATCCTCGTTTTTCATCATTTATGACCATGGCGATAGGCTATAGCCCATGGTCTCGAACGGCATACTATAGCATACCGTTTTGCATCATTTTTGAGGATTTGAAAAAAAGACGAAAATCACTCCGAGACCATGGGCTATAGCCCATCGTCTCGGAGTCATTTTCGTCTTTTTTTCAAATCCTTGTTTTTCATCATTTATGACCATGGCGATGGGCTATAGCCCATGGTCTTGAACGGCATACTATAGCATGCCGTTTTGCATCATTTTTGAGGATTTGAAAAAAAGACGAAAATCACTCCGAGACCATGGGCTATAGCCCATCGTCTCAGAGTCATTTTCGTCTTTTTTTTCAAATCCTTGTTTTTCATAATTTATGACCATGGCGATGGGCTATAGCCCATGGTCTCGAACGGCATACTATAGCATGCCGTTTTGCATCATTTTTGAGGATTTGAAAAAAAGACGAAAATCACTCCGAGACCATGGGCTATAGCCCATCGTCTCGGAGTCATTTTCGTCTTTTTTTCAAATCCTTGTTTTTCATCATTTATGAACATGGCGATGGGCTATAGCCCATGGTCTCGAACGGCATGCTATAGTATTCCGTTTTGCATCATTTTTGAGGATTTGAAAAAAAAGACGAAAATCACTCCGAGACCATGGGCTATATATAGCCCTTCGTCTCGGAGTCATTTTCGTCTTTTTTTCAAATCCTCGTTTTTCATCATTTATGACCATGGCGATAGGCTATAGCCCATGGTCTCGAACGGCATACTATAGCATGCCGTTTTGCATCATTTTTGAGGATTTGAAAAAAAGACGAAAATCACTCCGAGACCATGGGCCCATCGTCTCGGAGTCATTTTCGTATTTTTTTTCAAATCCTTGTTTTTCATCATTTATGACCATGGCGATGGGCTATAGCCCATGGTCTCGAACGGCATACTATAGCATGCCGTTTTGCATCATTTTTGAGGATTTGAAAAAAAGACGAAAATCACTCCGAGACCATGGGCTATAGCCCATCGTCTCGGAGTCATTTTCGTCTTTTTTTCAAATCCTTGTTTTTCATCATTTATGACCATGGCGATGGGCTATAGCCCATGGTCTCGAACCGCATGCTATAGTATTCCGTTTTGCATCATTTTTGAGGATTTGAAAAAAAAGACGAAAATCACTCCGGGACCATGGGCTTTAGCCCATCGTCTCGGAGTCATTTTCGCCTTTTTTTTTAAATCCTCGTTTTTCATCATTTATGACCATGGCGATAGGCTATAGCCCATGGTCTCGAACCGCATACTATAGCATGCCGTTTTGCATCATTTTTAAGGATTTGAAAAAAAGACGAAAATCACTCCGAGACCATGGGCTATAGCCCATCGTCTCGGAGTCATTTTCGTCTTTTTTTCAAATCCTTGTTTTTCATAATTTATGACCATGGCGATGGGCTATAGCCCATGGTCTCGAACGGCAGGCTATAGTATACCGTTTTGCATCATTTTTGAGGATTTGAAAAAAAAGACGAAAATCACTCCGGGACCATGGGCTATAGCCCATCGTCTCGGAGTAATTTTCGTCTTTTTTTCAAATCCTTGTTTTTCATCATTTATGACCATGGCGATGGGCTATAGCCCATGGTCTCGAACGGCATGCTATAGTATTCCGTTTTGCATCATTTTTGAGGATTTGAAAAAAAAGACGAAAGTCACTCCGAGACCATGGGCTATAGCCCATCGTCTCGGAGTCATTTTCGTCTTTTTTTCAAATCCTTGTTTTTCATCATTTATGACCATGGCGATGGGCTATAGCCCATGGTCTTGAACGGCATACTATAGCATGCCGTTTTGCATCATTTTTGAGGATTTGAAAAAAAGACGAAAATCACTCCGAGACCATGGGCTATAGCCCATCGTCTCGGAGTCATTTTCGTCTTTTTTTTCAAATCCTTGTTTTTCATCATTTATGACCATGGCGATGGGCTATAGCCCATGGTCTCGAACGGCATACTATAGCATGCCGTTTTGCATCATTTTTGAGGATTTGAAAAAAAGACGAAAATCACTCCGAGACCATGGGCTATAGCCCATCGTCTCGGAGTCATTTTCGTATTTTTTTCAAATCCTTGTTTTTCATCATTTATGACCATGGCGATGGGCTATAGCCCATGGTCTTGAACGGCATACTATAGCATGCCGTTTTGCATCATTTTTGAGGATTTTAAAAAAAGACGAAAATGACTCCGAGACGATGGGCTATAGCCCATCGTCTCGGAGTCATTTTCGTTTTGCAACCTTTTTGAGGATTTGAAAAAAAACGAAAATCACTCCGGGACCATGGGCTATAGCCCATCGTCTCGGAGTCATTTTCGTCTTTTTTTCAAATCCTTGTTTTTCATCATTTATGACGATGGCGATGGGCTATAGCCCATGGTCTTGAACGGCATACTATAGCATGCCGTTTTGCATCATTTTTGAGGATTTGAAAAAAAGACGAAAATCACTCCGAGACCATGGGCTATAGCCCATCGTCTCGGAGTCATTTTCGTCTTTTTTTCAAATCCTTGTTTTTCATCATTTATGACCATGGCGATGGGCTATAGCCCATGGTCTTGAACGGCATACTATAGCATGCCGTTTTGCATCATTTTTGAGGATTTGAAAAAAAGACGAAAATCACTCCGAGACCATGGGCTATAGCCCATCGTCTCGGAGTCATTTTCGTCTTTTTTTCAAATCCTTGTTTTTCATCATTTATGACCATGGCGATGGGCTATAGCCCATGGTCTCGAACGGCATGCTATAGTATACCGTTTTGCATCATTTTTGAGGATTTGAAAAAAAAGACGAAAATCACTCCGGGACCATGGGCTATAGCCCATCGTCTCGGAGTCATTTTCGTCTTTTTTTCAAATCCTCGTTTTTCATCATTTATGACCATGGCGATAGGCTATAGCCCATGGTCTCGAACGGCATACTATAGCATGCCGTTTTGCATCATTTTTGAGGATTTGAAAAAAAGACGAAAATCACTCCGAGACAATGGGCTATAGCCCATCGTCTCGGAGTCATTTTCGTCTTTTTTTCAAATCCTTGTTTTTCATCATTTATGACCATGGCGATGGGCTATAGCCCATGGTCTCGAACGGCAGGCTATAGTATACCGTTTTGCATCATTTTTGAGGATTTGAAAAAAAAAGACGAAAATCACTCCGGGACCATGGGCTATAGCCCATCGTCTCGGAGTTATTTTCGTCTTTTTTTCAAATCCTCGTTTTTCATCATTTATGACCATGGCGATGGGCTATAGCCCATGGTCTCGAACGGCAGGCTATAGTATACCGTTTTGCATCATTTTTGAGGATTTGAAAAAAAAGACGAAAATCACTCCGGGACCATGGGCTATAGCCCATCGTCTCGGAGTCATTTTCGTCTTTTTTTCAAATCCTCGTTTTTCATCATTTATGACCATGGCGATAGGCTATAGCCCATGGTCTCGAACGGCATACTATAGCATGCCGTTTTGCATCATTTTTGAGGATTTGAAAAAAAGACGAAAATCACTCCGAGACCCTGGGCTATAGCCCATCGTCTCGGAGTCATTTTCGTCTTTTTTTCAAATCCTTGTTTTTCATCATTTATGACCATGGCGATGGGCTATAGCCCATGGTCTCGAACGGCATGCTATAGTATTCCGTTTTGCATCATTTTTGAGGATTTGAAAAAAAAGACGAAAATCACTCCGAGACCATGGGCTATAGCCCATCGTCTCGGAGTCATTTTCGTCTTTTTTTCAAATCCTCGTTTTTCATCATTTATGACCATGGCGATAGGCTATAGCCCATGGTCTCGAACGGCATACTATAGCATGCCGTTTTGCATCATTTTTGAGGATTTGAAAAAAAGACGAAAATCACTCCGAGACCATGGGCTATAGCCCATCGTCTCGGAGTCATTTTCGTCTTTTTTTTCAAATCCTTGTTTTTCATCATTTATGACCATGGCGATGAGCTATAGCCCTTGGTCTCGAACGGCATACTATAGCATGCCGTTTTGCAACATTTTTGAGGATTTGAAAAAAAGACGAAAATCACTCCGGGACCATGGGCTATAGCCCATCGTCTCGGAGTCATTTTCGACTTTTTTTTAAATCCTTGTTTTTCATCATTTATGACGATGGCGATGGGCTATAGCCCATGGTCTTGAACGGCATACTATAGCATGCCGTTTTGCATCATTTTTGAGGATTTGAAAAAAAGACGAAAATCACTCCGAGACCATGGGCTATAGCCCATCGTCTCGGAGTCATTTTCGTCTTTTTTTCAAATCCTTGTTTTTCATCATTTATGACCATGGCGATGGGCTATAGCCCATGGTCTCGAATGGCATACTATAGCATGCCGTTTTCCATCATTTTTGAGGATTTGAAAAAAAGACGAAAATCACTCCGAGACCATGGGCTATAGCCCATCGTCTCGGGGTCATTTTCGTCTTTTTTTCAAATCCTTGTTTTTCATCATTTATGACCATGGCGATGGGCTATAGCCCATGGTCTCGAACGGCATGCTATAGTATTCCGTTTTGCATCATTTTTGAGGATTTGAAAAAAAAGACGAAAATCACTCCGAGACCATGGGCTATAGCCCATCGTCTCGGAGTCATTTTCGTCTTTTTTTCAAATCCTTGTTTTTCATCATTTATGACCATGGCGATGGGCTATAGCCCATGGTCTTGAACGGCATACTATAGCATGCCGTTTTGCATCATTTTTGAGGATTTGAAAAAAAGACGAAAATCACTCCGAGACCATGGGCTATAGCCCATCGTCTCGGAGTAATTTTCGTCTTTTTTTCAAATCCTTGTTTTTCATCATTTATGACCATGGCGATGGGCTATAGCCCATGGTCTCGAATGGCATACTATAGCATGCCGTTTTCCATCATTTTTGAGGATTTGAAAAAAAGACGAAAATCACTCCGAGACCATGGGCTATAGCCCATCGTCTCGGGGTCATTTTCGTCTTTTTTTCAAATCCTTGTTTTTCATCATTTATGACCATGGCGATGGGCTATAGCCCATGGTCTCGAACGGCATGCTATAGTATTCCGTTTTGCATCATTTTTGAGGATTTGAAAAAAAAGACGAAAATCACTCCGAGACCATGGGCTATAGCCCATCGTCTCGGAGTCATTTTCGTCTTTTTTTCAAATCCTTGTTTTTCATCATTTATGACCATGGCGATGGGCTATAGCCCATGGTCTTGAACGGCATACTATAGCATGCCGTTTTGCATCATTTTTGAGGATTTGAAAAAAAGACGAAAATCAGTCCGAGACCATGGGCTATAGCCCATCGTCTCGGAGTCATTTTCGTCTTTTTTTCAAATCCTTGTTTTTCATCATTTATGACCATGGCGATGGGCTATAGCCCATGGTCTCGAACGGCATGCTATAGTATTCCGTTTTGCATCATTTTTGAGGATTTGAAAAAAAGGACGAAAATCACTCCGAGACCATGGGCTATAGCCCATCGTCTCGGAGTCATTTTCGTCTTTTTTTCAAATCCTTGTTTTTCATCATTTATGACCATGGCGATGGGCTATAGCCCATGGTCTCGAATGGCATACTATAGCATACCGTTTTGCATCATTTTTGAGGATTTGAAAAAAAAGACGAAAATCACTCCGGGACCATGGGCTATAGCCCATCGTCTCGGAGTCATTTTCGTCTTTTTTTCAAATCCTCGTTTTTCATCATTTATGACCATGGCGATGGGCTATAGCCCATGGTCTCGAACGGCATGCTATAGTATTCCGTTTTGCATCATTTTTGAGGATTTGAAAAAAAGGACGAAAATCACTCCGAGACCATGGGCTATAGCCCATCGTCTCGGAGTCATTTTCGTCTTTTTTTCAAATCCTTGTTTTTCATCATTTATGACCATGGCGATGGGCTATAGCCCATGGTCTCGAACGGCAGGCTATAGTATACCGTTTTGCATCATTTTTGAGGATTTGAAAAAAAAGACGAAAATCATGGCGATGGGCTATAGCCCATGGTCTCGAACCGCATGCTATAGTATTCCGTTTTGCATCATTTTTGAGGATTTGAAAAAAAAGACGAAAATCACTCCGAGACCATGGGCTATATATAGCCCTTCGTCTCGGAGTCATTTTCGTCTTTTTTTCAAATCCTCGTTTTTCATCATTTATGACCATGGCGATAGGCTATAGCCCATGGTCTCGAACGGCATACTATAGCATGCCGTTTTGCATCATTTTTGAGGATTTGAAAAAAAGACGAAAATCACTCCGAGACCATGGGCTATAGCCCATCGTCTCGGAGTCATTTTCGTCTTTTTTTCAAATCCTTGTTTTTCATCATTTATGAACATGGCGATGGGCTATAGCCCATGGTCTCGAACGGCATGCTATAGTATTCCGTTTTGCATCATTTTTGAGGATTTGAAAAAAAAGACGAAAATCACTCCGAGACCATGGGCTATATATAGCCCTTCGTCTCGGAGTCATTTTCGTCTTTTTTTCAAATCCTCGTTTTTCATCATTTATGACCATGGCGATAGGCTATAGCCCATGGTCTCGAACGGCATACTATAGCATGCCGTTTTGCATCATTTTTGAGGATTTGAAAAAAAGACGAAAATCACTCCGAGACCATGGGCTATAGCCCATCGTCTCGGAGTCATTTTCGTCTTTTTTTCAAATCCTTGTTTTTCATCATTTATGAACATGGCGATGGGCTATAGCCCATGGTCTCGAACGGCATGCTATAGTATTCCGTTTTGCATCATTTTTGAGGATTTGAAAAAAAAGACGAAAATCACTCCGAGACCATGGGCTATATATAGCCCTTCGTCTCGGAGTCATTTTCGTCTTTTTTTCAAATCCTCGTTTTTCATCATTTATGACCATGGCGATAGGCTATAGCCCATGGTCTCGAACGGCATACTATAGCATGCCGTTTTGCATCATTTTTGAGGATTTGAAAAAAAGACGAAAATCACTCCGAGACCATGGGCCCATCGTCTCGGAGTCATTTTCGTATTTTTTTTCAAATCCTTGTTTTTCATCATTTATGACCATGGCGATGGGCTATAGCCCATGGTCTCGAACGGCATACTATAGCATGCCGTTTTGCATCATTTTTGAGGATTTGAAAAAAAGACGAAAATCACTCCGAGACCATGGGCTATAGCCCATCGTCTGAGTCATTTTCGTCTTTTTTTCAAATCCTTGTTTTTCATCATTTATGACCATGGCGATGGGCTATAGCCCATGGTCTCGAACGGCATGCTATAGTATTCCGTTTTGCATCATTTTTGAGGATTTGAAAAAAAAGACGAAAATCACTCCGAGACCATGGGCTATATATAGCCCATCGTCTCGGAGTCATTTTCGTCTTTTTTTCAAATCCTCGTTTTTCATCATTTATGACCATGGCGATAGGCTATAGCCCATGGTCTCGAACGGCATACTATAGCATGCCGTTTTGCATCATTTTTGAGGATTTGAAAAAAAGACGAAAATCACTCCGAGACCATGGGCTATAGCCCATCGTCTCGGAGTCATTTTCGTCTTTTTTTTCAAATCCTTGTTTTTCATCATTTATGACCATGGCGATGGGCTATAGCCCATGGTCTCGAACGGCATACTATAGCATGCCGTTTTGCATCATTTTTGAGGATTTGAAAAAAAGACGAAAATCACTCCGAGACCATGGGCTATAGCCCATCGTCTCGGAGTCATTTTCGTCTTTTTTTCAAATCCTTGTTTTTCATCATTTATGACCATGGCGATGGGCTATAGCCCATGGTCTCGAATGGCATACTATAGCATGCCGTTTTGCATCATTTTTGAGGATTTGAAAAAAAAGACGAAAATCACTCCGGGACCATGGGCTATAGCCCATCGTCTCGGAGTCATTTTCGTCTTTTTTTCAAATCCTCGTTTTTCATCATTTATGACCATGGCGATAGGCTATAGCCCATGGTCTCGAACGGCATACTATAGCATGCCGTTTTGCATCATTTTTGAGGATTTGAAAAAAAGACGATAATCACTCCGAGACCATGGGCTATAGCCCATCGTCTCGGAGTAATTTTCGTCTTTTTTTTCAAATCCTTGTTTTTCATAATTTATGACCATGGCGATGGGCTATAGCCCATGGTCTCGAACGGCATGCTATAGTATTCCGTTTTGCATCATTTTTGAGGATTTGAAAAAAAAGACGAAAGTCACTCCGAGACCATGGGCTATAGCCCATCGTCTCAGTGTCATTTTCGTCTTTTTTTCAAATCCTCGTTTTTCATCATTTATGACCATGGCGATAGGCTATAGCCCATGGTCTCGAACGGCATACTATAGCATACCGTTTTGCATAATTTTTGAGGATTTGAAAAAAAGACGAAAATCACTCCGAGACCATGGGCTATAGCCCATCGTCTCGGAGTCATTTTCGTCTTTTTTTCAAATCCTTGTTTTTCATCATTTATGACCATGGCGATGGGCTATAGCCCATGGTCTCGAATGGCATACTATAGCATGCCGTTTTCCATCATTTTTGAGGATTTGAAAAAAAGACGAAAATCACTCCGAGACCATGGGCTATAGCCCATCGTCTCGGAGTCATTTTCGTCTTTTTTTCAAATCCTCGTTTTTCGTAATTTATGACCATGGCGATGGGCTATAGCCCATGGTCTCGAACGGCAGGCTATAGTATACCGTTTTGCATCATTTTTGAGGATTTGAAAAAAAAGACGAAAATCACTCCGGGACCATGGGCTATAGCCCATCGTCTCGGAGTCATTTTCGTCTTTTTTTCAAATCCTCGTTTTTCATCATTTATGACCATGGCGATAGGCTATAGCCCATGGTCTCGAACGGCATACTATAGCATGCCGTTTTGCATCATTTTTGAGGATTTGAAAAAAAGACGAAAATCACTCCGAGACCATGGGCTATAGCCCATCGTCTCGGAGTCATTTTCGTCTTTTTTTCAAATCCTTGTTTTTCATCATTTATGACCATGGCGATGGGCTATAGCCCATGGTCTCGAATGGCATACTATAGCATGCCGTTTTCCATCATTTTTGAGGATTTGAAAAAAAGACGAAAATCACTCCGAGACAATGGGCTATAGCCCATGGTCTTGAACGGCATACTATAGCATGCCGTTTTGCATCATTTTTGAGGATTTGAAAAAAAGACGAAAATGACTCCGAGACGATGGGCTATAGCCCATCGTCTCGGAGTCATTTTCGTTTTGCAACATTTTTGAGGATTTGAAAAAAAGACGAAAATCACTCCGGGACCATGGGCTATAGCCCATCGTCTCGGAGTCATTTTCGTCTTTTTTTCAAATCCTTGTTTTTCATCATTTATGACGATGGCGATGGGCTATAGCCCATGGTCTTGAACGGCATACTATAGCATGCCGTTTTGCATCATTTTTGAGGATTTGAAAAAAAGACGAAAATCACTCCGAGACCATGGGCTATAGCCCATCGTCTCGGAGTCATTTTCGTCTTTTTTTCAAATCCTTGTTTTTCATCATTTATGACCATGGCGATGGGCTATAGCCCATGGTCTTGAACGGCATACTATAGCATGCCGTTTTGCATCATTTTTGAGGATTTGAAAAAAAGACGAAAATCACTCCGGGACCATGGGCTATAGCCCATCGTCTCGGAGTCATTTTCGTCTTTTTTTCAAATCCTTGTTTTTCATCATTTATGACGATGGCGATGGGCTATAGCCCATGGTCTTGAACGGCATACTATAGCATGCCGTTTTGCATCATTTTTGAGGATTTGAAAAAAAGACGAAAATCACTCCGGGACCATGGGCTATAGCCCATCGTCTCGGAGTGATTTTCGTCTTTTTTTCAAATCCTTGTTTTTCATCATTTATGACCATGGCGATGGGCTATAGCCCATGGTCTCGAACAGCAGGCTATAGTATACCGTTTTGCATCATTTTTGAGGATTTGAAAAAAAAGACGAAAATCACTCCGGGACCATGGGCTATAGCCCATCGTCTCGGAGTCATTTTCGTCTTTTTTTCAAATCCTCGTTTTTCATCATTTATGACCATGGCGATAGGCTATAGCCCATGGTCTCGAACGGCATACTATAGCATGCCGTTTTGCATCATTTTTGAGGATTTGAAAAAAAGACGAAAATCACTCCGGGACCATGGGCTATAGCCCATCGTCTCGGAGTCATTTTCGTCTTTTTTTCAAATCCTCGTTTTTCATCATTTATGACCATGGCGATAGGCTATAGCCCATGGTCTCGAACGGCATACTATAGCATGCCGTTTTGCATCATTTTTGAGGATTTGAAAAAAAGACGAAAATCACTCCGAGACCATGGGCTATAGCCCATCGTCTCGGAGTCATTTTCGTCTTTTTTTCAAATCCTTGTTTTTCATCATTTATGACCATGGCGATGGGCTATAGCCCATGGTCTCGAACGGCATGCTATAGTATACCGTTTTGCATCATTTTTGAGGATTTGAAAAAAAAGACGAAAATCACTCCGGGACCATGGGCTATAGCCCATCGTCTCGGAGTCATTTTCGTCTTTTTTTCAAATCCTCGTTTTTCATCATTTATGACCATGGCGATAGGCTATAGCCCATGGTCTCGAACGGCATACTATAGCATGCCGTTTTGCATCATTTTTGAGGATTTGAAAAAAAGACGAAAATCACTCCGAGACCATGGGCTATAGCCCATCGTCTCGGAGTCCTTTTCGTCTTTTTTTCAAATCCTTGTTTTTCATCATATATGACCATGGCGATGGGCTATAGCCCATGGTCTCGAACGGCATGCTATAGTATTCCGTTTTGCATCATTTTTGAGGATTTGAAAAAAAGACGAAAATCACTCCGAGACCATGGGCTATAGCCCATCGTCTCGGAGTCATTTTCGTCTTTTTTTCAAATCCTTGTTTTTCATCATTTATGACCATGGCGATGGGCTATAGCCCATGGTCTTGAACGGCATACTATAGCATGCCGTTTTGCATCATTTTTGAGGATTTGAAAAAAAGACGAAAATCACTCCGAGACCATGGGCTATAGCCCATCGTCTCGGAGTCATTTTCGTCTTTTTTTCAAATCCTTGTTTTTCATCATTTATGACCATGGCGATGGGCTATAGCCCATGGTCTCGAATGGCATACTATAGCATGCCGTTTTCCATCATTTTTGAGGATTTGAAAAAAAGACGAAAATCACTCCGAGACAATGGGCTATAGCCCATCGTCTCGGAGTCATTTTCGTCTTTTTTTCAAATCCTCGTTTTTCATCATTTATGACCATGGCGATGGGCTATAGCCCATGGTCTCGAACGGCAGGCTATAGTATACCGTTTTGCATCATTTTTGAGGATTTGAAAAAAAAGACGAAAATCACTCCGGGACCATCGGCTATAGCCCATCGTCTCGGAGTCATTTTCGTCTTTTTTTCAAATCCTCGTTTTTCATCATTTATGACCATGGCGATAGGCTATAGCCCATGGTCTCGAACGGCATACTATAGCATGCCGTTTTGCATCATTTTTGAGGATTTGAAAAAAAGACGAAAATCACTCCGAGACCATGGGCTATAGCCCATCGTCTCAGGGGCATTTTCGTCTTTTTTTCAAATCCTTGTTTTTCATCATTTATGACCATGGCGATGGGCTATAGCCCATGGTCTCGAATGGCATACTATAGCATGCCGTTTTCCATCATTTTTGAGGATTTGAAAAAAAGACGAAAATCACTCCGAGACCATGGGCTATAGCCCATCGTCTCAGGGGCATTTTCGTCTTTTTTCAAATCCTTGTTTTTCATCATTTATGACCATGGCGATGGGCTATAGCCCATGGTCTTGAACGGCATACTATAGCATGCCGTTTTGCATCATTTTTGAGGATTTGAAAAAAAGACGAAAATGACTCCGAGACGATGGGCTATAGCCCATCGTCTCGGAGTCATTTTCGTCTTTTTTTCAAATCCTCGTTTTTCATCATTTATGACCATGGCGATAGGCTATAGCCCATGGTCTCGAACGGCATACTATAGCATGCCGTTTTGCATCATTTTTGAGGATTTGAAAAAAAGACGAAAATCACTCCGAGACAATGGGCTATAGCCCATCGTCTCGGAGTCATTTTCGTCTTTTTTTCAAATCCTTGTTTTTCATCATTTATGACCATGGCGATGGGCTATAGCCCATGGTCTCGAACGGCAGGCTATAGTATACCGTTTTGCATCATTTTTGAGGATTTGAAAAAAAAAGACGAAAATCACTCCGGGACCATGGGCTATAGCCCATCGTCTCGGAGTCATTTTCGTCTTTTTTTCAAATCCTCGTTTTTCATCATTTATGACCATGGCGATGGGCTATAGCCCATGGTCTCGAACGGCAGGCTATAGTATACCGTTTTGCATCATTTTTGAGGATTTGAAAAAAAAGACGAAAATCACTCCGGGACCATGGGCTATAGCCCATCGTCTCGGAGTCATTTTCGTCTTTTTTTCAAATCCTCGTTTTTCATCATTTATGACCATGGCGATAGGCTATAGCCCATGGTCTCGAACGGCATACTATAGCATGCCGTTTTGCAACATTTTTGAGGATTTGAAAAAAAGACGAAAATCACTCCGAGACCATGGGCTATAGCCCATCGTCTCAGGGGCATTTTCGTCTTTTTTTCAAATCCTTGTTTTTCATCATTTATGACCATGGCGATGGGCTATAGCCCATGGTCTCGAATGGCATACTATAGCATGCCGTTTTGCATCATTTTTGAGGATTTGAAAAAAAGACGAAAATCACTCCGAGACAATGGGCTATAGCCCATCGTCTCGGAGTCATTTTCGTCTTTTTTTCCAATCCTTGTTTTTCATCATTTATGACCATGGCGATGGGCTATAGCCCATGGTCTTGAACGGCATACTATAGCATGCCGTTTTGCATCATTTTTGAGGATTTGAAAAAAAGACGAAAATCACTCCGAGACCATGGGCTATAGCCCATCGTCTCGGAGTCATTTTCGTCTTTTTTTCAAATCCTTGTTTTTCATCATTTATGACCATGGCGATGGGCTATAGCCCATGGTCTCGAACGGCATGCTATAGTATACCGTTTTGCATCATTTTTGAGGATTTGAAAAAAAAGACGAAAATCACTCCGGGACCATGGGCTATAGCCCATCGTCTCGGAGTCATTTTCGTCTTTTTTTCAAATCCTCGTTTTTCTTCATTTATGACCATGGCGATAGGCTATAGCCCATGGTCTCGAACGGCATACTATAGCATGCCGTTTTGCATCATTTTTGAGGATTTGAAAAAAAGACGAAAATCACTCCGAGACCATGGGCTATAGCCCATCGTCTCGGAGTCCTTTTCGTCTTTTTTTCAAATCCTTGTTTTTCATCATATATGACCATGGCGATGGGCTATAGCCCATGGTCTCGAACGGCATGCTATAGTATTCCGTTTTGCATCATTTTTGAGGATTTGAAAAAAAGACGAAAATCACTCCGAGACCATGGGCTATAGCCCATCGTCTCGGAGTCATTTTCGTCTTTTTTTCAAATCCTTGTTTTTCATCATTTATGACCATGGCGATGGGCTATAGCCCATGGTCTTGAACGGCATACTATAGCATGCCGTTTTGCATCATTTTTGAGGATTTGAAAAAAAGACGAAAATCACTCCGAGACCATGGGCTATAACCCATCGTCTCAGGGGCATTTTGGTCTTTTTTTCAAATCCTTGTTTTTCATCATTTATGACCATGGCGATGGGCTATAGCCCATGGTCTTGAACGGCATACTATAGCATGCCGTTTTGCATCATTTTTGAGGATTTGAAAAAAAGACGAAAATGACTCCGAGACGATGGGCTATAGCCCATCGTCTCGGAGTCATTTTCGTCTTTTTTTCAAATCCTCGTTTTTCATCATTTATGACCATGGCGATAGGCTATAGCCCATGGTCTCGAACGGCATACTATAGCATGCCGTTTTGCATCATTTTTGAGGATTTGAAAAAAAGACGAAAATCACTCCGAGACAATGGGCTATAGCCCATCGTCTCGGAGTCATTTTCGTCTTTTTTTCAAATCCTTGTTTTTCATCATTTATGACCATGGCGATGGGCTATAGCCCATGGTCTCGAACGGCAGGCTATAGTATACCGTTTTGCATCATTTTTGAGGATTTGAAAAAAAAAGACGAAAATCACTCCGGGACCATGGGCTATAGCCCATCGTCTCGGAGTCATTTTCGTCTTTTTTTCAAATCCTCGTTTTTCATCATTTATGACCATGGCGATGGGCTATAGCCCATGGTCTCGAACGGCAGGCTATAGTATACCGTTTTGCATCATTTTTGAGGATTTGAAAAAAAAGACGAAAATCACTCCGGGACCATGGGCTATAGCCCATCGTCTCGGAGTCATTTTCGTCTTTTTTTCAAATCCTCGTTTTTCATCATTTATGACCATGGCGATAGGCTATAGCCCATGGTCTCGAACGGCATACTATAGCATGCCGTTTTGCAACATTTTTGAGGATTTGAAAAAAAGACGAAAATCACTCCGAGACCATGGGCTATAGCCCATCGTCTCAGGGGCATTTTCGTCTTTTTTTCAAATCCTTGTTTTTCATCATTTATGACCATGGCGATGGGCTATAGCCCATGGTCTCGAATGGCATACTATAGCATGCCGTTTTGCATCATTTTTGAGGATTTGAAAAAAAGACGAAAATCACTCCGAGACAATGGGCTATAGCCCATCGTCTCGGAGTCATTTTCGTCTTTTTTTCCAATCCTTGTTTTTCATCATTTATGACCATGGCGATGGGCTATAGCCCATGGTCTCGAACGGCATACTATAGCATGCCGTTTTGCAACATTTTTGAGGATTTGAAAAAAAGACGAAAATCACTCCAGGACCATGGGCTATAGCCCATCGTCTCGGAGTCATTTTCGTCTTTTTTTCAAATCCTTGTTTTTCATCATTTATGACGATGGCGATGGGCTATAGCCCATGGTCTTGAACGGCATACTATAGCATGCCGTTTTGCATCATTTTTGAGGATTTGAAAAAAAGACGAAAATCACTCCGAGACCATGGGCTATAGCCCATCGTCTCGGAGTCATTTTCGTCTTTTTTTCAAATCCTTGTTTTTCATCATTTATGACCATGGCGATGGGCTATAGCCCATGGTCTTGAACGGCATACTATAGCATGCCGTTTTGCATCATTTTTGAGGATTTGAAAAAAAGACGAAAATCACTCCGAGACCATGGGCTATAGCCCATCGTCTCGGAGTCATTTTCGTATTTTTTTCAAATCCTTGTTTTTCATCATTTATGACCATGGCGATGGGCTATAGCCCATGGTCTTGAACGGCACACTATAGCATGCCGTTTTGCATCATTTTTGAGGATTTGAAAAAAAGACGAAAATCACTCCGAGACCATGGGCTATAGCCCATCGTCTCGGAGTCATTTTCGTCTTTTTTTCAAATCCTTGTTTTTCATCATTTATGACCATGGCGATGGGCTATAGCCCATGGTCTTGAACGGCATACTATAGCATGCCGTTTTGCATCATTTCTGAGGATTTGAAAAAAAGACGAAAATCACTCCGAGACCATGGGCTATAGCCCATCGTCTCGGAGTCATTTTTGTCTTTTTTTCAAATCCTTGTTTTTCATCATTTATGACCATGGCGATGGGCTATAGCCCATGGTCTCGAACGGCATACTATAGCATGCCGTTTTGCATCATTTTTGAGGATTTGAAAAAAAGACGAAAATCACTCCGAGACCATGGGCTATAGCCCATCGTCTCGGAGTCATTTTCGTCTTTTTTTCAAATCCTTGTTTTTCATCATTTATGACCATGGCGATGGGCTATAGCCCATGGTCTCGAACGGCATGCTATAGTATTCCGTTTTGCATCATTTTTGAGGATTTGAAAAAAAAGACGAAAATCACTCCGAGACCATGGGCTATATCGTCTCGGAGTCATTTTCGTCTTTTTTTCAAATCCTTGTTTTTCATCATTTATGACCATGGCGATGGGCTATAGCCCATGGTCTTGAACGGCATACTATAGCATGCCGTTTTGCATCATTTCTGAGGATTTGAAAAAAAGACGAAAATCACTCCGAGACCATGGGCTATAGCCCATCGTCTCGGAGTCATTTTCGTCTTTTTTTCAAATCCTTGTTTTTCATCATTTATGACCATGGCGATGGGCTATAGCCCATGGTCTCGAACGGCATGCTATAGTATTCCGTTTTGCATCATTTTTGAGGATTTGAAAAAAAAGACGAAAATCACTCCGAGACCATGGGCTATAGCCCATCGTCTCGGAGTCATTTTCGTCTTTTTTTCAAATCCTCGTTTTTCATCATTTATGACCATGGCGATAGGCTATAGCCCATGGTCTCGAACGGCATACTATAGCATGCCGTTTTGCATCATTTTTGAGGATTTGAAAAAAAGACGAAAATCACTCCGAGACCATGGGCTATAGCCCATCGTCTCGGAGTAATTTTCGTCTTTTTTTCAAATCCTTGTTTTTCATCATTTATGACCATGGCGATGGGCTATAGCCCATGGTATTGAACGGCATACTATAGCATGCCGTTTTGCATCATTTTTGAGGATTTGAAAAAAAGACGAAAATCACTCCGAGACCATGGGCTATAGCCCATCGTCTCGGAGTCATTTTCGTCTTTTTTTCAAATCCTTGTTTTTCATCATTTTTGACCATGGCGATGGGCTATAGCCCATGGTCTCGAACGGCATACTATAGCATGCCGTTTTGCATCATTTTTGATGACGAAAATCACTCAGAGACCATGGGCTCTAGCCCATCGTCTCGGAGTCATTTTCGTCTTTTTTTCAAATCCTTGTTTTTCATCATTTATGACGATGGCGATGGGCTATAGCCCATGGTCTCGAACGGCATGCTATAGTATTCCGTTTTGCATAATTTTTGAGGATTTGAAAAAAAGACGAAAATCACTCCGAGACCATGGGCTATAGCCCATAGTATCGGAGTCATTTTCGTCTTTTTTCAAATCCTTGTTTTTCATCATTTATGACCATGGCGATGGGCTATAGCCCATGGTCTTGAACGGCATACTATAGCATGCCGTTTTGCATCATTTTTGAGGATTTGAAAAAAAGACGAAAATCACTCCGAGACCATGGGCTATATCGTCTCGGAGTCATTTTCGTCTTTTTTTCAAATCCTTGTTTTTCATCATTTATGACCATGGCGATGGGCTATAGCCCATGATCTTGAACGGCATACTATAGCATGCCGTTTTGCATCATTTCTGAGGATTTGAAAAAAATACGAAAATCACTCCGAGACCATGGGCTATAGCCCATCGTCTCGGAGTCATTTTTGTCTTTTTTTCAAATCCTTGTTTTTCATCATTTATGACCATGGCGATGGGCTATAGCCCATGGTCTCGAACGGCATACTATAGCATGCCGTTTTGCACCATTTTTGAGGATTTGAAAAAAAGACGAAAATCACTACGAGACCATGGGCTATAGCCCATCGTCTCGGAGTCATTTTCGTCTTTTTTTCAAATCCTTGTTTTTCATCATTTATGACCATGGCGATGGGCTATAGCCCATGGTCTCGAACGGCATGCTATAGTATTCCATTTTGCATCATTTTTGAGGATTTGAAAAAAAAGACGAAAATCACTCCGAGACCATGGGCTATAGCCCATCGTCTCGGAGTAATTTTCGTCTTTTTTTCAAATCCTTGTTTTTCATCATTTATGACCATGGCGATGGGCTATAGCCCATGGTATTGAACGGCATACTATAGCATGCCGTTTTGCATCATTTTTGAGGATTTGAAAAAAAATAAAATAAATCACTCCGAGACCATGGGCTATAGCCCATCGTCTCGGAGTCATTTTCGTCTTTTTTTCAAGTCCTTGTTTTTCATCATTTATGACCATGGCGATGGGCTATAGCCCATGGTCTCGAACGGCATACTATAGCATGCCGTTTTGCAAACTTTTTGAGGATTTGAAAAAAAGACGAAAATCACTCCGAGACCATGGGCTCTAGCCCATCGTCTCGGAGTCATTTTCGTCTTTTTTTCAAATCCTTGTTTTTCATCATTTATGACCATGGCGATGGGCTATAGCCCATGGTCTCGAACGGCATGCTATAGTATTCCGTTTTGCATCATTTTTGAGGATTTGAAAAAAAAGACGAAAATCACTCCGAGACCATGGGCTATAGCCCATCGTCTCGGAGTCATTTTCGTCTTTTTTTCAAATCCTTGTTTTTCATCATTTATGACCATGGCGATGGGCTATAGCCCATGGTCTCGAACGGCATACTATAGCATGCCGTTTTGCAAACTTTTTGAGGATTTGAAAAAAAGACGAAAATCACTCCGAGACCATGGGCTCTAGCCCATCGTCTCGGAGTCATTTTCGTCTTTTTTTCAAATCCTTGTTTTTCATCATTTATGAAGATGGCGATGGGCTATAGCCCATGGTCTTGAACGGCATACTATAGCATGCTGTTTTGCATCATTTTTGAGGATTTGAAAAAAAGACGAAAATCACTCCGAGACCATGGGCTATAGCCCATCGTCTCGGAGTCATTTTCGTCTTTTTTTCAAATCCTTGTTTTTCATCATTTATGACCATGGCGATGGGCTAAAGCCCATGGTCTCGAACGGCATACTATAGTATTCCATTTTGCATCATTTTTGAGGATTTGAAAAAAAAGACGAAAATCACTCCGAGACCATGGGCTATAGCCCATCGTCTCGGAGTAATTTTCGTCTTTTTTTCAAATCCTTGTTTTTCATCATTTATGACCATGGCGATGGGCTATAGCCCATGGTATTGAACGGCATACTATAGCATGCCGTTTTGCATCATTTTTGAGGATTTGAAAAAAAGAAAAAAAAATCACTCCGAGACCATGGGCTATAGCCCATCGTCTCGGAGTCATTTTCGTCTTTTTTTCAAATCCTTGTTTTTCATCATTTATGACCATGGCGATGGGCTATAGCCCATGGTCTCGAACGGCATACTATAGCATGCCGTTTTGCAAACTTTTTGAGGATTTGAAAAAAAGACGAAAATCACTCCGAGACCATGGGCTCTAGCCCATCGTCTCGGAGTCATTTTCGTCTTTTTTTCAAATCCTTGTTTTTCATCATTTATGACGATGGCGATGGGCTATAGCCCATGGTCTTGAACGGCATACTATAGCATGCCGTTTTGCATCATTTTTGAGGATTTGAAAAAAAGACGAAAATCACTCCGAGACCATGGGCTATAGCCCATCGTCTCGGAGTCATTTTCGTCTTTTTTTCAAATCCTTGTTTTTCATCATTTATGACCATGGCGATGGGCTAAAGCCCATGGTCTCGAACGGCATACTATAGCATGCCGTTTTGCAAATGTTTTGAGGATTTTAAAAAAAGACGAAAATCACTCCGAGACCATGGGCTCTAGCCCATCGTCTCGGAGTCATTTTCGTCTTTTTTTCAA
This sequence comes from Electrona antarctica, assembly GCF_951216825.1. Taxonomy (NCBI): domain Eukaryota; kingdom Metazoa; phylum Chordata; class Actinopteri; order Myctophiformes; family Myctophidae; genus Electrona; species Electrona antarctica. The sequence goes on from NC_136806.1 coordinate 57,807,912, forward strand.
ATCCTTGTTTTTCATCATTTATGACGATGGCGATGGGCTATAGCCCATGGTCTTGAACGGCATACTATAGCATGCCGTTTTGCATCATTTTTGAGGATTTGAAAAAAAGCCGAAAATCACTCCGAGACCATGGGCTATAGCCCATCGTCTCGGAGTCATTTTCGTCTTTTTTTCAAATCCTTGTTTTTCATCATTTATGACCATGGCGATGGGCTATAGCCCATGGTCTTGAACGGCATACTATAGCATGCCGTTTTGCATCATTTTTGAGGATTTGAAAAAAAGACGAAAATCACTCCGAGACCATGGGCTATAGCCCATCGTCCCGGAGTCATTTTCGTTTTTTTTTCAAATCCTTGTTTTTCATCATTTATGACCATGGCGATGGGCTATAGCCCATGGTCTCGAACGGCATACTATAGCATACCGTTTTGCATCATTTTTGAGGATTTGAAAAAAAGACGAAAATCACTCCGAGACCATGGGCTATAGCCCATCGTCTCGGTGTCATTTTCGTCTTTTTTTCAAATCCTTGTTTTTCATCATTTATGACCATGGCGATGGGCTATAGCCCATTGTCTTGAACGGCATACTATAGCATGCCGTTTTGCATCATTTTTGAGGATTTGAAAAAAAGACGAAAATCACTCCGAGACCATGGGCTATAGCCCATCGTCTCGGTGTCATTTTCGTCTTTTTTTCAAATCCTTGTTTTTCATCATTTATGACCATGGCGATGGGCTATAGCCCATGGTCTCGAACGGCATACTATAGCATGCCGTTTTGCATCATTTTTGAGGATTTGAAAAAAAGACGAAAATCACTCCGAGACCATGGGCTATAGCCCATCGTCTCGGAGTCATTTTCGTCTTTTTTTCAAATCCTTGTTTTTCATCATTTATGACCATGGCGATGGGCTATAGCCCATGGTCTCGAACGGCATGCTATAGTATTCCGTTTTGCATCATTTTTGAGGATTTGAAAAAAAAGACGAAAATCACTCCGAGACCATGGGCTATATCGTCTCGGAGTCATTTTCGTCTTTTTTTCAAATCCTTGTTTTTCATCATTTATGACCATGGCGATGGGCTATAGCCCATGGTCTTGAACGGCATACTATAGCATGCCGTTTTGCATCATTTCTGAGGATTTGAAAAAAAGACGAAAATCACTCCGAGACCATGGGCTATAGCCCATCGTCTCGGAGTCATTTTCGTCTTTTTTTCAAATCCTTGTTTTTCATCATTTATGACCATGGCGATGGGCTATAGCCCATGGTCTCGAACGGCATGCTATAGTATTCCGTTTTGCATCATTTTTGAGGATTTGAAAAAAAAGACGAAAATCACTCCGAGACCATGGGCTATAGCCCATCGTCTCGGAGTCATTTTCGTCTTTTTTTTCAAATCCTTGTTTTTCATCATTTATGACCATGGCGATGGGCTATAGCCCATGGTCTCGAACGGCATACTATAGCATGCCGTTTTGCATCATTTTTGAGGATTTGAAAAAAAGACGAAAATCACTCCGAGACCATGGGCTATAGCCCATCGTCTCGGAGTCATTTTCGTCTTTTTTTCAAATCCTTGTTTTTCATCATTTATGACCATGGCGATGGGCTATAGCCCATGGTCTCGAATGGCATACTATAGCATGCCGTTTTGCATCATTTTTGAGGATTTGAAAAAAAAGACGAAAATCACTCCGGGACCATGGGCTATAGCCCATCGTCTCGGAGTCATTTTCGTCTTTTTTTTCAAATCCTTGTTTTTCATCATTTATGACCATGGCGATAGGCTATAGCCCATGGTCTCGAACGGCATGCTATAGTATTCCGTTTTGCATCATTTTTGAGGATTTGAAAAAAAAGACGAAAATCACTCCGAGACCATGGGCTATAGCCCATCGTCTCGGAGTCATTTTCGTCTTTTTTTTCAAATCCTTGTTTTTCATCATTTATGACCATGGCGATGGGCTATAGCCCATGGTCTCGAACGGCATACTATAGCATGCCGTTTTGCATCATTTTTGAGGATTTGAAAAAAAGACGAAAATCACTCCGAGACCATGGGCTATAGCCCATCGTCTCGGAGTCATTTTCGTCTTTTTTTCAAATCCTTGTTTTTCATCATTTATGACCATGGCGATGGGCTATAGCCCATGGTCTCGAATGGCATACTATAGCATGCCGTTTTGCATCATTTTTGAGGATTTGAAAAAAAAGACGAAAATCACTCCGGGACCATGGGCTATAGCCCATCGTCTCGGAGTCATTTTCGTCTTTTTTTTCAAATCCTTGTTTTTCATCATTTATGACCATGGCGATGGGCTATAGCCCATGGTCTCGAACGGCATACTATAGCATGCCGTTTTGCATCATTTTTGAGGATTTGAAAAAAAGACGAAAATCACTCCGAGACCATGGGCTATAGCCCATCGTCTCGGAGTCATTTTCGTCTTTTTTTCAAATCCTTGTTTTTCATCATTTATGACCATGGCGATGGGCTATAGCCCATGGTCTCGAATGGCATACTATAGCATGCCGTTTTGCATCATTTTTGAGGATTTGAAAAAAAAGACGAAAATCACTCCGGGACCATGGGCTATAGCCCATCGTCTCGGAGTCATTTTCGTCTTTTTTTCAAATCCTCGTTTTTCATCATTTATGACCATGGCGATAGGCTATAGCCCATGGTCTCGAACGGCATACTATAGCATGCCGTTTTGCATCATTTTTGAGGATTTGAAAAAAAGACGATAATCACTCCGAGACCATGGGCTATAGCCCATCGTCTCGGAGTAATTTTCGTCTTTTTTTTCAAATCCTTGTTTTTCATAATTTATGACCATGGCGATGGGCTATAGCCCATGGTCTCGAACGGCATGCTATAGTATTCCGTTTTGCATCATTTTTGAGGATTTGAAAAAAAAGACGAAAGTCACTCCGAGACCATGGGCTATAGCCCATCGTCTCAGTGTCATTTTCGTCTTTTTTTCAAATCCTCGTTTTTCATCATTTATGACCATGGCGATAGGCTATAGCCCATGGTCTCGAACGGCATACTATAGCATACCGTTTTGCATAATTTTTGAGGATTTGAAAAAAAGACGAAAATCACTCCGAGACCATGGGCTATAGCCCATCGTCTCGGAGTCATTTTCGTCTTTTTTTCAAATCCTTGTTTTTCATCATTTATGACCATGGCGATGGGCTATAGCCCATGGTCTCGAATGGCATACTATAGCATGCCGTTTTCCATCATTTTTGAGGATTTGAAAAAAAGACGAAAATCACTCCGAGACCATGGGCTATAGCCCATCGTCTCGGAGTCATTTTCGTCTTTTTTTCAAATCCTCGTTTTTCGTAATTTATGACCATGGCGATGGGCTATAGCCCATGGTCTCGAACGGCAGGCTATAGTATACCGTTTTGCATCATTTTTGAGGATTTGAAAAAAAAGACGAAAATCACTCCGGGACCATGGGCTATAGCCCATCGTCTCGGAGTCATTTTCGTCTTTTTTTCAAATCCTCGTTTTTCATCATTTATGACCATGGCGATAGGCTATAGCCCATGGTCTCGAACGGCATACTATAGCATGCCGTTTTGCATCATTTTTGAGGATTTGAAAAAAAGACGAAAATCACTCCGAGACCATGGGCTATAGCCCATCGTCTCGGAGTCATTTTCGTCTTTTTTTCAAATCCTTGTTTTTCATCATTTATGACCATGGCGATGGGCTATAGCCCATGGTCTCGAATGGCATACTATAGCATGCCGTTTTCCATCATTTTTGAGGATTTGAAAAAAAGACGAAAATCACTCCGAGACAATGGGCTATAGCCCATCGTCTCGGAGTCATTTTCGTATTTTTTTCAAATCCTTGTTTTTCATCATTTATGACCATGGCGATGGGCTATAGCCCATGGTCTTGAACGGCATACTATAGCATGCCGTTTTGCATCATTTTTGAGGATTTGAAAAAAAGACGAAAATGACTCCGAGACGATGGGCTATAGCCCATCGTCTCGGAGTCATTTTCGTTTTGCAACATTTTTGAGGATTTGAAAAAAAGACGAAAATCACTCCGGGACCATGGGCTATAGCCCATCGTCTCGGAGTCATTTTCGTCTTTTTTTCAAATCCTTGTTTTTCATCATTTATGACGATGGCGATGGGCTATAGCCCATGGTCTTGAACGGCATACTATAGCATGCCGTTTTGCATCATTTTTGAGGATTTGAAAAAAAGACGAAAATCACTCCGAGACCATGGGCTATAGCCCATCGTCTCGGAGTCATTTTCGTCTTTTTTTCAAATCCTTGTTTTTCATCATTTATGACCATGGCGATGGGCTATAGCCCATGGTCTTGAACGGCATACTATAGCATGCCGTTTTGCATCATTTTTGAGGATTTGAAAAAAAGACGAAAATCACTCCGGGACCATGGGCTATAGCCCATCGTCTCGGAGTCATTTTCGTCTTTTTTTCAAATCCTTGTTTTTCATCATTTATGACGATGGCGATGGGCTATAGCCCATGGTCTTGAACGGCATACTATAGCATGCCGTTTTGCATCATTTTTGAGGATTTGAAAAAAAGACGAAAATCACTCCGGGACCATGGGCTATAGCCCATCGTCTCGGAGTGATTTTCGTCTTTTTTTCAAATCCTTGTTTTTCATCATTTATGACCATGGCGATGGGCTATAGCCCATGGTCTCGAACAGCAGGCTATAGTATACCGTTTTGCATCATTTTTGAGGATTTGAAAAAAAAGACGAAAATCACTCCGGGACCATGGGCTATAGCCCATCGTCTCGGAGTCATTTTCGTCTTTTTTTCAAATCCTCGTTTTTCATCATTTATGACCATGGCGATAGGCTATAGCCCATGGTCTCGAACGGCATACTATAGCATGCCGTTTTGCATCATTTTTGAGGATTTGAAAAAAAGACGAAAATCACTCCGGGACCATGGGCTATAGCCCATCGTCTCGGAGTCATTTTCGTCTTTTTTTCAAATCCTCGTTTTTCATCATTTATGACCATGGCGATAGGCTATAGCCCATGGTCTCGAACGGCATACTATAGCATGCCGTTTTGCATCATTTTTGAGGATTTGAAAAAAAGACGAAAATCACTCCGAGACCATGGGCTATAGCCCATCGTCTCGGAGTCATTTTCGTCTTTTTTTCAAATCCTTGTTTTTCATCATTTATGACCATGGCGATGGGCTATAGCCCATGGTCTCGAACGGCATGCTATAGTATACCGTTTTGCATCATTTTTGAGGATTTGAAAAAAAAGACGAAAATCACTCCGGGACCATGGGCTATAGCCCATCGTCTCGGAGTCATTTTCGTCTTTTTTTCAAATCCTCGTTTTTCATCATTTATGACCATGGCGATAGGCTATAGCCCATGGTCTCGAACGGCATACTATAGCATGCCGTTTTGCATCATTTTTGAGGATTTGAAAAAAAGACGAAAATCACTCCGAGACCATGGGCTATAGCCCATCGTCTCGGAGTCCTTTTCGTCTTTTTTTCAAATCCTTGTTTTTCATCATATATGACCATGGCGATGGGCTATAGCCCATGGTCTCGAACGGCATGCTATAGTATTCCGTTTTGCATCATTTTTGAGGATTTGAAAAAAAGACGAAAATCACTCCGAGACCATGGGCTATAGCCCATCGTCTCGGAGTCATTTTCGTCTTTTTTTCAAATCCTTGTTTTTCATCATTTATGACCATGGCGATGGGCTATAGCCCATGGTCTTGAACGGCATACTATAGCATGCCGTTTTGCATCATTTTTGAGGATTTGAAAAAAAGACGAAAATCACTCCGAGACCATGGGCTATAGCCCATCGTCTCGGAGTCATTTTCGTCTTTTTTTCAAATCCTTGTTTTTCATCATTTATGACCATGGCGATGGGCTATAGCCCATGGTCTCGAATGGCATACTATAGCATGCCGTTTTCCATCATTTTTGAGGATTTGAAAAAAAGACGAAAATCACTCCGAGACAATGGGCTATAGCCCATCGTCTCGGAGTCATTTTCGTCTTTTTTTCAAATCCTTGTTTTTCATCATTTATGACCATGGTGATGGGCTATAGCCCATGGTCTCGAACGGCAGGCTATAGTATACCGTTTTGCATCATTTTTGAGGATTTGAAAAAAAGGACGAAAATCACTCCGGGACCATGGGCTATAGCCCATCGTCTCGGAGTCATTTTCGTCTTTTTTTCAAATCCTCGTTTTTCATCATTTATGACCATGGCGATGGGCTATAGCCCATGGTCTCGAACGGCAGGCTATAGTATACCGTTTTGCATCATTTTTGAGGATTTGAAAAAAAAGACGAAAATCACTCCGGGACCATCGGCTATAGCCCATCGTCTCGGAGTCATTTTCGTCTTTTTTTCAAATCCTCGTTTTTCATCATTTATGACCATGGCGATAGGCTATAGCCCATGGTCTCGAACGGCATACTATAGCATGCCGTTTTGCATCATTTTTGAGGATTTGAAAAAAAGACGAAAATCACTCCGAGACCATGGGCTATAGCCCATCGTCTCAGGGGCATTTTCGTCTTTTTTTCAAATCCTTGTTTTTCATCATTTATGACCATGGCGATGGGCTATAGCCCATGGTCTCGAATGGCATACTATAGCATGCCGTTTTCCATCATTTTTGAGGATTTGAAAAAAAGACGAAAATCACTCCGAGACAATGGGCTATAGCCCATCGTCTCGGAGTCATTTTCGTCTTTTTTCAAATCCTTGTTTTTCATCATTTATGACCATGGCGATGGGCTATAGCCCATGGTCTTGAACGGCATACTATAGCATGCCGTTTTGCATCATTTTTGAGGATTTGAAAAAAAGACGAAAATGACTCCGAGACGATGGGCTATAGCCCATCGTCTCGGAGTCATTTTCGTCTTTTTTTCAAATCCTCGTTTTTCATCATTTATGACCATGGCGATAGGCTATAGCCCATGGTCTCGAACGGCATACTATAGCATGCCGTTTTGCATCATTTTTGAGGATTTGAAAAAAAGACGAAAATCACTCCGAGACAATGGGCTATAGCCCATCGTCTCGGAGTCATTTTCGTCTTTTTTTCAAATCCTTGTTTTTCATCATTTATGACCATGGCGATGGGCTATAGCCCATGGTCTCGAACGGCAGGCTATAGTATACCGTTTTGCATCATTTTTGAGGATTTGAAAAAAAAAGACGAAAATCACTCCGGGACCATGGGCTATAGCCCATCGTCTCGGAGTCATTTTCGTCTTTTTTTCAAATCCTCGTTTTTCATCATTTATGACCATGGCGATGGGCTATAGCCCATGGTCTCGAACGGCAGGCTATAGTATACCGTTTTGCATCATTTTTGAGGATTTGAAAAAAAAGACGAAAATCACTCCGGGACCATGGGCTATAGCCCATCGTCTCGGAGTCATTTTCGTCTTTTTTTCAAATCCTCGTTTTTCATCATTTATGACCATGGCGATAGGCTATAGCCCATGGTCTCGAACGGCATACTATAGCATGCCGTTTTGCAACATTTTTGAGGATTTGAAAAAAAGACGAAAATCACTCCGAGACCATGGGCTATAGCCCATCGTCTCAGGGGCATTTTCGTCTTTTTTTCAAATCCTTGTTTTTCATCATTTATGACCATGGCGATGGGCTATAGCCCATGGTCTCGAATGGCATACTATAGCATGCCGTTTTGCATCATTTTTGAGGATTTGAAAAAAAGACGAAAATCACTCCGAGACAATGGGCTATAGCCCATCGTCTCGGAGTCATTTTCGTCTTTTTTTCAAATCCTCGTTTTTCATCATTTATGACCATGGCGATAGGCTATAGCCCATGGTCTCGAACGGCATACTATAGCATGCCGTTTTGCATCATTTTTGAGGATTTGAAAAAAAGACGAAAATCACTCCGAGACCATGGGCTATAGCCCATCGTCTCAGGGGCATTTTCGTCTTTTTTTCAAATCCTTGTTTTTCATCATTTATGACCATGGCGATGGGCTATAGCCCATGGTCTCGAATGGCATACTATAGCATGCCGTTTTCCATCATTTTTGAGGATTTGAAAAAAAGACGAAAATCACTCCGAGACAATGGGCTATAGCCCATCGTCTCGGAGTCATTTTCGTCTTTTTTCAAATCCTTGTTTTTCATCATTTATGACCATGGCGATGGGCTATAGCCCATGGTCTTGAACGGCATACTATAGCATGCCGTTTTGCATCATTTTTGAGGATTTGAAAAAAAGACGAAAATGACTCCGAGACGATGGGCTATAGCCCATCGTCTCGGAGTCATTTTCGTCTTTTTTTCAAATCCTCGTTTTTCATCATTTATGACCATGGCGATAGGCTATAGCCCATGGTCTCGAACGGCATACTATAGCATGCCGTTTTGCATCATTTTTGAGGATTTGAAAAAAAGACGAAAATCACTCCGAGACAATGGGCTATAGCCCATCGTCTCGGAGTCATTTTCGTCTTTTTTTCAAATCCTTGTTTTTCATCATTTATGACCATGGCGATGGGCTATAGCCCATGGTCTCGAACGGCAGGCTATAGTATACCGTTTTGCATCATTTTTGAGGATTTGAAAAAAAAAGACGAAAATCACTCCGGGACCATGGGCTATAGCCCATCGTCTCGGAGTCATTTTCGTCTTTTTTTCAAATCCTCGTTTTTCATCATTTATGACCATGGCGATGGGCTATAGCCCATGGTCTCGAACGGCAGGCTATAGTATACCGTTTTGCATCATTTTTGAGGATTTGAAAAAAAAGACGAAAATCACTCCGGGACCATGGGCTATAGCCCATCGTCTCGGAGTCATTTTCGTCTTTTTTTCAAATCCTCGTTTTTCATCATTTATGACCATGGCGATAGGCTATAGCCCATGGTCTCGAACGGCATACTATAGCATGCCGTTTTGCAACATTTTTGAGGATTTGAAAAAAAGACGAAAATCACTCCGAGACCATGGGCTATAGCCCATCGTCTCAGGGGCATTTTCGTCTTTTTTTCAAATCCTTGTTTTTCATCATTTATGACCATGGCGATGGGCTATAGCCCATGGTCTCGAATGGCATACTATAGCATGCCGTTTTGCATCATTTTTGAGGATTTGAAAAAAAGACGAAAATCACTCCGAGACAATGGGCTATAGCCCATCGTCTCGGAGTCATTTTCGTCTTTTTTTCCAATCCTTGTTTTTCATCATTTATGACCATGGCGATGGGCTATAGCCCATGGTCTTGAACGGCATACTATAGCATGCCGTTTTGCATCATTTTTGAGGATTTGAAAAAAAGACGAAAATCACTCCGAGACCATGGGCTATAGCCCATCGTCTCGGAGTCATTTTCGTCTTTTTTTCAAATCCTTGTTTTTCATCATTTATGACCATGGCGATGGGCTATAGCCCATGGTCTCGAACGGCATGCTATAGTATACCGTTTTGCATCATTTTTGAGGATTTGAAAAAAAAAGACGAAAATCACTCCGGGACCATGGGCTATAGCCCATCGTCTCGGAGTCATTTTCGTCTTTTTTTCAAATCCTCGTTTTTCTTCATTTATGACCATGGCGATAGGCTATAGCCCATGGTCTCGAACGGCATACTATAGCATGCCGTTTTGCATCATTTTTGAGGATTTGAAAAAAAGACGAAAATCACTCCGAGACCATGGGCTATAGCCCATCGTCTCGGAGTCCTTTTCGTCTTTTTTTCAAATCCTTGTTTTTCATCATATATGACCATGGCGATGGGCTATAGCCCATGGTCTCGAACGGCATGCTATAGTATTCCGTTTTGCATCATTTTTGAGGATTTGAAAAAAAGACGAAAATCACTCCGAGACCATGGGCTATAGCCCATCGTCTCGGAGTCATTTTCGTCTTTTTTTCAAATCCTTGTTTTTCATCATTTATGACCATGGCGATGGGCTATAGCCCATGGTCTTGAACGGCATACTATAGCATGCCGTTTTGCATCATTTTTGAGGATTTGAAAAAAAGACGAAAATCACTCCGAGACCATGGGCTATAACCCATCGTCTCAGGGGCATTTTGGTCTTTTTTTCAAATCCTTGTTTTTCATCATTTATGACCATGGCGATGGGCTATAGCCCATGGTCTTGAACGGCATACTATAGCATGCCGTTTTGCATCATTTTTGAGGATTTGAAAAAAAGACGAAAATGACTCCGAGACGATGGGCTATAGCCCATCGTCTCGGAGTCATTTTCGTCTTTTTTTCAAATCCTCGTTTTTCATCATTTATGACCATGGCGATAGGCTATAGCCCATGGTCTCGAACGGCATACTATAGCATGCCGTTTTGCATCATTTTTGAGGATTTGAAAAAAAGACGAAAATCACTCCGAGACAATGGGCTATAGCCCATCGTCTCGGAGTCATTTTCGTCTTTTTTTCAAATCCTTGTTTTTCATCATTTATGACCATGGCGATGGGCTATAGCCCATGGTCTCGAACGGCAGGCTATAGTATACCGTTTTGCATCATTTTTGAGGATTTGAAAAAAAAAGACGAAAATCACTCCGGGACCATGGGCTATAGCCCATCGTCTCGGAGTCATTTTCGTCTTTTTTTCAAATCCTCGTTTTTCATCATTTATGACCATGGCGATGGGCTATAGCCCATGGTCTCGAACGGCAGGCTATAGTATACCGTTTTGCATCATTTTTGAGGATTTGAAAAAAAAGACGAAAATCACTCCGGGACCATGGGCTATAGCCCATCGTCTCGGAGTCATTTTCGTCTTTTTTTCAAATCCTCGTTTTTCATCATTTATGACCATGGCGATAGGCTATAGCCCATGGTCTCGAACGGCATACTATAGCATGCCGTTTTGCAACATTTTTGAGGATTTGAAAAAAAGACGAAAATCACTCCGAGACCATGGGCTATAGCCCATCGTCTCAGGGGCATTTTCGTCTTTTTTTCAAATCCTTGTTTTTCATCATTTATGACCATGGCGATGGGCTATAGCCCATGGTCTCGAATGGCATACTATAGCATGCCGTTTTGCATCATTTTTGAGGATTTGAAAAAAAGACGAAAATCACTCCGAGACAATGGGCTATAGCCCATCGTCTCGGAGTCATTTTCGTCTTTTTTTCCAATCCTTGTTTTTCATCATTTATGACCATGGCGATGGGCTATAGCCCATGGTCTCGAACGGCATACTATAGCATGCCGTTTTGCAACATTTTTGAGGATTTGAAAAAAAGACGAAAATCACTCCAGGACCATGGGCTATAGCCCATCGTCTCGGAGTCATTTTCGTCTTTTTTTCAAATCCTTGTTTTTCATCATTTATGACGATGGCGATGGGCTATAGCCCATGGTCTTGAACGGCATACTATAGCATGCCGTTTTGCATCATTTTTGAGGATTTGAAAAAAAGACGAAAATCACTCCGAGACCATGGGCTATAGCCCATCGTCTCGGAGTCATTTTCGTCTTTTTTTCAAATCCTTGTTTTTCATCATTTATGACCATGGCGATGGGCTATAGCCCATGGTCTTGAACGGCATACTATAGCATGCCGTTTTGCATCATTTTTGAGGATTTGAAAAAAAGACGAAAATCACTCCGAGACCATGGGCTATAGCCCATCGTCTCGGAGTCATTTTCGTATTTTTTTCAAATCCTTGTTTTTCATCATTTATGACCATGGCGATGGGCTATAGCCCATGGTCTTGAACGGCACACTATAGCATGCCGTTTTGCATCATTTTTGAGGATTTGAAAAAAAGACGAAAATCACTCCGAGACCATGGGCTATAGCCCATCGTCTCGGAGTCATTTTCGTCTTTTTTTCAAATCCTTGTTTTTCATCATTTATGACCATGGCGATGGGCTATAGCCCATGGTCTTGAACGGCATACTATAGCATGCCGTTTTGCATCATTTCTGAGGATTTGAAAAAAAGACGAAAATCACTCCGAGACCATGGGCTATAGCCCATCGTCTCGGAGTCATTTTTGTCTTTTTTTCAAATCCTTGTTTTTCATCATTTATGACCATGGCGATGGGCTATAGCCCATGGTCTCGAACGGCATACTATAGCATGCCGTTTTGCATCATTTTTGAGGATTTGAAAAAAAGACGAAAATCACTCCGAGACCATGGGCTATAGCCCATCGTCTCGGAGTCATTTTCGTCTTTTTTTCAAATCCTTGTTTTTCATCATTTATGACCATGGCGATGGGCTATAGCCCATGGTCTCGAACGGCATGCTATAGTATTCCGTTTTGCATCATTTTTGAGGATTTGAAAAAAAAGACGAAAATCACTCCGAGACCATGGGCTATATCGTCTCGGAGTCATTTTCGTCTTTTTTTCAAATCCTTGTTTTTCATCATTTATGACCATGGCGATGGGCTATAGCCCATGGTCTTGAACGGCATACTATAGCATGCCGTTTTGCATCATTTCTGAGGATTTGAAAAAAAGACGAAAATCACTCCGAGACCATGGGCTATAGCCCATCGTCTCGGAGTCATTTTCGTCTTTTTTTCAAATCCTTGTTTTTCATCATTTATGACCATGGCGATGGGCTATAGCCCATGGTCTCGAACGGCATGCTATAGTATTCCGTTTTGCATCATTTTTGAGGATTTGAAAAAAAAGACGAAAATCACTCCGAGACCATGGGCTATAGCCCATCGTCTCGGAGTCATTTTCGTCTTTTTTTCAAATCCTCGTTTTTCATCATTTATGACCATGGCGATAGGCTATAGCCCATGGTCTCGAACGGCATACTATAGCATGCCGTTTTGCATCATTTTTGAGGATTTGAAAAAAAGACGAAAATCACTCCGAGACCATGGGCTATAGCCCATCGTCTCGGAGTAATTTTCGTCTTTTTTTCAAATCCTTGTTTTTCATCATTTATGACCATGGCGATGGGCTATAGCCCATGGTATTGAACGGCATACTATAGCATGCCGTTTTGCATCATTTTTGAGGATTTGAAAAAAAGACGAAAATCACTCCGAGACCATGGGCTATAGCCCATCGTCTCGGAGTCATTTTCGTCTTTTTTTCAAATCCTTGTTTTTCATCATTTTTGACCATGGCGATGGGCTATAGCCCATGGTCTCGAACGGCATACTATAGCATGCCGTTTTGCATCATTTTTGATGACGAAAATCACTCAGAGACCATGGGCTCTAGCCCATCGTCTCGGAGTCATTTTCGTCTTTTTTTCAAATCCTTGTTTTTCATCATTTATGACGATGGCGATGGGCTATAGCCCATGGTCTCGAACGGCATGCTATAGTATTCCGTTTTGCATAATTTTTGAGGATTTGAAAAAAAGACGAAAATCACTCCGAGACCATGGGCTATAGCCCATAGTATCGGAGTCATTTTCGTCTTTTTTCAAATCCTTGTTTTTCATCATTTATGACCATGGCGATGGGCTATAGCCCATGGTCTTGAACGGCATACTATAGCATGCCGTTTTGCATCATTTTTGAGGATTTGAAAAAAAGACGAAAATCACTCCGAGACCATGGGCTATATCGTCTCGGAGTCATTTTCGTCTTTTTTTCAAATCCTTGTTTTTCATCATTTATGACCATGGCGATGGGCTATAGCCCATGATCTTGAACGGCATACTATAGCATGCCGTTTTGCATCATTTCTGAGGATTTGAAAAAAATACGAAAATCACTCCGAGACCATGGGCTATAGCCCATCGTCTCGGAGTCATTTTTGTCTTTTTTTCAAATCCTTGTTTTTCATCATTTATGACCATGGCGATGGGCTATAGCCCATGGTCTCGAACGGCATACTATAGCATGCCGTTTTGCATCATTTTTGAGGATTTGAAAAAAAGACGAAAATCACTACGAGACCATGGGCTATAGCCCATCGTCTCGGAGTCATTTTCGTCTTTTTTTCAAATCCTTGTTTTTCATCATTTATGACCATGGCGATGGGCTATAGCCCATGGTCTCGAACGGCATGCTATAGTATTCCATTTTGCATCATTTTTGAGGATTTGAAAAAAAAGACGAAAATCACTCCGAGACCATGGGCTATAGCCCATCGTCTCGGAGTAATTTTCGTCTTTTTTTCAAATCCTTGTTTTTCATCATTTATGACCATGGCGATGGGCTATAGCCCATGGTATTGAACGGCATACTATAGCATGCCGTTTTGCATCATTTTTGAGGATTTGAAAAAAAATAAAATAAATCACTCCGAGACCATGGGCTATAGCCCATCGTCTCGGAGTCATTTTCGTCTTTTTTTCAAGTCCTTGTTTTTCATCATTTATGACCATGGCGATGGGCTATAGCCCATGGTCTCGAACGGCATACTATAGCATGCCGTTTTGCAAACTTTTTGAGGATTTGAAAAAAAGACGAAAATCACTCCGAGACCATGGGCTCTAGCCCATCGTCTCGGAGTCATTTTCGTCTTTTTTTCAAATCCTTGTTTTTCATCATTTATGACCATGGCGATGGGCTATAGCCCATGGTCTCGAACGGCATGCTATAGTATTCCGTTTTGCATCATTTTTGAGGATTTGAAAAAAAAGACGAAAATCACTCCGAGACCATGGGCTATAGCCCATCGTCTCGGAGTCATTTTCGTCTTTTTTTCAAATCCTTGTTTTTCATCATTTATGACCATGGCGATGGGCTATAGCCCATGGTCTCGAACGGCATACTATAGCATGCCGTTTTGCAAACTTTTTGAGGATTTGAAAAAAAGACGAAAATCACTCCGAGACCATGGGCTCTAGCCCATCGTCTCGGAGTCATTTTCGTCTTTTTTTCAAATCCTTGTTTTTCATCATTTATGAAGATGGCGATGGGCTATAGCCCATGGTCTTGAACGGCATACTATAGCATGCTGTTTTGCATCATTTTTGAGGATTTGAAAAAAAGACGAAAATCACTCCGAGACCATGGGCTATAGCCCATCGTCTCGGAGTCATTTTCGTCTTTTTTTCAAATCCTTGTTTTTCATCATTTATGACCATGGCGATGGGCTAAAGCCCATGGTCTCGAACGGCATACTATAGTATTCCATTTTGCATCATTTTTGAGGATTTGAAAAAAAAGACGAAAATCACTCCGAGACCATGGGCTATAGCCCATCGTCTCGGAGTAATTTTCGTCTTTTTTTCAAATCCTTGTTTTTCATCATTTATGACCATGGCGATGGGCTATAGCCCATGGTATTGAACGGCATACTATAGCATGCCGTTTTGCATCATTTTTGAGGATTTGAAAAAAAGAAAAAAAAATCACTCCGAGACCATGGGCTATAGCCCATCGTCTCGGAGTCATTTTCGTCTTTTTTTCAAATCCTTGTTTTTCATCATTTATGACCATGGCGATGGGCTATAGCCCATGGTCTCGAACGGCATACTATAGCATGCCGTTTTGCAAACTTTTTGAGGATTTGAAAAAAAGACGAAAATCACTCCGAGACCATGGGCTCTAGCCCATCGTCTCGGAGTCATTTTCGTCTTTTTTTCAAATCCTTGTTTTTCATCATTTATGACGATGGCGATGGGCTATAGCCCATGGTCTTGAACGGCATACTATAGCATGCCGTTTTGCATCATTTTTGAGGATTTGAAAAAAAGACGAAAATCACTCCGAGACCATGGGCTATAGCCCATCGTCTCGGAGTCATTTTCGTCTTTTTTTCAAATCCTTGTTTTTCATCATTTATGACCATGGCGATGGGCTAAAGCCCATGGTCTCGAACGGCATACTATAGCATGCCGTTTTGCAAATGTTTTGAGGATTTTAAAAAAAGACGAAAATCACTCCGAGACCATGGGCTCTAGCCCATCGTCTCGGAGTCATTTTCGTCTTTTTTTCAAATCCTTGTTTTTCATCATTTATGACGATGGCGATGGGCTATAGCCCATGGTCTTGAACGGCATACTATAGCATGCCGTTTTGCATCATTTTTGAGGATTTGAAAAAAAGCCGAAAATCACTCCGAGACCATGGGCTATAGCCCATCGTCTCGGAGTCATTTTCGTCTTTTTTTCAAATCCTTGTTTTTCATCATTTATGACCATGGCGATGGGCTATAGCCCATGGTCTTGAACGGCATACTATAGCATGCCGTTTTGCATCATTTTTGAGGATTTGAAAAAAAGACGAAAATCACTCCGAGACCATGGGCTATAGCCCATCGTCCCGGAGTCATTTTCGTTTTTTTTTCAAATCCTTGTTTTTCATCATTTATGACCATGGCGATGGGCTATAGCCCATGGTCTCGAACGGCATACTATAGCATACCGTTTTGCATCATTTTTGAGGATTTGAAAAAAAGACGAAAATCACTCCGAGACCATGGGCTATAGCCCATCGTCTCGGTGTCATTTTCGTCTTTTTTTCAAATCCTTGTTTTTCATCATTTATGACCATGGCGATGGGCTATAGCCCATTGTCTTGAACGGCATACTATAGCATGCCGTTTTGCATCATTTTTGAGGATTTGAAAAAAAGACGAAAATCACTCCGAGACCATGGGCTATAGCCCATCGTCTCGGTGTCATTTTCGTCTTTTTTTCAAATCCTTGTTTTTCATCATTTATGACCATGGCGATGGGCTATAGCCCATGGTCTCGAACGGCATACTATAGCATGCCGTTTTGCAGCATTTTTGAGGATTTGAAAAAAAGACGAAAATCACTCCGAGACCATGGGCTATAGCCCATCGTCTCGGAGTCATTTTCGTCTTTTTTTCAAATCCTTGTTTTTCATCATTTATGACCATGGCGATGGGCTATAGCCCATGGTCTCGAACGGCATGCTATAGTATTCCGTTTTGCATCATTTTTGAGGATTTGAAAAAAAAGACGAAAATCACTCCGAGACCATGGGCTATATCGTCTCGGAGTCATTTTCGTCTTTTTTTCAAATCCTTGTTTTTCATCATTTATGACCATGGCGATGGGCTATAGCCCATGGTCTTGAACGGCATACTATAGCATGCCGTTTTGCATCATTTCTGAGGATTTGAAAAAAAGACGAAAATCACTCCGAGACCATGGGCTATAGCCCATCGTCTCGGAGTCATTTTCGTCTTTTTTTCAAATCCTTGTTTTTCATCATTTATGACCATGGCGATGGGCTATAGCCCATGGTCTCGAACGGCATGCTATAGTATTCCGTTTTGCATCATTTTTGAGGATTTGAAAAAAAAGACGAAAATCACTCCGAGACCATGGGCTATAGCCCATCGTCTCGGAGTCATTTTCGTCTTTTTTTCAAATCCTCGTTTTTCATCATTTATGACCATGGCGATAGGCTATAGCCCATGGTCTCGAACGGCATACTATAGCATGCCGTTTTGCATCATTTTTGAGGATTTGAAAAAAAGACGAAAATCACTCCGAGACCATGGGCTATAGCCCATCGTCTCGGAGTAATTTTCGTCTTTTTTTCAAATCCTTGTTTTTCATCATTTATGACCATGGCGATGGGCTATAGCCCATGGTATTGAACGGCATACTATAGCATGCCGTTTTGCATCATTTTTGAGGATTTGAAAAAAAGACGAAAATCACTCCGAGACCATGGGCTATAGCCCATCGTCTCGGAGTCATTTTCGTCTTTTTTTCAAATCCTTGTTTTTCATCATTTTTGACCATGGCGATGGGCTATAGCCCATGGTCTCGAACGGCATACTATAGCATGCCGTTTTGCATCATTTTTGATGACGAAAATCACTCAGAGACCATGGGCTCTAGCCCATCGTCTCGGAGTCATTTTCGTCTTTTTTTCAAATCCTTGTTTTTCATCATTTATGACGATGGCGATGGGCTATAGCCCATGGTCTCGAACGGCATGCTATAGTATTCCGTTTTGCATCATTTTTGAGGATTTGAAAAAAAGACGAAAATCACTCCGAGACCATGGGCTATAGCCCATAGTATCGGAGTCATTTTCGTCTTTTTTCAAATCCTTGTTTTTCATCATTTATGACCATGGCGATGGGCTATAGCCCATGGTCTTGAACGGCATACTATAGCATGCCGTTTTGCATCATTTTTGAGGATTTGAAAAAAAGACGAAAATCACTCCGAGACCATGGGCTATATCGTCTCGGAGTCATTTTCGTCTTTTTTTCAAATCCTTGTTTTTCATCATTTATGACCATGGCGATGGGCTATAGCCCATGATCTTGAACGGCATACTATAGCATGCCGTTTTGCATCATTTCTGAGGATTTGAAAAAAATACGAAAATCACTCCGAGACCATGGGCTATAGCCCATCGTCTCGGAGTCATTTTTGTCTTTTTTTCAAATCCTTGTTTTTCATCATTTATGACCATGGCGATGGGCTATAGCCCATGGTCTCGAACGGCATACTATAGCATGCCGTTTTGCATCATTTTTGAGGATTTGAAAAAAAGACGAAAATCACTACGAGACCATGGGCTATAGCCCATCGTCTCGGAGTCATTTTCGTCTTTTTTTCAAATCCTTGTTTTTCATCATTTATGACCATGGCGATGGGCTATAGCCCATGGTCTCGAACGGCATGCTATAGTATTCCATTTTGCATCATTTTTGAGGATTTGAAAAAAAAGACGAAAATCACTCCGAGACCATGGGCTATAGCCCATCGTCTCGGAGTAATTTTCGTCTTTTTTTCAAATCCTTGTTTTTCATCATTTATGACCATGGCGATGGGCTATAGCCCATGGTATTGAACGGCATACTATAGCATGCCGTTTTGCATCATTTTTGAGGATTTGAAAAAAAATAAAATAAATCACTCCGAGACCATGGGCTATAGCCCATCGTCTCGGAGTCATTTTCGTCTTTTTTTCAAGTCCTTGTTTTTCATCATTTATGACCATGGCGATGGGCTATAGCCCATGGTCTCGAACGGCATACTATAGCATGCCGTTTTGCAAACTTTTTGAGGATTTGAAAAAAAGACGAAAATCACTCCGAGACCATGGGCTCTAGCCCATCGTCTCGGAGTCATTTTCGTCTTTTTTTCAAATCCTTGTTTTTCATCATTTATGACCATGGCGATGGGCTATAGCCCATGGTCTCGAACGGCATGCTATAGTATTCCGTTTTGCATCATTTTTGAGGATTTGAAAAAAAGACGAAAATCACTCCGAGACCATGGGCTATAGCCCATCGTCTCGGAGTCATTTTCGTCTTTTTTTCAAATCCTTGTTTTTCATCATTTATGACCATGGCGATGGGCTAAAGCCCATGGTCTCGAACGGCATACTATAGTATTCCATTTTGCATCATTTTTGAGGATTTGAAAAAAAAGACGAAAATCACTCCGAGACCATGGGCTATAGCCCATCGTCTCGGAGTAATTTTCGTCTTTTTTTCAAATCCTTGTTTTTCATCATTTATGACCATGGCGATGGGCTATAGCCCATGGTATTGAACGGCATACTATAGCATGCCGTTTTGCATCATTTTTGAGGATTTGAAAAAAAGAAAAAAAAATCACTCCGAGACCATGGGCTATAGCCCATCGTCTCGGAGTCATTTTCGTCTTTTTTTCAAATCCTTGTTTTTCATCATTTATGACCATGGCGATGGGCTATAGCCCATGGTCTCGAACGGCATACTATAGCATGCCGTTTTGCAAACTTTTTGAGGATTTGAAAAAAAGACGAAAATCACTCCGAGACCATGGGCTCTAGCCCATCGTCTCGGAGTCATTTTCGTCTTTTTTTCAAATCCTTGTTTTTCATCATTTATGACGATGGCGATGGGCTATAGCCCATGGTCTTGAACGGCATACTATAGCATGCCGTTTTGCATCATTTTTGAGGATTTGAAAAAAAGACGAAAATCACTCCGAGACCATGGGCTCTAGCCCATCGTCTCGGAGTCATTTTCGTCTTTTTTTCAAATCCTTGTTTTTCATCATTTATGACGATGGCGATGGGCTATAGCCCATGGTCTTGAACGGCATACTATAGCATGCCGTTTTGCATCATTTTTGAGGATTTGAAAAAAAGCCGAAAATCACTCCGAGACCATGGGCTATAGCCCATCGTCTCGGAGTCATTTTCGTCTTTTTTTCAAATCCTTGTTTTTCATCATTTATGACCATGGCGATGGGCTATAGCCCATGGTCTTGAACGGCATACTATAGCATGCCGTTTTGCATCATTTTTGAGGATTTGAAAAAAAGACGAAAATCACTCCGAGACCATGGGCTATAGCCCATCGTCCCGGAGTCATTTTCGTTTTTTTTTCAAATCCTTGTTTTTCATCATTTATGACCATGGCGATGGGCTATAGCCCATGGTCTCGAACGGCATACTATAGCATACCGTTTTGCATCATTTTTGAGGATTTGAAAAAAAGACGAAAATCACTCCGAGACCATGGGCTATAGCCCATCGTCTCGGTGTCATTTTCGTCTTTTTTTCAAATCCTTGTTTTTCATCATTTATGACCATGGCGATGGGCTATAGCCCATTGTCTTGAACGGCATACTATAGCATGCCGTTTTGCATCATTTTTGAGGATTTGAAAAAAAGACGAAAATCACTCCGAGACCATGGGCTATAGCCCATCGTCTCGGTGTCATTTTCGTCTTTTTTTCAAATCCTTGTTTTTCATCATTTATGACCATGGCGATGGGCTATAGCCCATGGTCTTGAACGGCATACTATAGCATGCCGTTTTGCATCATTTTTGAGGATTTGAAAAAAAGACGAAAATCACTCCGAGACCATGGGCTATAGCCCATCGTCTCGGAGTCATTTTCGTCTTTTTTTCAAATCCTTGTTTTTCATCATTTATGACGATGGCGATGGGCTATAGCCCATGGTCTCGAACGGCATGCTATAGTATTCCGTTTTGCATCATTTTTGAGGATTTGAAAAAAAGACGAAAATCACTCCGAGACCATGGGCTATAGCCCATAGTATCGGAGTCATTTTCGTCTTTTTTCAAATCCTTGTTTTTCATCATTTATGACCATGGCGATGGGCTATAGCCCATGGTCTTGAACGGCATACTATAGCATGCCGTTTTGCATCATTTTTGAGGATTTGAAAAAAAGACGAAAATCACTCCGAGACCATGGGCTATATCGTCTCGGAGTCATTTTCGTCTTTTTTTCAAATCCTTGTTTTTCATCATTTATGACCATGGCGATGGGCTATAGCCCATGATCTTGAACGGCATACTATAGCATGCCGTTTTGCATCATTTCTGAGGATTTGAAAAAAATACGAAAATCACTCCGAGACCATGGGCTATAGCCCATCGTCTCGGAGTCATTTTTGTCTTTTTTTCAAATCCTTGTTTTTCATCATTTATGACCATGGCGATGGGCTATAGCCCATGGTCTCGAACGGCATACTATAGCATGCCGTTTTGCATCATTTTTGAGGATTTGAAAAAAAGACGAAAATCACTACGAGACCATGGGCTATAGCCCATCGTCTCGGAGTCATTTTCGTCTTTTTTTCAAATCCTTGTTTTTCATCATTTATGACCATGGCGATGGGCTATAGCCCATGGTCTCGAACGGCATGCTATAGTATTCCATTTTGCATCATTTTTGAGGATTTGAAAAAAAAGACGAAAATCACTCCGAGACCATGGGCTATAGCCCATCGTCTCGGAGTAATTTTCGTCTTTTTTTCAAATCCTTGTTTTTCATCATTTATGACCATGGCGATGGGCTATAGCCCATGGTATTGAACGGCATACTATAGCATGCCGTTTTGCATCATTTTTGAGGATTTGAAAAAAAATAAAATAAATCACTCCGAGACCATGGGCTATAGCCCATCGTCTCGGAGTCATTTTCGTCTTTTTTTCAAGTCCTTGTTTTTCATCATTTATGACCATGGCGATGGGCTATAGCCCATGGTCTCGAACGGCATACTATAGCATGCCGTTTTGCAAACTTTTTGAGGATTTGAAAAAAAGACGAAAATCACTCCGAGACCATGGGCTCTAGCCCATCGTCTCGGAGTCATTTTCGTCTTTTTTTCAAATCCTTGTTTTTCATCATTTATGACCATGGCGATGGGCTATAGCCCATGGTCTCGAACGGCATGCTATAGTATTCCGTTTTGCATCATTTTTGAGGATTTGAAAAAAAAGACGAAAATCACTCCGAGACCA
Source organism: Electrona antarctica (assembly GCF_951216825.1). Classification (NCBI taxonomy): domain Eukaryota; kingdom Metazoa; phylum Chordata; class Actinopteri; order Myctophiformes; family Myctophidae; genus Electrona; species Electrona antarctica. Next base: position 57,830,117 of record NC_136806.1, read on the forward strand.
TGGGCTATAGCCCATCGTCTCGGAGTCATTTTCGTCTTTTTTTCAAATCCTTGTTTTTCATCATTTATGACCATGGCGATGGGCTATAGCCCATGGTCTCGAACGGCATACTATAGCATGCCGTTTTGCAAACTTTTTGAGGATTTGAAAAAAAGACGAAAATCACTCCGAGACCATGGGCTCTAGCCCATCGTCTCGGAGTCATTTTCGTCTTTTTTTCAAATCCTTGTTTTTCATCATTTATGAAGATGGCGATGGGCTATAGCCCATGGTCTTGAACGGCATACTATAGCATGCTGTTTTGCATCATTTTTGAGGATTTGAAAAAAAGACGAAAATCACTCCGAGACCATGGGCTATAGCCCATCGTCTCGGAGTCATTTTCGTCTTTTTTTCAAATCCTTGTTTTTCATCATTTATGACCATGGCGATGGGCTAAAGCCCATGGTCTCGAACGGCATACTATAGTATTCCATTTTGCATCATTTTTGAGGATTTGAAAAAAAAGACGAAAATCACTCCGAGACCATGGGCTATAGCCCATCGTCTCGGAGTAATTTTCGTCTTTTTTTCAAATCCTTGTTTTTCATCATTTATGACCATGGCGATGGGCTATAGCCCATGGTATTGAACGGCATACTATAGCATGCCGTTTTGCATCATTTTTGAGGATTTGAAAAAAAGAAAAAAAAATCACTCCGAGACCATGGGCTATAGCCCATCGTCTCGGAGTCATTTTCGTCTTTTTTTCAAATCCTTGTTTTTCATAATTTATGACCATGGCGATGGGCTATAGCCCATGGTCTCGAACGGCATACTATAGCATGCCGTTTTGCAAACTTTTTGAGGATTTGAAAAAAAGACGAAAATCACTCCGAGACCATGGGCTCTAGCCCATCGTCTCGGAGTCATTTTCGTCTTTTTTTCAAATCCTTGTTTTTCATCATTTATGACGATGGCGATGGGCTAAAGCCCATGGTCTCGAACGGCATACTATAGCATGCCGTTTTGCAAATGTTTTGAGGATTTAAAAAAAAGACGAAAATCACTCCGAGACCATGGGCTCTAGCCCATCGTCTCGGAGTCATTTTCGTCTTTTTTTCAAATCCTTGTTTTTCATCATTTATGACGATGGCGATGGGCTATAGCCCATGGTCTTGAACGGCATACTATAGCATGCCGTTTTGCATCATTTTTGAGGATTTGAAAAAAAGCCGAAAATCACTCCGAGACCATGGGCTATAGCCCATCGTCTCGGAGTCATTTTCGTCTTTTTTTCAAATCCTTGTTTTTCATCATTTATGACCATGGCGATGGGCTATAGCCCATGGTCTTGAACGGCATACTATAGCATGCCGTTTTGCATCATTTTTGAGGATTTGAAAAAAAGACGAAAATCACTCCGAGACCATGGGCTATAGCCCATCGTCCCGGAGTCATTTTCGGTTTTTTTTCAAATCCTTGTTTTTCATCATTTATGACCATGGCGATGGGCTATAGCCCATGGTCTCGAACGGCATACTATAGCATACCGTTTTGCATCATTTTTGAGGATTTGAAAAAAAGACGAAAATCACTCCGAGACCATGGGCTATAGCCCATCGTCTCGGTGTCATTTTCGTCTTTTTTTCAAATCCTTGTTTTTCATCATTTATGACCATGGCGATGGGCTATAGCCCATTGTCTTGAACGGCATACTATAGCATGCCGTTTTGCATCATTTTTGAGGATTTGAAAAAAAGACGAAAATCACTCCGAGACCATGGGCTATAGCCCATCGTCTCGGTGTCATTTTCGTCTTTTTTTCAAATCCTTGTTTTTCATCATTTATGACCATGGCGATGGGCTATAGCCCATGGTCTTGAACGGCATACTATAGCATGCCGTTTTGCATCATTTTTGAGGATTTGAAAAAAAGACGAAAATCACTCCGAGACCATGGGCTATAGCCCATCGTCTCGGAGTCATTTTCGTCTTTTTTTCAAATCCTTGTTTTTCATCATTTATGACCATGGCGATGGGCTATAGCCCATGGTCTCGAACGGCATGCTATAGTATTCCGTTTTGCATCATTTTTGAGGATTTGAAAAAAAGACGAAAATCACTCCGAGACCATGGGCTATAGCCCATCGTCTCGGAGTCATTTTCGTCTTTTTTTCAAATCCTTGTTTTTCATCATTTATGACCATGGCGATGGGCTATAGCCCATGGTCTCGAACGGCATACTATAGCATGCCGTTTTGCAACATTTTTGAGGATTTGAAAAAAAGACGAAAATCACTCCGAGACCATGGGCTATAGCCCATCGTCTCGGAGTCATTTTCGTCTTTTTTTCAAATCCTTGTTTTTCATCATTTTTGACCATGGCGATGGGCTATAGCCCATGGTCTCGAACGGCATACTATAGCATGCCGTTTTGCAAAATTTTTGAGGATTTGAAAAAAAGACGAAAATCACTCCGAGACCATGGGCTCTAGCCCATCGTCTCGGAGTCATTTTCGTCTTTTTTTCAAATCCTTGTTTTTCATCATTTATGACCATGGCGATGGGCTATAGCCCATGGTCTTGAACGGCATACTATAGCATGCCGTTTTGCATCATTTTTGAGGATTTGAAAAAAAGACGAAAATCACTCCGAGACCATGGGCTATAGCCCATCGTCTCGGAGTCATTTTCGTCTTTTTTTCAAATCCTTGTTTTTCATCATTTATGACCATGGCGATGGGCTATAGCCCATGGTCTCGAACGGCATGCTATAGTATTCCGTTTTGCATCATTTTTGAGGATTTGAAAAAAAAGACGAAAATCACTCCGAGACCATGGGCTATAGCCCATAGTATCGGAGTCATTTTCGTCTTTTTTTCAAATCCTTGTTTTTCATCATTTATGACCATGGCGATGGGCTATAGCCCATGGTCTTGAACGGCATACTATAGCATGCCGTTTTGCATCATTTTTGAGGATTTGAAAAAAAGACGAAAATCACTCCGAGACCATGGGCTATATCGTCTCGGAGTCATTTTCGTCTTTTTTTCAAATCCTTGTTTTTCATCATTTATGACCATGGCGATGGGCTATAGCCCATGATCTTGAACGGCATACTATAGCATGCCGTTTTGCATCATTTCTGAGGATTTGAAAAAAATACGAAAATCACTCCGAGACCATGGGCTATAGCCCATCGTCTCGGAGTCATTTTTGTCTTTTTTTCAAATCCTTGTTTTTCATCATTTATGACCATGGCGATGGGCTATAGCCCATGGTCTCGAACGGCATACTATAGCATGCCGTTTTGCATCATTTTTGAGGATTTGAAAAAAAGACGAAAATCACTACGAGACCATGGGCTATAGCCCATCGTCTCGGAGTCATTTTCGTCTTTTTTTCAAATCCTTGTTTTTCATCATTTATGACCATGGCGATGGGCTATAGCCCATGGTCTCGAACGGCATGCTATAGTATTCCGTTTTGCATCATTTTTGAGGATTTGAAAAAAAAGACGAAAATCACTCCGAGACCATGGGCTATAGCCCATCGTCTCGGAGTCATTTTCGTCTTTTTTTCAAATCCTTGTTTTTCATCATTTATGACCATGGCGATGGGCTATAGCCCATGGTCTCGAACGGCATACTATAGCATGCCGTTTTGCAAACTTTTTGAGGATTTGAAAAAAAGACGAAAATCACTCCGAGACCATGGGCTCTAGCCCATCGTCTCGGAGTCATTTTCGTCTTTTTTTCAAATACTTGTTTTTCATCATTTATGACGATGGCGATGGGCTATAGCCCATGGTCTTGAACGGCATACTATAGCATGCCGTTTTGCATCATTTTTGAGGATTTGAAAAAAAGACGAAAATCACTCCGAGACCATGGGCTATAGCCCATCGTCCCGGAGTCATTTTCGGGTTTTTTTCAAATCCTTGTTTTTCATCATTTATGACCATGGCGATGGGCTATAGCCCATGGTCTTGAACGGCATACTATAGCATGCCGTTTTGCATCATTTTTGAGGATTTGAAAAAAAGACGAAAATCACTCCGAGACCATGGGCTATAGCCCATCGTCTCGGTGTCATTTTCGTCTTTTTTTCAAATCCTTGTTTTTCATCATTTATGACCATGGCGATGGGCTATAGCCCATGGTCTTGAACGGCATACTATAGCATGCCGTTTTGCATCATTTTTGAGGATTTGAAAAAAAGACGAAAATCACTCCGAGACCATGGGCTATAGCCCATCGTCTCGGAGTCATTTTCGTCTTTTTTTCAAATCCTTGTTTTTCATCATTTATGACCATGGCGATGGGCTAAAGCCCATGGTCTCGAACGGCATACTATAGCATGCCGTTTTGCAAATGTTTTGAGGATTTTAAAAAAAGACGAAAATCACTCCGAGACCATGGGCTCTAGCCCATCGTCTCGGAGTCATTTTCGTCTTTTTTTCAAATCCTTGTTTTTCATCATTTATGACGATGGCGATGGGCTATAGCCCATGGTCTTGAACGGCATACTATAGCATGCCGTTTTGCATCATTTTTGAGGATTTGAAAAAAAGCCGAAAATCACTCCGAGACCATGGGCTATAGCCCATCGTCTCGGAGTCATTTTCGTCTTTTTTTCAAATCCTTGTTTTTCATCATTTATGACCATGGCGATGGGCTATAGCCCATGGTCTTGAACGGCATACTATAGCATGCCGTTTTGCATCATTTTTGAGGATTTGAAAAAAAGACGAAAATCACTCCGAGACCATGGGCTATAGCCCATCGTCCCGGAGTCATTTTCGTTTTTTTTTCAAATCCTTGTTTTTCATAATTTATGACCATGGCGATGGGCTATAGCCCATGGTCTTGAACGGCATACTATAGCATGCCGTTTTGCATCATTTTTGAGGATTTGAAAAAAAGACGAAAATCACTCCGAGACCATGGGCTATAGCCCATCGTCTCGGTGTCATTTTCGTCTTTTTTTCAAATCCTTGTTTTTCATCATTTATGACCATGGCGATGGGCTATAGCCCATGGTCTTGAACGGCATACTATAGCATGCCGTTTTGCATCATTTTTGAGGATTTGAAAAAAAGACGAAAATCACTCCGAGACCATGGGCTATAGCCCATCGTCTCGGAGTCATTTTCGTATTTTTTTCAAATCCTTGTTTTTCATCATTTATGACCATGGCGATGGGCTATAGCCCATGGTCTCGAACGGCATGCTATAGTATTCCGTTTTGCATCATTTTTGAGGATTTGAAAAAAAAGACGAAAATCACTCCGAGACCATGGGCTATAGCCCATCGTCTCGGAGTCATTTTCGTCTTTTTTTCAAATTCTCGTTTTTCATCATTTATGACCATGGCGATAGGCTATAGCCCATGGTCTCGAACGGCATACTATAGCATGCCGTTTTGCATCATTTTTGAGGATTTGAAAAAAAGACGAAAATCACTCCGAGACCATGGGCTATAGCCCATGGTCTCGGAGTCATTTTCGTCTTTTTTTCAAATCCTTGTTTTTCATCATTTATGACCATGGCGATGGGCTATAGCCCATGGTCTCGAACGGCATGCTATAGTATTCCGTTTTGCATCATTTTTGAGGATTTGAAAAAAAAGACGAAAATCACTCCGAGACCATGGGCTATAGCCCATAGTATCGGAGTCATTTTCGTCTTTTTTTCAAATCCTTGTTTTTCATCATTTATGACCATGGCGATGGGCTATAGCCCATGGTCTTGAACGGCATACTATAGCATGCCGTTTTGCATCATTTTTGAGGATTTGAAAAAAAGACGAAAATCACTCCGAGACCATGGGCTATATCGTCTCGGAGTCATTTTCGTCTTTTTTACAAATCCTTGTTTTTCATCATTTATGACCATGGCGATGGGCTATAGCCCATGATCTTGAACGGCATACTATAGCATGCCGTTTTGCATCATTTCTGAGGATTTGAAAAAAATACGAAAATCACTCCGAGACCATGGGCTATAGCCCATCGTCTCGGAGTCATTTTTGTCTTTTTTTCAAATCCTTGTTTTTCATCATTTATGACCATGGCGATGGGCTATAGCCCATGGTCTCGAACGGCATACTATAGCATGCCGTTTTGCATCATTTTTGAGGATTTGAAAAAAAGACGAAAATCACTACGAGACCATGGGCTATAGCCCATCGTCTCGGAGTCATTTTCGTCTTTTTTTCAAATCCTCGTTTTTCATCATTTATGACCATGGCGATAGGCTATAGCCCATGGTCTCGAACGGCATACTATAGCATGCCGTTTTGCATCATTTTTGAGGATTTGAAAAAAAGACGAAAATCACTCCGAGACCATGGGCTATAGCCCATCGTCTCGGAGTAATTTTCGTCTTTTTTTCAAATCCTTGTTTTTCATCATTTATGACCATGGCGATGGGCTATAGCCCATGGTATTGAACGGCATACTATAGCATGCCGTTTTGCATCATTTTTGAGGATTTGAAAAAAAGACGAAAATCACTCCGAGACCATGGGCTATAGCCCATCGTCTCGGAGTCATTTTCGTCTTTTTTTCAAATCCTTGTTTTTCATCATTTTTGACCATGGCGATGGGCTATAGCCCATGGTCTCGAACGGCATACTATAGCATGCCGTTTTGCATCATTTTTGATGACGAAAATCACTCAGAGACCATGGGCTCTAGCCCATCGTCTCGGAGTCATTTTCGTCTTTTTTTCAAATCCTTGTTTTTCATCATTTATGACGATGGCGATGGGCTATAGCCCATGGTCTCGAACGGCATGCTATAGTATTCCGTTTTGCATCATTTTTGAGGATTTGAAAAAAAGACGAAAATCACTCCGAGACCATGGGCTATAGCCCATAGTATCGGAGTCATTTTCGTCTTTTTTCAAATCCTTGTTTTTCATCATTTATGACCATGGCGATGGGCTATAGCCCATGGTCTTGAACGGCATACTATAGCATGCCGTTTTGCATCATTTTTGAGGATTTGAAAAAAAGACGAAAATCACTCCGAGACCATGGGCTATATCGTCTCGGAGTCATTTTCGTCTTTTTTTCAAATCCTTGTTTTTCATCATTTATGACCATGGCGATGGGCTATAGCCCATGATCTTGAACGGCATACTATAGCATGCCGTTTTGCATCATTTCTGAGGATTTGAAAAAAATACGAAAATCACTCCGAGACCATGGGCTATAGCCCATCGTCTCGGAGTCATTTTTGTCTTTTTTTCAAATCCTTGTTTTTCATCATTTATGACCATGGCGATGGGCTATAGCCCATGGTCTCGAACGGCATACTATAGCATGCCGTTTTGCATCATTTTTGAGGATTTGAAAAAAAGACGAAAATCACTACGAGACCATGGGCTATAGCCCATCGTCTCGGAGTAATTTTCGTCTTTTTTTCAAATCCTTGTTTTTCATCATTTATGACCATGGCGATGGGCTATAGCCCATGGTATTGAACGGCATACTATAGCATGCCGTTTTGCATCATTTTTGAGGATTTGAAAAAAAATAAAATAAATCACTCCGAGACCATGGGCTATAGCCCATCGTCTCGGAGTCATTTTCGTCTTTTTTTCAAGTCCTTGTTTTTCATCATTTATGACCATGGCGATGGGCTATAGCCCATGGTCTCGAACGGCATACTATAGCATGCCGTTTTGCAAACTTTTTGAGGATTTGAAAAAAAGACGAAAATCACTCCGAGACCATGGGCTCTAGCCCATCGTCTCGGAGTCATTTTCGTCTTTTTTTCAAATCCTTGTTTTTCATCATTTATGACCATGGCGATGGGCTATAGCCCATGGTCTCGAACGGCATGCTATAGTATTCCGTTTTGCATCATTTTTGAGGATTTGAAAAAAAAGACGAAAATCACTCCGAGACCATGGGCTATAGCCCATCGTCTCGGAGTCATTTTCGTCTTTTTTTCAAATCCTTGTTTTTCATCATTTATGACCATGGCGATGGGCTATAGCCCATGGTCTCGAACGGCATACTATAGCATGCCGTTTTGCAAACTTTTTGAGGATTTGAAAAAAAGACGAAAATCACTCCGAGACCATGGGCTCTAGCCCATCGTCTCGGAGTCATTTTCGTCTTTTTTTCAAATCCTTGTTTTTCATCATTTATGACGATGGCGATGGGCTATAGCCCATGGTCTTGAACGGCATACTATAGCATGCTGTTTTGCATCATTTTTGAGGATTTGAAAAAAAGACGAAAATCACTCCGAGACCATGGGCTATAGCCCATCGTCTCGGAGTCATTTTCGTCTTTTTTTCAAATCCTTGTTTTTCATCATTTATGACCATGGCGATGGGCTAAAGCCCATGGTCTCGAACGGCATACTATAGTATTCCATTTTGCATCATTTTTGAGGATTTGAAAAAAAAGACGAAAATCACTCCGAGACCATGGGCTATAGCCCATCGTCTCGGAGTAATTTTCGTCTTTTTTTCAAATCCTTGTTTTTCATCATTTATGACCATGGCGATGGGCTATAGCCCATGGTATTGAACGGCATACTATAGCATGCCGTTTTGCATCATTTTTGAGGATTTGAAAAAAAGAAAAAAAAATCACTCCGAGACCATGGGCTATAGCCCATCGTCTCGGAGTCATTTTCGTCTTTTTTTCAAATCCTTGTTTTTCATCATTTATGACCATGGCGATGGGCTATAGCCCATGGTCTCGAACGGCATACTATAGCATGCCGTTTTGCAAACTTTTTGAGGATTTGAAAAAAAGACGAAAATCACTCCGAGACCATGGGCTCTAGCCCATCGTCTCGGAGTCATTTTCGTCTTTTTTTCAAATCCTTGTTTTTCATCATTTATGACGATGGCGATGGGCTATAGCCCATGGTCTTGAACGGCATACTATAGCATGCCGTTTTGCATCATTTTTGAGGATTTGAAAAAAAGACGAAAATCACTCCGAGACCATGGGCTATAGCCCATCGTCTCGGAGTCATTTTCGTCTTTTTTTCAAATCCTTGTTTTTCATCATTTATGACCATGGCGATGGGCTAAAGCCCATGGTCTCGAACGGCATACTATAGCATGCCGTTTTGCAAATGTTTTGAGGATTTAAAAAAAAGACGAAAATCACTCCGAGACCATGGGCTCTAGCCCATCGTCTCGGAGTCATTTTCGTCTTTTTTTCAAATCCTTGTTTTTCATCATTTATGACGATGGCGATGGGCTATAGCCCATGGTCTTGAACGGCATACTATAGCATGCCGTTTTGCATCATTTTTGAGGATTTGAAAAAAAGACGAAAATCACTCCGAGACCATGGGCTATAGCCCATCGTCTCGGAGTCATTTTCGTCTTTTTTTCAAATCCTTGTTTTTCATCATTTATGACCATGGCGATGGGCTAAAGCCCATGGTCTCGAACGGCATACTATAGCATGCCGTTTTGCAAATGTTTTGAGGATTTAAAAAAAAGACGAAAATCACTCCGAGACCATGGGCTCTAGCCCATCGTCTCGGAGTCATTTTCGTCTTTTTTTCAAATCCTTGTTTTTCATCATTTATGACGATGGCGATGGGCTATAGCCCATGGTCTTGAACGGCATACTATAGCATGCCGTTTTGCATCATTTTTGAGGATTTGAAAAAAAGCCGAAAATCACTCCGAGACCATGGGCTATAGCCCATCGTCTCGGAGTCATTTTCGTCTTTTTTTCAAATCCTTGTTTTTCATCATTTATGACCATGGCGATGGGCTATAGCCCATGGTCTTGAACGGCATACTATAGCATGCCGTTTTGCATCATTTTTGAGGATTTGAAAAAAAGACGAAAATCACTCCGAGACCATGGGCTATAGCCCATCGTCCCGGAGTCATTTTCGTTTTTTTTTCAAATCCTTGTTTTTCATCATTTATGACCATGGCGATGGGCTATAGCCCATGGTCTCGAACGGCATACTATAGCATACCGTTTTGCATCATTTTTGAGGATTTGAAAAAAAGACGAAAATCACTCCGAGACCATGGGCTATAGCCCATCGTCTCGGTGTCATTTTCGTCTTTTTTTCAAATCCTTGTTTTTCATCATTTATGACCATGGCGATGGGCTATAGCCCATTGTCTTGAACGGCATACTATAGCATGCCGTTTTGCATCATTTTTGAGGATTTGAAAAAAAGACGAAAATCACTCCGAGACCATGGGCTATAGCCCATCGTCTCGGTGTCATTTTCGTCTTTTTTTCAAATCCTTGTTTTTCATCATTTATGACCATGGCGATGGGCTATAGCCCATGGTCTTGAACGGCATACTATAGCATGCCGTTTTGCATCATTTTTGAGGATTTGAAAAAAAGACGAAAATCACTCCGAGACCATGGGCTATAGCCCATCGTCTCGGAGTCATTTTCGTCTTTTTTTCAAATCCTTGTTTTTCATCATTTATGACCATGGCGATGGGCTATATCCCATGGTCTCGAACGGCATGCTATAGTATTCCGTTTTGCATCATTTTTGAGGATTTGAAAAAAAGACGAAAATCACTCCGAGACCATGGGCTATAGCCCATCGTCTCGGAGTCATTTTCGTCTTTTTTTCAAATCCTTGTTTTTCATCATTTATGACCATGGCGATGGGCTATAGCCCATGGTCTCGAAGGGCATACTATAGCATGCCGTTTTGCAACATTTTTGAGGATTTGAAAAAAAGACGAAAATCACTCCGAGACCATGGGCTATAGCCCATCGTCTCGGAGTCATTTTCGTCTTTTTTTCAAATCCTTGTTTTTCATCATTTTTGACCATGGCGATGGGCTATAGCCCATGGTCTCGAACGGCATACTATAGCATGCCGTTTTGCAAAATTTTTGAGGATTTGAAAAAAAGACGAAAATCACTCCGAGACCATGGGCTCTAGCCCATCGTCTCGGAGTCATTTTCGTCTTTTTTTCAAATCCTTGTTTTTCATCATTTATGACCATGGCGATGGGCTATAGCCCATGGTCTTGAACGGCATACTATAGCATGCCGTTTTGCATCATTTTTGAGGATTTGAAAAAAAGACGAAAATCACTCCGAGACCATGGGCTATAGCCCATCGTCTCGGAGTAATTTTCGTCTTTTTTTCAAATCCTTGTTTTTCATCATTTATGACCATGGCGATGGGCTATAGCCCATGGTATTGAACGGCATACTATAGCATGCCGTTTTGCATCATTTTTGAGGATTTGAAAAAAAGAAAAAAAATCACTCCGAGACCATGGGCTATAGCCCATCGTCTCGGAGTCATTTTCGTCTTTTTTTCAAATCCTTGTTTTTCATCATTTATGACCATGGCGATGGGCTATAGCCCATGGTCTTGAACGGCATACTATAGCATGCCGTTTTGCATCATTTTTGAGGATTTGAAAAAAAGACGAAAATCACTCCGAGACCATGGGCTATAGCCCATCGTCTCGGAGTCATTTTCGTCTTTTTTTCAAATCCTTGTTTTTCATCATTTATGACCATGGCGATGGGCTAAAGCCCATGGTCTCGAACGGCATACTATAGCATACCGTTTTGCATCATTTTTGAGGATTTGAAAAAAAGACGAAAATCACTCCGAGACCATGGGCTATAGCCCATCGTCTCGGTGTCATTTTCGTCTTTTTTTCAAATCCTTGTTTTTCATCATTTATGACCATGGCGATGGGCTATAGCCCATTGTCTTGAACGGCATACTATAGCATGCCGTTTTGCATCATTTTTGAGGATTTGAAAAAAAGACGAAAATCACTCCGAGACCATGGGCTATAGCCCATCGTCTCGGTGTCATTTTCGTCTTTTTTTCAAATCCTTGTTTTTCATCATTTATGACCATGGCGATGGGCTATAGCCCATGGTCTTGAACGGCATACTATAGCATGCCGTTTTGCATCATTTTTGAGGATTTGAAAAAAAGACGAAAATCACTCCGAGACCATGGGCTATAGCCCATCGTCTCGGAGTCATTTTCGTCTTTTTTTCAAATCCTTGTTTTTCATCATTTATGACCATGGCGATGGGCTATAGCCCATGGTCTCGAACGGCATGCTATAGTATTCCGTTTTGCATCATTTTTGAGGATTTGAAAAAAAGACGAAAATCACTCCGAGACCATGGGCTATAGCCCATCGTCTCGGAGTCATTTTCGTCTTTTTTTCAAATCCTTGTTTTTCATCATTTATGACCATGGCGATGGGCTATAGCCCATGGTCTCGAAGGGCATACTATAGCATGCCGTTTTGCAACATTTTTGAGGATTTGAAAAAAAGACGAAAATCACTCCGAGACCATGGGCTATAGCCCATCGTCTCGGAGTCATTTTCGTCTTTTTTTCAAATCCTTGTTTTTCATCATTTTTGACCATGGCGATGGGCTATAGCCCATGGTCTCGAACGGCATACTATAGCATGCCGTTTTGCAAAATTTTTGAGGATTTGAAAAAAAGACGAAAATCACTCCGAGACCATGGGCTCTAGCCCATCGTCTCGGAGTCATTTTCGTCTTTTTTTCAAATCCTTGTTTTTCATCATTTATGACCATGGCGATGGGCTATAGCCCATGGTCTTGAACGGCATACTATAGCATGCCGTTTTGCATCATTTTTGAGGATTTGAAAAAAAGACGAAAATCACTCCGAGACCATGGGCTATAGCCCATCGTCTCGGAGTCATTTTCGTCTTTTTTTCAAATCCTTGTTTTTCATCATTTATGACCATGGCGATGGGCTAAAGCCCATGGTCTCGAACGGCATACTATAGCATACCGTTTTGCATCATTTTTGAGGATTTGAAAAAAAGACGAAAATCACTCCGAGACCATGGGCTATAGCCCATCGTCTCGGTGTCATTTTCGTCTTTTTTTCAAATCCTTGTTTTTCATCATTTATGACCATGGCGATGGGCTATAGCCCATTGTCTTGAACGGCATACTATAGCATGCCGTTTTGCATCATTTTTGAGGATTTGAAAAAAAGACGAAAATCACTCCGAGACCATGGGCTATAGCCCATCGTCTCGGTGTCATTTTCGTCTTTTTTTCAAATCCTTGTTTTTCATCATTTATGACCATGGCGATGGGCTATAGCCCATGGTCTTGAACGGCATACTATAGCATGCCGTTTTGCATCATTTTTGAGGATTTGAAAAAAAGACGAAAATCACTCCGAGACCATGGGCTATAGCCCATCGTCTCGGAGTCATTTTCGTCTTTTTTTCAAATCCTTGTTTTTCATCATTTATGACCATGGCGATGGGCTATAGCCCATGGTCTCGAACGGCATGCTATAGTATTCCGTTTTGCATCATTTTTGAGGATTTGAAAAAAAGACGAAAATCACTCCGAGACCATGGGCTATAGCCCATCGTCTCGGAGTCATTTTCGTCTTTTTTTCAAATCCTTGTTTTTCATCATTTATGACCATGGCGATGGGCTATAGCCCATGGTCTCGAAGGGCATACTATAGCATGCCGTTTTGCAACATTTTTGAGGATTTGAAAAAAAGACGAAAATCACTCCGAGACCATGGGCTATAGCCCATCGTCTCGGAGTCATTTTCGTCTTTTTTTCAAATCCTTGTTTTTCATCATTTTTGACCATGGCGATGGGCTATAGCCCATGGTCTCGAACGGCATACTATAGCATGCCGTTTTGCAAAATTTTTGAGGATTTGAAAAAAAGACGAAAATCACTCCGAGACCATGGGCTCTAGCCCATCGTCTCGGAGTCATTTTCGTCTTTTTTTCAAATCCTTGTTTTTCATCATTTATGACCATGGCGATGGGCTATAGCCCATGGTCTTGAACGGCATACTATAGCATGCCGTTTTGCATCATTTTTGAGGATTTGAAAAAAAGACGAAAATCACTCCGAGACCATGGGCTATAGCCCATCGTCTCGGAGTCATTTTCGTCTTTTTTTCAAATCCTTGTTTTTCATCATTTATGACCATGGCGATGGGCTATAGCCCATGGTCTCGAACGGCATGCTATAGTATTCCGTTTTGCATCATTTTTGAGGATTTGGAAAAAAAGACGAAAATCACTCCGAGACCATGGGCTATAGCCCATAGTATCGGAGTCATTTTCGTCTTTTTTTCAAATCCTTGTTTTTCATCATTTATGACCATGGCGATGGGCTATAGCCCATGGTCTTGAACGGCATACTATAGCATGCCGTTTTGCATCATTTTTGAGGATTTGAAAAAAAGAAGAAAATCACTCCGAGACCATGGGCTATATCGTCTCGGAGTCATTTTCGTCTTTTTTTCAAATCCTTGTTTTTCATCATTTATGACCATGGCGATGGGCTATAGCCCATGATCTTGAACGGCATACTATAGCATGCCGTTTTGCATCATTTCTGAGGATTTGAAAAAAATACGAAAATCACTCCGAGACCATGGGCTATAGCCCATCGTCTCGGAGTCATTTTTGTCTTTTTTTCAAATCCTTGTTTTTCATCATTTATGACCATGGCGATGGGCTATAGCCCATGGTCTCGAACGGCATACTATAGCATGCCGTTTTGCATCATTTTTGAGGATTTGAAAAAAAGACGAAAATCACTACGAGACCATGGGCTATAGCCCATCGTCTCGGAGTCATTTTCGTCTTTTTTTCAAATCCTTGTTTTTCATCATTTATGACCATGGCGATGGGCTATAGCCCATGGTCTCGAACGGCATGCTATAGTATTCCGTTTTGCATCATTTTTGAGGATTTGAAAAAAAAGACGAAAATCACTCCGAGACCATGGGCTATAGCCCATCGTCTCGGAGTCATTTTCGTCTTTTTTTCAAATCCTTGTTTTTCATCATTTATGACCATGGCGATGGGCTATAGCCCATGGTCTCGAACGGCATACTATAGCATGCCGTTTTGCAAACTTTTTGAGGATTTGAAAAAAAGACGAAAATCACTCCGAGACCATGGGCTCTAGCCCATCGTCTCGGAGTCATTTTCGTCTTTTTTTCAAATCCTTGTTTTTCATCATTTATGACGATGGCGATGGGCTATAGCCCATGGTCTTGAACGGCATACTATAGCATGCCGTTTTGCATCATTTTTGAGGATTTGAAAAAAAGACGAAAATCACTCCGAGACCATGGGCTATAGCCCATCGTCCCGGAGTCATTTTCGGGTTTTTTTCAAATCCTTGTTTTTCATCATTTATGACCATGGCGATGGGCTATAGCCCATGGTCTTGAACGGCATACTATAGCATGCCGTTTTGCATCATTTTTGAGGATTTGAAAAAAAGACGAAAATCACTCCGAGACCATGGGCTATAGCCCATCGTCTCGGTGTCATTTTCGTCTTTTTTTCAAATCCTTGTTTTTCATCATTTATGACCATGGCGATGGGCTATAGCCCATGGTCTTGAACGGCATACTATAGCATGCCGTTTTGCATCATTTTTGAGGATTTGAAAAAAAGACGAAAATCACTCCGAGACCATGGGCTATAGCCCATCGTCTCGGAGTCATTTTCGTCTTTTTTTCAAATCCTTGTTTTTCATCATTTATGACCATGGCGATGGGCTAAAGCCCATGGTCTCGAACGGCATACTATAGCATGCCGTTTTGCATCATTTTTGAGGATTTGAAAAAAAGACGAAAATCACTCCGAGACCATGGGCTATAGCCCATCGTCTCGGTGTCATTTTCGTCTTTTTTTCAAATCCTTGTTTTTCATCATTTATGACCATGGCGATGGGCTATAGCCCATGGTCTTGAACGGCATACTATAGCATGCCGTTTTGCATCATTTTTGAGGATTTGAAAAAAAGACGAAAATCACTCCGAGACCATGGGCTATAGCCCATCGTCTCGGAGTCATTTTCGTCTTTTTTTCAAATCCTTGTTTTTCATCATTTATGACCATGGCGATGGGCTAAAGCCCATGGTCTCGAACGGCATACTATAGCATGCCGTTTTGCAAATGTTTTGAGGATTTTAAAAAAAGACGAAAATCACTCCGAGACCATGGGCTCTAGCCCATCGTCTCGGAGTCATTTTCGTCTTTTTTTCAAATCCTTGTTTTTCATCATTTATGACGATGGCGATGGGCTATAGCCCATGGTCTTGAACGGCATACTATAGCATGCCGTTTTGCATCATTTTTGAGGATTTGAAAAAAAGCCGAAAATCACTCCGAGACCATGGGCTATAGCCCATCGTCTCGGAGTCATTTTCGTCTTTTTTTCAAATCCTTGTTTTTCATCATTTATGACCATGGCGATGGGCTATAGCCCATGGTCTTGAACGGCATACTATAGCATGCCGTTTTGCATCATTTTTGAGGATTTGAAAAAAAGACGAAAATCACTCCGAGACCATGGGCTATAGCCCATCGTCCCGGAGTCATTTTCGTTTTTTTTTCAAATCCTTGTTTTTCATAATTTATGACCATGGCGATGGGCTATAGCCCATGGTCTTGAACGGCATACTATAGCATGCCGTTTTGCATCATTTTTGAGGATTTGAAAAAAAGACGAAAATCACTCCGAGACCATGGGCTATAGCCCATCGTCTCGGTGTCATTTTCGTCTTTTTTTCAAATCCTTGTTTTTCATCATTTATGACCATGGCGATGGGCTATAGCCCATGGTCTTGAACGGCATACTATAGCATGCCGTTTTGCATCATTTTTGAGGATTTGAAAAAAAGACGAAAATCACTCCGAGACCATGGGCTATAGCCCATCGTCTCGGAGTCATTTTCGTATTTTTTTCAAATCCTTGTTTTTCATCATTTATGACCATGGCGATGGGCTATAGCCCATGGTCTCGAACGGCATGCTATAGTATTCCGTTTTGCATCATTTTTGAGGATTTGAAAAAAAAGACGAAAATCACTCCGAGACCATGGGCTATAGCCCATCGTCTCGGAGTCATTTTCGTCTTTTTTTCAAATTCTCGTTTTTCATCATTTATGACCATGGCGATAGGCTATAGCCCATGGTCTCGAACGGCATACTATAGCATGCCGTTTTGCATCATTTTTGAGGATTTGAAAAAAAGACGAAAATCACTCCGAGACCATGGGCTATAGCCCATCGTCTCGGAGTCATTTTCGTCTTTTTTTCAAATCCTTGTTTTTCATCATTTATGACCATGGCGATGGGCTATAGCCCATGGTCTCGAACGGCATGCTATAGTATTCCGTTTTGCATCATTTTTGAGGATTTGAAAAAAAAGACGAAAATCACTCCGAGACCATGGGCTATAGCCCATAGTATCGGAGTCATTTTCGTCTTTTTTTCAAATCCTTGTTTTTCATCTATTATGACCATGGCGATGGGCTATAGCCCATGGTCTTGAACGGCATACTATAGCATGCCGTTTTGCATCATTTTTGAGGATTTGAAAAAAAGACGAAAATCACTCCGAGACCATGGGCTATATCGTCTCGGAGTCATTTTCGTCTTTTTTTCAAATCCTTGTTTTTCATCATTTATGACCATGGCGATGGGCTATAGCCCATGATCTTGAACGGCATACTATAGCATGCCGTTTTGCATCATTTCTGAGGATTTGAAAAAAATACGAAAATCACTCCGAGACCATGGGCTATAGCCCATCGTCTCGGAGTCATTTTTGTCTTTTTTTCAAATCCTTGTTTTTCATCATTTATGACCATGGCGATGGGCTATAGCCCATGGTCTCGAACGGCATACTATAGCATGCCGTTTTGCATCATTTTTGAGGATTTGAAAAAAATACGAAAATCACTACGAGACCATGGGCTATAGCCCATCGTCTCGGAGTCATTTTCGTCTTTTTTTCAAATCCTTGTTTTTCATCATTTATGACCATGGCGATGGGCTATAGCCCATGGTCTCGAACGGCATGCTATAGTATTCCGTTTTGCATCATTTTTGAGGATTTGAAAAAAAAGACGAAAATCACTCCGAGACCATGGGCTATAGCCCATCGTCTCGGAGTCATTTTCGTCTTTTTTTCAAATCCTTGTTTTTCATCATTTATGACCATGGCGATGGGCTATAGCCCATGGTCTCGAACGGCATACTATAGCATGCCGTTTTGCAAACTTTTTGAGGATTTGAAAAAAAGACGAAAATCACTCCGAGACCATGGGCTCTAGCCCATCGTCTCGGAGTCATTTTCGTCTTTTTTTCAAATCCTTGTTTTTCATCATTTATGACGATGGCGATGGGCTATAGCCCATGGTCTTGAACGGCATACTATAGCATGCCGTTTTGCATCATTTTTGAGGATTTGAAAAAAAGACGAAAATCACTCCGAGACCATGGGCTATAGCCCATCGTCCCGGAGTCATTTTCGGTTTTTTTTCAAATCCTTGTTTTTCATCATTTATGACCATGGCGATGGGCTATAGCCCATGGTCTTGAACGGCATACTATAGCATGCCGTTTTGCATCATTTTTGAGGATTTGAAAAAAAGACGAAAATCACTCCGAGACCATGGGCTATAGCCCATCGTCTCGGTGTCATTTTCGTCTTTTTTTCAAATCCTTGTTTTTCATCATTTATGACCATGGCGATGGGCTATAGCCCATGGTCTTGAACGGCATACTATAGCATGCCGTTTTGCATCATTTTTGAGGATTTGAAAAAAAGACGAAAATCACTCCGAGACCATGGGCTATAGCCCATCGTCTCGGAGTCATTTTCGTCTTTTTTTCAAATCCTTGTTTTTCATCATTTATGACCATGGCGATGGGCTAAAGCCCATGGTCTCGAACGGCATACTATAGCATGCCGTTTTGCAAATGTTTTGAGGATTTTAAAAAAAGACGAAAATCACTCCGAGACCATGGGCTCTAGCCCATCGTCTCGGAGTCATTTTCGTCTTTTTTTCAAATCCTTGTTTTTCATCATTTATGACGATGGCGATGGGCTATAGCCCATGGTCTTGAACGGCATACTATAGCATGCCGTTTTGCATCATTTTTGAGGATTTGAAAAAAAGCCGAAAATCACTCCGAGACCATGGGCTATAGCCCATCGTCTCGGAGTCATTTTCGTCTTTTTTTCAAATCCTTGTTTTTCATCATTTATGACCATGGCGATGGGCTATAGCCCATGGTCTTGAACGGCATACTATAGCATGCCGTTTTGCATCATTTTTGAGGATTTGAAAAAAAGACGAAAATCACTCCGAGACCATGGGCTATAGCCCATCGTCCCGGAGTCATTTTCGTTTTTTTTTCAAATCCTTGTTTTTCATAATTTATGACCATGGCGATGGGCTATAGCCCATGGTCTTGAACGGCATACTATAGCATGCCGTTTTGCATCATTTTTGAGGATTTGAAAAAAAGACGAAAATCACTCCGAGACCATGGGCTATAGCCCATCGTCTCGGTGTCATTTTCGTCTTTTTTTCAAATCCTTGTTTTTCATCATTTATGACCATGGCGATGGGCTATAGCCCATGGTCTCGAACGGCATGCTATAGTATTCCGTTTTGCATCATTTTTGAGGATTTGAAAAAAAAAGACGAAAATCACTCCGAGACCATGGGCTATAGCCCATCGTCTCGGAGTCATTTTCGTCTTTTTTTCAAATTCTCGTTTTTCATCATTTATGACCATGGCGATAGGCTATAGCCCATGGTCTCGAACGGCATACTATAGCATGCCGTTTTGCATCATTTTTGAGGATTTGAAAAAAAGACGAAAATCACTCCGAGACCATGGGCTATAGCCCATCGTCTCGGAGTCATTTTCGTCTTTTTTTCAAATCCTTGTTTTTCATCATTTATGACCATGGCGATGGGCTATAGCCCATGGTCTCGAACAGCATACTATAGCATGCCGTTTTGCAACATTTTTGAGGATTTGAAAAAAAGACGAAAATCACTCCGAGACCATGGGCTATAGCCCATCGTCTCGGAGTCATTTTCGTCTTTTTTTCAAATCCTTGTTTTTCATCATTTATGACCATGGCGATGGGCTATAGCCCATGGTCTCGAACGGCATGCTATAGTATTCCGTTTTGCATCATTTTTGAGGATTTGAAAAAAAAGACGAAAATCACTCCGGGACCATGGGCTATAGCCCATCGTCTCGGAGTCATTTTCGTCTTTTTTTCAAATCCTCGTTTTTCATCATTTATGACCATGGCGATAGGCTATAGCCCATGGTCTCGAACGGCATACTATAGCATGCCGTTTTGCATCATTTTTGAGGATTTGAAAAAAAGACGAAAATCACTCCGAGACCATGGGCTATAGCCCATCGTCTCGGAGTCATTTTCGTTTTTTTTTCAAATCCTTGTTTTTCATCATTTATGACCATGGCGATGCGCTATAGCCCATGGTCTCGAACGGCATGCTATAGTATTCCGTTTTGCATCATTTTTGAGGATTTGAAAAAAAAGACGAAAATCAGTCCGAGACCATGGGCTATAGCCCATCGTCTCGGAGTCATTTTCGTCTTTTTTTCAAATCCTCGTTTTTCATCATTTATGACCATGGCGATAGGCTATAGCCCATGGTCTCGAACGGCATACTATAGCATTCCGTTTTGCATCATTTTTGAGGATTTGAAAAAAAGACGAAAATCACTCCGAGACCTTTGGCTATAGCCCATCGTCTCGGAGTCATTTTCGTCTTTTTTTCAAATCCTTGTTTTTCATAATTTATGACCATGGCGATGGGCTATAGCCCATGGTATTGAACGGCATACTATAGCATGCCGTTTTGCATCATTTTTGAGGATTTGAAAAAAAGACGAAAATCACTCCGAGACCATGGGCTATAGCCCATCGTCTCGGAGTCATTTTCGTCTTTTTTTCAAATCCTTGTTTTTCATCATTTATGACCATGGCGATGGGCTATAGCCCATGGTCTCGAACGGCATACTATAGCATGCCGTTTTGCAAAATTTTTGAGGATTTGAAAAAAAGACGAAAATCACTCCGAGACCATGGGCTCTAGCCCATCGTCTCGGAGTCATTTTCGTCTTTTTTTCAAATCCTTGTTTTTCATCATTTATGACGATGGCGATAGGCTATAGCCCATGGTCTTGAACGGCATACTATAGCATGCCGTTTTGCATCATTTTTGAGGATTTGAAAAAAAGACGAAAATCACTCCGAGACCATGGGCTATAGCCCATGGTCTCGGAGTCATTTTCGTCTTTTTTTCAAATCCTTGTTTTTCATCATTTATGACCATGGCGATGGGCTATAGCCCATGGTCTTGAACGGCATACTATAGCATGCCGTTTTGCATCATTTTTGAGGATTTGAAAAAAAGACGAAAATCACTCCGAGACCATGGGCTATAGCCCATCGTCTCGGTGTCATTTTCGTCTTTTTTTCAAATCCTTGTTTTTCATCATTTATGACCATGGCGATGGGCTATAGCCCATGGTCTTGAACGGCATACTATAGCATGCCGTTTTGCATCATTTTTGAGGATTTGAAAAAAAGACGAAAATCACTCCGAGACCATGGGCTATAGCCCATCGTCTCGGTGTCATTTTCGTCTTTTTTTCAAATCCTTGTTTTTCATCATTTATGACCATGGCGATGGGCTATAGCCCATGGTCTTGAACGGCATACTATAGCATGCCGTTTTGCATCATTTTTGAGGATTTGAAAAAAAGACGAAAATCACTCCGAGACCATGGGCTATAGCCCATCGTTTTGGAGTCATTTTCGTCTTTTTTTCAAATTCTCGTTTTTCATCATTTATGACCATGGCGATAGGCTATAGCCCATGGTCTCGAACGGCATACTATAGCATGCCGTTTTGCATCATTTTTGAGGATTTGAAAAAAAGACGAAAATCACTCCGAGACCATGGGCTATAGCCCATCGTCTCGGAGTCATTTTCGTCTTTTTTTCAAATCCTTGTTTTTCATCATTTATGACCATGGCGATGGGCTATAGCCCATGGTCTCGAACGGCATACTATAGCATGCCGTTTTGCAAAATTTTTGAGGATTTGAAAAAAAGACGAAAATCACTCCGAGACCATGGGCTCTAGCCCATCGTCTCGGAGTCATTTTCGTCTTTTTTTCAAATCCTTGTTTTTCATCATTTATGACGATGGCGATAGGCTATAGCCCATGGTCTTGAACGGCATACTATAGCATGCCGTTTTGCATCATTTTTGAGGATTTGAAAAAAAGACGAAAATCACTCCGAGACCATGGGCTATAGCCCATGGTCTCGGAGTCATTTTCGTCTTTTTTTCAAATCCTTGTTTTTCATCATTTATGACCATGGCGATGGGCTATAGCCCATGGTCTTGAACGGCATACTATAGCATGCCGTTTTGCATCATTTTTGAGGATTTGAAAAAAAGACGAAAATCACTCCGAGACCATGGGCTATAGCCCATCGTTTTGGAGTCATTTTCGTCTTTTTTTCAAATTCTCGTTTTTCATCATTTATGACCATGGCGATAGGCTATAGCCCATGGTCTCGAACGGCATACTATAGCATGCCGTTTTGCATCATTTTTGAGGATTTGAAAAAAAGACGAAAATCACTCCGAGACCATGGGCTATAGCCCATCGTCTCGGAGTCATTTTCGTCTTTTTTTCAAATCCTTGTTTTTCATCATTTATGACCATGGCGATGGGCTATAGCCCATGGTCTCGAATAGCATACTATAGCATGCCGTTTTCCATCATTTTTGAGGATTTGAAAAAAAGACGAAAATCACTCCGAGACCATGGGCTATAGCCCATCGTCTCGGAGTCATTTTCGTCTTTTTTTCAAATCCTTGTTTTTCATCATTTATGACCATGGCGATGGGCTATAGCCCATGGTCTTGAACGGCATACTATAGCATGCCGTTTTGCATCATTTTTGAGGATTTGAAAAAAAGACGAAAATCACTCCGAGACCATGGGCTATAGCCCATCGTTTTGGAGTCATTTTCGTCTTTTTTTCAAATTCTCGTTTTTCATCATTTATGACCATGGCGATAGGCTATAGCCCATGGTCTCGAACGGCATACTATAGCATGCCGTTTTGCATCATTTTTGAGGATTTGAAAAAAAGACGAAAATCACTCCGAGACCATGGGCTATAGCCCATCGTCTCGGAGTCATTTTCGTCTTTTTTTCAAATCCTTGTTTTTCATCATTTATGACCATGGCGATGGGCTATAGCCCATGGTCTCGAATAGCATACTATAGCATGCCGTTTTCCATCATTTTTGAGGATTTGAAAAAAAGACGAAAATCACTCCGAGACCATGGGCTATAGCCCATCGTCTCGGAGTCATTTTCGTCTTTTTTTCAAATCCTTGTTTTTCATCATTTATGACCATGGCGATGGGCTATAGCCCATGGTCTTGAACGGCATACTATAGCATGCCGTTTTGCATCATTTTTGAGGATTTGAAAAAAAGACGAAAATCACTCCGAGACCATGGGCTATAGCCCATCGTCTCGGAGTAATTTTCGTCTTTTTTTCAAATCCTTGTTTTTCATCATTTATGACAATGGCGATGGGCTATAGCCCATGGTCTCGAACGGCATACTATAGCATACCGTTTTCCATCATTTTTGAGGATTTGAAAAAAAGACGAAAATCACTCCGAAACCATGGGCTATAGCCCATCGTCTCGGAGTCATTTTCGTCTTTTTTTCAAATCCTTGTTTTTCATCATTTATGACCATGGCGATGGGCTATAGCCCATGGTCTCGAACGGCATGCTATAGTATTCCGTTTTGCATCATTTTTGAGGATTTGAAAAAAAAGACGAAAATCACTCCGGGACCATGGGCTATAGCCCATCGTCTCGGAGTCATTTTCGTCTTTTTTTCAAATCCTCGTTTTTCATAATTTATGACCATGGCGATAGGCTATAGCCCATGGTCTCGAACGGCATACTACAGCATGCCGTTTTGCATCATTTTTGAGGATTTGAAAAAAAGACGAAAATCAGTCCGAGACCATGGGCTATAGCCCATCGTCTCGGAGTCATTTTCGTCTTTTTTTCAAATCCTCGTTTTTCATCATTTATGACCATGGCGATGGGCTATAGCCCATGGTCTTGAACGGCATACTATAGCATGCCGTTTTGCATCATTTTTGAGGATTTGAAAAAAAGACGAAAATCACTCCGAGACCATGGGCTATAGCCCATCGTCTCGGAGTAATTTTCGTCTTTTTTTCAAATCCTTGTTTTTCATCATTTATGACAATGGCGATGGGCTATAGCCCATGGTCTCGAACGGCATACTATAGCATACCGTTTTCCATCATTTTTGAGGATTTGAAAAAAAGACGAAAATCACTCCGAAACCATGGGCTATAGCCCATCGTCTCGGAGTCATTTTCGTCTTTTTTTCAAATCCTTGTTTTTCATCATTTATGACCATGGCGATGGGCTATAGCCCATGGTCTCGAACGGCATGCTATAGTATTCCGTTTTGCATCATTTTTGAGGATTTGAAAAAAAAGACGAAAATCACTCCGGGACCATGGGCTATAGCCCATCGTCTCGGAGTCATTTTCGTCTTTTTTTCAAATCCTCGTTTTTCATAATTTATGACCATGGCGATAGGCTATAGCCCATGGTCTCGAACGGCATACTACAGCATGCCGTTTTGCATCATTTTTGAGGATTTGAAAAAAAGACGAAAATCAGTCCGAGACCATGGGCTATAGCCCATCGTCTCGGAGTCATTTTCGTCTTTTTTTCAAATCCTCGTTTTTCATCATTTATGACCATGGCGATAGGCTATAGCCCATGGTCTCGAACGGCATACTATAGCATTCCGTTTTGCATCATTTTTGAGGATTTGAAAAAAAGACGAAAATCACTCCGAGACCTTTGGCTATAGCCCATCGTCTCGGAGTCATTTTCGTCTTTTTTTCAAATCCTTGTTTTTCATCATTTATGACCATGGCGATGGGCTATAGCCCATGGTCTTGAACGGCATGCTATAGCATGCCGTTTTGCATCATTTTTGAGGATTTGAAAAAAAGACGAAAATCACTCCGAGACCATGGGCTATAGCCCATCGTCTCGGAGTCATTTTCGTCTTTTTTTCAAATCCTTGTTTTTCATAATTTATGACCATGGCGATGGGCTATAGCCCATGGTCTCGAACGTTATACTATAGCATGCCGTTTTGCATCATTTTTGAGGATTTGAAAAAAAGACAAAAATCACTCCGAGACCATGGGCTATAGCCCATCGTCTCGGAGTCATTTTCGTCTTTTTTTCAAATCCTTGTTTTTCATCATTTATGACCATGGCGATGGGCTATAGCCCATGGTCTCGAACGGCATACTATAGCATGCCGTTTTGCAACATTTTTGAGGATTTGAAAAAAAGACGAAAATCACTCCGAGACCATGGGCTATAGCCCATCGTCTCGGAGTCATTTTCGTCTTTTTTTCAAATCCTTGTTTTTCATCATTTATGTCGATGGCGATGGGCTATAGCCCATGGTCTTGAACGGCATACTATAGCATGCCGTTTTGCATCATTTTTGAGGATTTGAAAAAAAGACGAAAATCACTCCGAGACCATGGGCTATAGCCCATCGTCTCGGAGTCATTTTCGTCTTTTTTTCAAATCCTCGTTTTTCATCATCTATGACCATGGCGATAGGCTATAGCCCATGGTCTCGAACGGCATACTATAGCATTCCGTTTTGCATCATTTTTGAGGATTTGAAAAAAAGACGAAAATCACTCCGAGACCTTTGGCTATAGCCCATCGTCTCGGAGTCATTTTCGTCTTTTTTTCAAATCCTTGTTTTTCATCATTTATGACCATGGCGATGGGCTATAGCCCATGGTCTTGAACGGCATGCTATAGCATGCCGTTTTGCATCATTTTTGAGGATTTGGAAAAAAAGACGAAAATCACTCCGAGACCATGGGCTATAGCCCATCGTCTCGGAGTCATTTTCGTCTTTTTTTCAAATTCTCGTTTTTCATCATTTATGACCATGGCGATAGGCTATAGCCCATGGTCTCGAACGGCATACTATAGCATGCCGTTTTGCATCATTTTTGAGGATTTGAAAAAAAGACGAAAATCACTCCGAGACCATGGGCTATAGCCCATCGTCTCGGAGTCATTTTCGTCTTTTTTTTCAAATCCTTGTTTTTCATCATTTATGACCATGGCGATGGGCTATAGCCCATGGTCTCGAACGGCATACTATAGCATGCCGTTTTGCAACATTTTTGAGGATTTGAAAAAAAGACGAAAATCACTCCGAGACCATGGGCTATAGCCCATCGTCTCGGAGTCATTTTCGTCTTTTTTTCAAATCCTTGTTTTTCATCATTTATGACGATGGCGATGGGCTATAGCCCATGGTCTTGAACGGCATACTATAGCATGCCGTTTTGCATCATTTTTGAGGATTTGAAAAAAAGACGAAAATCACTCCGAGACCATGGGCTATAGCCCATCGTCTCGGAGTCATTTTCGTCTTTTTTTCAAATCCTCGTTTTTCATCATCTATGACCATGGCGATAGGCTATAGCCCATGGTCTCGAACGGCATACTATAGCATTCCGTTTTGCATCATTTTTGAGGATTTGAAAAAAAGACGAAAATCACTCCGAGACCATGGGCTATAGCCCATCGTCTCGGAGTAATTTTCGTCTTTTTTTTCAAATCCTTGTTTTTCATCATTTATGACCATGGCGATGGGCTATAGCCCATGGTCTCAAACGGCATGCTATAGTATTCCGTTTTGCATCATTTTTGAGGATTTGAAAAAAAAGACGAAAATCACTCCGAGACCATGGGCTATAGCCCATCGTCTCGGAGTCATTTTCGTCTTTTTTTCAAATCCTTGTTTTTCATCATTTATGACCATGGCGATGGGCTATAGCCCATGGTCTCGAACGGCATGCTATAGTATTCCGTTTTGCATCATTTTTGAGGATTTGAAAAAAAAGACGAAAATCACTCCGAGACCATGGGCTATAGCCAATCGTCTCGGAGTCATTTTCGTCTTTTTTTCAAATCCTCGTTTTTCATCATTTATGACCATGGCGATAGGCTATAGCCCATGGTCTTGAATGGCATACTATAGCATGCCGTTTTGCATCATTTTTGAGGATTTGAAAAAAAGACGAAAATCACTCCGAGACCATGGGCTATAGCCCATCGTCTCGGAGTAATTTTCGTCTTTTTTTTCAAATCCTTGTTTTTCATCATTTATGACCATGGCGATGGGCTATAGCCCATGGTCTCGAACGGCATGCTATAGTATTCCGTTTTGCATCATTTTTGAGGATTTGAAAAAAAAGACGAAAATCAATCCGAGACCATGGGCTATAGCCCATCGTCTCGGAGTCATTTTCGTCTTTTTTTCAAATCCTTGTTTTTCATCATTTATGACCATGGCGATGGGCTATAGCCCATGGTCTCGAACGGCATGCTATAGTATTCCGTTTTGCATCATTTTTGAGGATTTGAAAAAAAAGACGAAAATCACTCCGAGACCATGGGCTATAGCCAATCGTCTCGGAGTCATTTTCGTCTTTTTTTCAAATCCTCGTTTTTCATCATTTATGACCATGGCGATAGGCTATAGCCCATGGTCTTGAATGGCATACTATAGCATGCCGTTTTGCATCATTTTTGAGGATTTGAAAAAAAGACGAAAATCACTCCGAGACCATGGGCTATAGCCCATCGTCTCGGAGTCATTTTCGTCTTTTTTTCAAATCCTTGTTTTTCATCATTTATGACCATGGCGATGGGCTATAGCCCATGGTCTCGAACGGCATGCTATAGTATTCCGTTTTGCATCATTTTTGAGGATTTGAAAAAAAAGACGAAAATCACTCCGAGACCATGGGCTATAGCCCATCGTCTCGGAGTCATTTTCGTCTTTTTTTCTAATTCTCGTTTTTCATCATTTATGACCATGGCGATAGGCTATAGCCCATGGTCTCGAACGGCATACTATAGCATGCCGTTTTGCATCATTTTTGAGGATTTGAAAAAAAGACGAAAATCACTCCGAGACCATGGGCTATAGCCCATCGTCTCGGAGTCATTTTCGTCTTTTTTTTCAAATCCTTGTTTTTCATCATTTATGACCATGGCGATGGGCTATAGCCCATGGTCTCGAACGGCATACTATAGCATGCCGTTTTGCAACATTTTTGAGGATTTGAAAAAAAGACGAAAATCACTCCGAGACCATGGGCTATAGCCCATCGTCTCGGAGTCATTTTCGTCTTTTTTTCAAATCCTTGTTTTTCATCATTTATGACGATGGCGATGGGCTATAGCCCATGGTCTTGAACGGCATACTATAGCATGCCGTTTTGCATCATTTTTGAGGATTTGAAAAAAAGACGAAAATCACTCCGAGACCATGGGCTATAGCCCATCGTCTCGGAGTCATTTTCGTCTTTTTTTCAAATCCTCGTTTTTCATCATCTATGACCATGGCGATAGGCTATAGCCCATGGTCTCGAACGGCATACTATAGCATTCCGTTTTGCATCATTTTTGAGGATTTGAAAAAAAGACGAAAATCACTCCGAGACCTTTGGCTATAGCCCATCGTCTCGGAGTCATTTTCGTCTTTTTTTCAAATCCTTGTTTTTCATCATTTATGACCATGGCGATGGGCTATAGCCCATGGTCTCGAACGGCATACTATAGCATGCCGTTTTGCAACATTTTTGAGGATTTGAAAAAAAGACGAAAATCACTCCGAGACCATGGGCTATAGCCCATCGTCTCGGAGTCATTTTCGTCTTTTTTTCAAATCCTTGTTTTTCATCATTTATGACGATGGCGATGGGCTATAGCCCATGGTCTTGAACGGCATACTATAGCATGCCGTTTTGCATCATTTTTGAGGATTTGAAAAAAAGACGAAAATCACTCCGAGACCATGGGCTATAGCCCATCGTCTCGGAGTCATTTTCGTCTTTTTTTCAAATCCTCGTTTTTCATCATCTATGACCATGGCGATAGGCTATAGCCCATGGTCTCGAACGGCATACTATAGCATTCCGTTTTGCATAATTTTTGAGGATTTGAAAAAAAGACGAAAATCACTCCGAGACCTTTGGCTATAGCCCATCGTCTCGGAGTCATTTTCGTCTTTTTTTCAAATCCTTGTTTTTCATCATTTATGACCATGGCGATGGGCTATAGCCCATGGTCTTGAACGGCATACTATAGCATGCCGTTTTGCATCATTTTTGAGGATTTGAAAAAAAGACGAAAATCACTCCGAGACCATGGGCTATAGCCCATCGTCTCGGAGTCATTTTCGTCTTTTTTTCAAATCCTTGTTTTTCATCATTTATGACCATGGCGATGGGCTATAGCCCATGGTCTCGAACGTTATACTATAGCATGCCGTTTTGCATCATTTTTGAGGATTTGAAAAAAAGACGAAAATCACTCCGAGACCATGGGCTATAGCCCATCGTCTCGGAGTAATTTTCGTCTTTTTTTTCAAATCCTTGTTTTTCATCATTTATGACCATGGCGATGGGCTATAGCCCATGGTCTCAAACGGCATGCTATAGTATTCCGTTTTGCATCATTTTTTAGGATTTGAAAAAAAAAACGAAAATCACTCCGAGACCATGGGCTATAGCCCATCGTCTCGGAGTCATTTTCGTCTTTTTTTCAAATCCTTGTTTTTCATCATTTATGACCATGGCGATGGGCTATAGCCCATGGTCTCGAACGGCATGCTATAGTATTCCGTTTTGCATCATTTTTGAGGATTTGAAAAAAAAGACGAAAATCACTCCGAGACCATGGGCTATAGCCAATCGTCTCGGAGTCATTTTCGTCTTTTTTTCAAATCCTCGTTTTTCATCATTTATGACCATGGCGATAGGCTATAGCCCATGGTCTTGAATGGCATACTATAGCATGCCGTTTTGCATCATTTTTGAGGATTTGAAAAAAAGACGAAAATCACTCCGAGACCATGGGCTATAGCCCATCGTCTCGGAGTAATTTTCGTCTTTTTTTTCAAATCCTTGTTTTTCATCATTTATGACCATGGCGATGGGCTATAGCCCATGGTCTCGAACGGCATGCTATAGTATTCCGTTTTGCATCATTTTTGAGGATTTGAAAAAAAAGACGAAAATCAATCCGAGACCATGGGCTATAGCCCATCGTCTCGGAGTCATTTTCGTCTTTTTTTCAAATCCTTGTTTTTCATCATTTATGACCATGGCGATGGGCTATAGCCCATGGTCTCGAACGGCATGCTATAGTATTCCGTTTTGCATCATTTTTGAGGATTTGAAAAAAAAGACGAAAATCACTCCGAGACCATGGGCTATAGCCAATCGTCTCGGAGTCATTTTCGTCTTTTTTTCAAATCCTTGTTTTTCATCATTTATGACCATGGCGATGGGCTATAGCCCATGGTCTTGAACGGCATACTATAGCATGCCGTTTTGCATCATTTTTGAGGATTTGAAAAAAAGACGAAAATCACTCCGAGACCATGGGCTATAGCCCATCGTCTCGGAGTCATTTTCGTCTTTTTTTCAAATCCTTGTTTTTCATCATTTATGACCATGGCGATGGGCTATAGCCCATGGTCTCGAACGTTATACTATAGCATGCCGTTTTGCATCATTTTTGAGGATTTGAAAAAAAGACGAAAATCACTCCGAGACCATGGGCTATAGCCCATCGTCTCGGAGTAATTTTCGTCTTTTTTTTCAAATCCTTGTTTTTCATCATTTATGACCATGGCGATGGGCTATAGCCCATGGTCTCAAACGGCATGCTATAGTATTCCGTTTTGCATCATTTTTGAGGATTTGAAAAAAAAGACGAAAATCACTCCGAGACCATGGGCTATAGCCCATCGTCTCGGAGTCATTTTCGTCTTTTTTTCAAATCCTTGTTTTTCATCATTTATGACCATGGCGATGGGCTATAGCCCATGGTCTCGAACGGCATGCTATAGTATTCCGTTTTGCATCATTTTTGAGGATTTGAAAAAAAAGACGAAAATCACTCCGAGACCATGGGCTATAGCCAATCGTCTCGGAGTCATTTTCGTCTTTTTTTCAAATCCTCGTTTTTCATCATTTATGACCATGGCGATAGGCTATAGCCCATGGTCTTGAATGGCATACTATAGCATGCCGTTTTGCATCATTTTTGAGGATTTGAAAAAAAGACGAAAATCACTCCGAGACCATGGGCTATAGCCCATCGTCTCGGAGTAATTTTCGTCTTTTTTTTCAAATCCTTGTTTTTCATCATTTATGACCATGGCGATGGGCTATAGCCCATGGTCTCGAACGGCATGCTATAGTATTCCGTTTTGCATCATTTTTGAGGATTTGAAAAAAAAGACGAAAATCAATCCGAGACCATGGGCTATAGCCCATCGTCTCGGAGTCATTTTCGTCTTTTTTTCAAATCCTTGTTTTTCATCATTTATGACCATGGCGATGGGCTATAGCCCATGGTCTCGAACGGCATGCTATAGTATTCCGTTTTGCATCATTTTTGAGGATTTGAAAAAAAAGACGAAAATCACTCCGAGACCATGGGCTATAGCCAATCGTCTCGGAGTCATTTTCGTCTTTTTTTCAAATCCTCGTTTTTCATCATTTATGACCATGGCGATAGGCTATAGCCCATGGTCTTGAATGGCATACTATAGCATGCCGTTTTGCATCATTTTTGAGGATTTGAAAAAAAGACGAAAATCACTCCGAGACCATGGGCTATAGCCCATCGTCTCGGAGTCATTTTCGTCTTTTTTTCAAATCCTTGTTTTTCATCATTTATGACCATGGCGATGGGCTATAGCCCATGGTCTCGAACGGCATGCTATAGTATTCCGTTTTGCATCATTTTTGAGGATTTGAAAAAAAAGACGAAAATCACTCCGAGACCATGGGCTATAGCCCATCGTCTCGGAGTCATTTTCGTCTTTTTTTCTAATTCTCGTTTTTCATCATTTATGACCATGGCGATAGGCTATAGCCCATGGTCTCGAACGGCATACTATAGCATGCCGTTTTGCATCATTTTTGAGGATTTGAAAAAAAGACGAAAATCACTCCGAGACCATGGGCTATAGCCCATCGTCTCGGAGTCATTTTCGTCTTTTTTTTCAAATCCTTGTTTTTCATCATTTATGACCATGGCGATGGGCTATAGCCCATGGTCTCGAACGGCATACTATAGCATGCCGTTTTGCAACATTTTTGAGGATTTGAAAAAAAGACGAAAATCACTCCGAGACCATGGGCTATAGCCCATCGTCTCGGAGTCATTTTCGTCTTTTTTTCAAATCCTTGTTTTTCATCATTTATGACCATGGCGATGGGCTATAGCCCATGGTCTCGAACGGCATGCTATAGTATTCCGTTTTGCATCATTTTTGAGGATTTGAAAAAAAAGACGAAAATCACTCCGGGACCATGGGCTATAGCCCATCGTCTCGGAGTCATTTTCGTCTTTTTTTCAAATCCTCGTTTTTCATAATTTATGACCATGGCGATAGGCTATAGCCCATGGTCTCGAACGGCATACTACAGCATGCCGTTTTGCATCATTTTTGAGGATTTGAAAAAAAGACGAAAATCAGTCCGAGACCATGGGCTATAGCCCATCGTCTCGGAGTCATTTTCGTCTTTTTTTCAAATCCTCGTTTTTCATCATTTATGACCATGGCGATAGGCTATAGCCCATGGTCTCGAACGGCATACTATAGCATTCCGTTTTGCATCATTTTTGAGGATTTGAAAAAAAGACGAAAATCACTCCGAGACCTTTGGCTATAGCCCATCGTCTCGGAGTCATTTTCGTCTTTTTTTCAAATCCTTGTTTTTCATCATTTATGACCATGGCGATGGGCTATAGCCCATGGTCTTGAACGGCATGCTATAGCATGCCGTTTTGCATCATTTTTGAGGATTTGAAAAAAAGACGAAAATCACTCCGAGACCATGGGCTATAGCCCATCGTCTCGGAGTCATTTTCGTCTTTTTTTCAAATCCTTGTTTTTCATAATTTATGACCATGGCGATGGGCTATAGCCCATGGTCTCGAACGTTATACTATAGCATGCCGTTTTGCATCATTTTTGAGGATTTGAAAAAAAGACAAAAATCACTCCGAGACCATGGGCTATAGCCCATCGTCTCGGAGTCATTTTCGTCTTTTTTTCAAATCCTTGTTTTTCATCATTTATGACCATGGCGATGGGCTATAGCCCATGGTCTCGAACGGCATACTATAGCATGCCGTTTTGCAACATTTTTGAGGATTTGAAAAAAAGACGAAAATCACTCCGAGACCATGGGCTATAGCCCATCGTCTCGGAGTCATTTTCGTCTTTTTTTCAAATCCTTGTTTTTCATCATTTATGTCGATGGCGATGGGCTATAGCCCATGGTCTTGAACGGCATACTATAGCATGCCGTTTTGCATCATTTTTGAGGATTTGAAAAAAAGACGAAAATCACTCCGAGACCATGGGCTATAGCCCATCGTCTCGGAGTCATTTTCGTCTTTTTTTCAAATCCTCGTTTTTCATCATCTATGACCATGGCGATAGGCTATAGCCCATGGTCTCGAACGGCATACTATAGCATTCCGTTTTGCATAATTTTTGAGGATTTGAAAAAAAGACGAAAATCACTCCGAGACCTTTGGCTATAGCCCATCGTCTCGGAGTCATTTTCGTCTTTTTTTCAAATCCTTGTTTTTCATCATTTATGACCATGGCGATGGGCTATAGCCCATGGTCTTGAACGGCATGCTATAGCATGCCGTTTTGCATCATTTTTGAGGATTTGAAAAAAAGACGAAAATCACTCCGAGACCATGGGCTATAGCCCATCGTCTCGGAGTCATTTTCGTCTTTTTTTCAAATCCTTGTTTTTCATAATTTATGACCATGGCGATGGGCTATAGCCCATGGTCTCGAACGTTATACTATAGCATGCCGTTTTGCATCATTTTTGAGGATTTGAAAAAAAGACGAAAATCACTCCGAGACCATGGGCTATAGCCCATCGTCTCGGAGTCATTTTCGTCTTTTTTTCAAATCCTTGTTTTTCATCATTTATGACCATGGCGATGGGCTATAGCCCATGGTCTTGAACGGCATACTATAGCATGCCGTTTTGCATCATTTTTGAGGATTTGAAAAAAAGGCGAAAATCACTCCGAGACCATGGGCTATAGCCCATCGTCTCGGAGTCATTTTCGTCTTTTTTTCAAATCCTTGTTTTTCATCATTTATGACCATGGCGATGGGCTATAGCCCATGGTCTCGAACGGCATGCTATAGTATTCCGTTTTGCATCATTTTTGAGGATTTGAAAAAAAGACGAAAATCACTCCGAGACCATGGGCTATAGCCCATCGTCTCGGAGTCATTTTCGTCTTTTTTTCAAATCCTTGTTTTTCATCATTTATGACCATGGCGATGGGCTATAGCCCATGGTCTTGAACGGCATGCTATAGCATGCCGTTTTGCATCATTTTTGAGGATTTGAAAAAAAGACGAAAATCACTCCGAGACCATGGGCTATAGCCCATCGTCTCGGAGTCATTTTCGTCTTTTTTTCAAATCCTTGTTTTTCATAATTTATGACCATGGCGATGGGCTATAGCCCATGGTCTCGAACGTTATACTATAGCATGCCGTTTTGCATCATTTTTGAGGATTTGAAAAAAAGACGAAAATCACTCCGAGACCATGGGCTATAGCCCATCGTCTCGGAGTCATTTTCGTCTTTTTTTCAAATCCTTGTTTTTCATCATTTATGACCATGGCGATGGGCTATAGCCCATGGTCTTGAACGGCATACTATAGCATGCCGTTTTGCATCATTTTTGAGGATTTGAAAAAAAGGCGAAAATCACTCCGAGACCATGGGCTATAGCCCATCGTCTCGGAGTCATTTTCGTCTTTTTTTCAAATCCTTGTTTTTCATCATTTATGACCATGGCGATGGGCTATAGCCCATGGTCTCGAACGGCATGCTATAGTATTCCGTTTTGCATCATTTTTGAGGATTTGAAAAAAAGACGAAAATCACTCCGAGACCATGGGCTATAGCCCATCGTCTCGGAGTCATTTTCGTCTTTTTTTCAAATCCTTGTTTTTCATCATTTATGACCATGGCGATGGGCTATAGCCCATGGTCTCGAACGGCATGCTATAGTATTCCGTTTTGCATCATTTTTGAGGATTTGGAAAAAAAGACGAAAATCACTCCGAGACCATGGGCTATAGCCCATCGTCTCGGAGTCATTTTCGTCTTTTTTTCAAATTCTCGTTTTTCATCATTTATGACCATGGCGATAGGCTATAGCCCATGGTCTCGAACGGCATACTATAGCATGCCGTTTTGCATCATTTTTGAGGATTTGAAAAAAAGACGAAAATCACTCCGAGACCATGGGCTATAGCCCATCGTCTCGGAGTCATTTTCGTCTTTTTTTTCAAATCCTTGTTTTTCATAATTTATGACCATGGCGATGGGCTATAGCCCATGGTCTCGAACGTTATACTATAGCATGCCGTTTTGCATCATTTTTGAGGATTTGAAAAAAAGACGAAAATCACTCCGAGACCATGGGCTATAGCCCATCGTCTCGGAGTCATTTTCGTCTTTTTTTCAAATCCTTGTTTTTCATCATTTATGACCATGGCGATGGGCTATAGCCCATGGTCTTGAACGGCATACTATAGCATGCCGTTTTGCATCATTTTTGAGGATTTGAAAAAAAGGCGAAAATCACTCCGAGACCATGGGCTATAGCCCATCGTCTCGGAGTCATTTTCGTCTTTTTTTCAAATCCTTGTTTTTCATCATTTATGACCATGGCGATGGGCTATAGCCCATGGTCTCGAACGGCATGCTATAGTATTCCGTTTTGCATCATTTTTGAGGATTTGAAAAAAAGACGAAAATCACTCCGAGACCATGGGCTATAGCCCATCGTCTCGGAGTCATTTTCGTCTTTTTTTCAAATCCTTGTTTTTCATCATTTATGACCATGGCGATGGGCTATAGCCCATGGTCTCGAACGGCATGCTATAGTATTCCGTTTTGCATCATTTTTGAGGATTTGGAAAAAAAGACGAAAATCACTCCGAGACCATGGGCTATAGCCCATCGTCTCGGAGTCATTTTCGTCTTTTTTTCAAATTCTCGTTTTTCATCATTTATGACCATGGCGATAGGCTATAGCCCATGGTCTCGAACGGCATACTATAGCATGCCGTTTTGCATCATTTTTGAGGATTTGAAAAAAAGACGAAAATCACTCCGAGACCATGGGCTATAGCCCATCGTCTCGGAGTCATTTTCGTCTTTTTTTTCAAATCCTTGTTTTTCATCATTTATGACCATGGCGATGGGCTATAGCCCATGGTCTCGAACGGCATACTATAGCATGCCGTTTTGCAACATTTTTGAGGATTTGAAAAAAAGACGAAAATCACTCCGAGACCATGGGCTATAGCCCATCGTCTCGGAGTCATTTTCGTCTTTTTTTCAAATCCTTGTTTTTCATCATTTATGACGATGGCGATGGGCTATAGCCCATGGTCTTGAACGGCATACTATAGCATGCCGTTTTGCATCATTTTTGAGGATTTGAAAAAAAGACGAAAATCACTCCGAGACCATGGGCTATAGCCCATCGTCTCGGAGTCATTTTCGTCTTTTTTTCAAATCCTCGTTTTTCATCATCTATGACCATGGCGATAGGCTATAGCCCATGGTCTCGAACGGCATACTATAGCATTCCGTTTTGCATCATTTTTGAGGATTTGAAAAAAAGACGAAAATCACTCCGAGACCATGGGCTATAGCCCATCGTCTCGGAGTAATTTTCGTCTTTTTTTTCAAATCCTTGTTTTTCATCATTTATGACCATGGCGATGGGCTATAGCCCATGGTCTCAAACGGCATGCTATAGTATTCCGTTTTGCATCATTTTTGAGGATTTGAAAAAAAAGACGAAAATCACTCCGAGACCATGGGCTATAGCCCATCGTCTCGGAGTCATTTTCGTCTTTTTTTCAAATCCTTGTTTTTCATCATTTATGACCATGGCGATGGGCTATAGCCCATGGTCTCGAACGGCATGCTATAGTATTCCGTTTTGCATCATTTTTGAGGATTTGAAAAAAAAGACGAAAATCACTCCGAGACCATGGGCTATAGCCAATCGTCTCGGAGTCATTTTCGTCTTTTTTTCAAATCCTCGTTTTTCATCATTTATGACCATGGCGATAGGCTATAGCCCATGGTCTTGAATGGCATACTATAGCATGCCGTTTTGCATCATTTTTGAGGATTTGAAAAAAAGACGAAAATCACTCCGAGACCATGGGCTATAGCCCATCGTCTCGGAGTAATTTTCGTCTTTTTTTTCAAATCCTTGTTTTTCATCATTTATGACCATGGCGATGGGCTATAGCCCATGGTCTCGAACGGCATGCTATAGTATTCCGTTTTGCATCATTTTTGAGGATTTGAAAAAAAAGACGAAAATCAATCCGAGACCATGGGCTATAGCCCATCGTCTCGGAGTCATTTTCGTCTTTTTTTCAAATCCTTGTTTTTCATCATTTATGACCATGGCGATGGGCTATAGCCCATGGTCTCGAACGGCATGCTATAGTATTCCGTTTTGCATCATTTTTGAGGATTTGAAAAAAAAGACGAAAATCACTCCGAGACCATGGGCTATAGCCAATCGTCTCGGAGTCATTTTCGTCTTTTTTTCAAATCCTCGTTTTTCATCATTTATGACCATGGCGATAGGCTATAGCCCATGGTCTTGAATGGCATACTATAGCATGCCGTTTTGCATCATTTTTGAGGATTTGAAAAAAAGACGAAAATCACTCCGAGACCATGGGCTATAGCCCATCGTCTCGGAGTCATTTTCGTCTTTTTTTCAAATCCTTGTTTTTCATCATTTATGACCATGGCGATGGGCTATAGCCCATGGTCTCGAACGGCATGCTATAGTATTCCGTTTTGCATCATTTTTGAGGATTTGAAAAAAAAGACGAAAATCACTCCGAGACCATGGGCTATAGCCCATCGTCTCGGAGTCATTTTCGTCTTTTTTTCTAATTCTCGTTTTTCATCATTTATGACCATGGCGATAGGCTATAGCCCATGGTCTCGAACGGCATACTATAGCATGCCGTTTTGCATCATTTTTGAGGATTTGAAAAAAAGACGAAAATCACTCCGAGACCATGGGCTATAGCCCATCGTCTCGGAGTCATTTTCGTCTTTTTTTTCAAATCCTTGTTTTTCATCATTTATGACCATGGCGATGGGCTATAGCCCATGGTCTCGAACGGCATACTATAGCATGCCGTTTTGCAACATTTTTGAGGATTTGAAAAAAAGACGAAAATCACTCCGAGACCATGGGCTATAGCCCATCGTCTCGGAGTCATTTTCGTCTTTTTTTCAAATCCTTGTTTTTCATCATTTATGACGATGGCGATGGGCTATAGCCCATGGTCTTGAACGGCATACTATAGCATGCCGTTTTGCATCATTTTTGAGGATTTGAAAAAAAGACGAAAATCACTCCGAGACCATGGGCTATAGCCCATCGTCTCGGAGTCATTTTCGTCTTTTTTTCAAATCCTCGTTTTTCATCATCTATGACCATGGCGATAGGCTATAGCCCATGGTCTCGAACGGCATACTATAGCATTCCGTTTTGCATCATTTTTGAGGATTTGAAAAAAAGACGAAAATCACTCCGAGACCTTTGGCTATAGCCCATCGTCTCGGAGTCATTTTCGTCTTTTTTTCAAATCCTTGTTTTTCATCATTTATGACCATGGCGATGGGCTATAGCCCATGGTCTTGAACGGCATACTATAGCATGCCGTTTTGCATCATTTTTGAGGATTTGAAAAAAAGACGAAAATCACTCCGAGACCATGGGCTATAGCCCATCGTCTCGGAGTCATTTTCGTCTTTTTTTCAAATCCTTGTTTTTCATCATTTATGACCATGGCGATGGGCTATAGCCCATGGTCTCGAACGTTATACTATAGCATGCCGTTTTGCATCATTTTTGAGGATTTGAAAAAAAGACGAAAATCACTCCGAGACCATGGGCTATAGCCCATCGTCTCGGAGTAATTTTCGTCTTTTTTTTCAAATCCTTGTTTTTCATCATTTATGACCATGGCGATGGGCTATAGCCCATGGTCTCAAACGGCATGCTATAGTATTCCGTTTTGCATCATTTTTGAGGATTTGAAAAAAAAAACGAAAATCACTCCGAGACCATGGGCTATAGCCCATCGTCTCGGAGTCATTTTCGTCTTTTTTTCAAATCCTTGTTTTTCATCATTTATGACCATGGCGATGGGCTATAGCCCATGGTCTCGAACGGCATGCTATAGTATTCCGTTTTGCATCATTTTTGAGGATTTGAAAAAAAAGACGAAAATCACTCCGAGACCATGGGCTATAGCCAATCGTCTCGGAGTCATTTTCGTCTTTTTTTCAAATCCTCGTTTTTCATCATTTATGACCATGGCGATAGGCTATAGCCCATGGTCTTGAATGGCATACTATAGCATGCCGTTTTGCATCATTTTTGAGGATTTGAAAAAAAAGACGAAAATCAATCCGAGACCATGGGCTATAGCCCATCGTCTCGGAGTCATTTTCGTCTTTTTTTCAAATCCTTGTTTTTCATCATTTATGACCATGGCGATGGGCTATAGCCCATGGTCTCGAACGGCATGCTATAGTATTCCGTTTTGCATCATTTTTGAGGATTTGAAAAAAAAGACGAAAATCACTCCGAGACCATGGGCTATAGCCAATCGTCTCGGAGTCATTTTCGTCTTTTTTTCAAATCCTTGTTTTTCATCATTTATGACCATGGCGATGGGCTATAGCCCATGGTCTTGAACGGCATACTATAGCATGCCGTTTTGCATCATTTTTGAGGATTTGAAAAAAAGACGAAAATCACTCCGAGACCATGGGCTATAGCCCATCGTCTCGGAGTCATTTTCGTCTTTTTTTCAAATCCTTGTTTTTCATCATTTATGACCATGGCGATGGGCTATAGCCCATGGTCTCGAACGTTATACTATAGCATGCCGTTTTGCATCATTTTTGAGGATTTGAAAAAAAGACGAAAATCACTCCGAGACCATGGGCTATAGCCCATCGTCTCGGAGTAATTTTCGTCTTTTTTTTCAAATCCTTGTTTTTCATCATTTATGACCATGGCGATGGGCTATAGCCCATGGTCTCAAACGGCATGCTATAGTATTCCGTTTTGCATCATTTTTGAGGATTTGAAAAAAAAGACGAAAATCACTCCGAGACCATGGGCTATAGCCCATCGTCTCGGAGTCATTTTCGTCTTTTTTTCAAATCCTTGTTTTTCATCATTTATGACCATGGCGATGGGCTATAGCCCATGGTCTCGAACGGCATGCTATAGTATTCCGTTTTGCATCATTTTTGAGGATTTGAAAAAAAAGACGAAAATCACTCCGAGACCATGGGCTATAGCCAATCGTCTCGGAGTCATTTTCGTCTTTTTTTCAAATCCTCGTTTTTCATCATTTATGACCATGGCGATAGGCTATAGCCCATGGTCTTGAATGGCATACTATAGCATGCCGTTTTGCATCATTTTTGAGGATTTGAAAAAAAGACGAAAATCACTCCGAGACCATGGGCTATAGCCCATCGTCTCGGAGTAATTTTCGTCTTTTTTTTCAAATCCTTGTTTTTCATCATTTATGACCATGGCGATGGGCTATAGCCCATGGTCTCGAACGGCATGCTATAGTATTCCGTTTTGCATCATTTTTGAGGATTTGAAAAAAAAGACGAAAATCAATCCGAGACCAGGGGCTATAGCCCATCGTCTCGGAGTCATTTTCGTCTTTTTTTCAAATCCTTGTTTTTCATCATTTATGACCATGGCGATGGGCTATAGCCCATGGTCTCGAACGGCATGCTATAGTATTCCGTTTTGCATCATTTTTGAGGATTTGAAAAAAAAGACGAAAATCACTCCGAGACCATGGGCTATAGCCAATCGTCTCGGAGTCATTTTCGTCTTTTTTTCAAATCCTCGTTTTTCATCATTTATGACCATGGCGATAGGCTATAGCCCATGGTCTTGAATGGCATACTATAGCATGCCGTTTTGCATCATTTTTGAGGATTTGAAAAAAAGACGAAAATCACTCCGAGACCATGGGCTATAGCCCATCGTCTCGGAGTCATTTTCGTCTTTTTTTCAAATCCTTGTTTTTCATCATTTATGACCATGGCGATGGGCTATAGCCCATGGTCTCGAACGGCATGCTATAGTATTCCGTTTTGCATCATTTTTGAGGATTTGAAAAAAAAGACGAAAATCACTCCGAGACCATGGGCTATAGCCCATCGTCTCGGAGTCATTTTCGTCTTTTTTTCTAATTCTCGTTTTTCATCATTTATGACCATGGCGATAGGCTATAGCCCATGGTCTCGAACGGCATACTATAGCATGCCGTTTTGCATCATTTTTGAGGATTTGAAAAAAAGACGAAAATCACTCCGAGACCATGGGCTATAGCCCATCGTCTCGGAGTCATTTTCGTCTTTTTTTTCAAATCCTTGTTTTTCATCATTTATGACCATGGCGATGGGCTATAGCCCATGGTCTCGAACGGCATACTATAGCATGCCGTTTTGCAACATTTTTGAGGATTTGAAAAAAAGACGAAAATCACTCCGAGACCATGGGCTATAGCCCATCGTCTCGGAGTCATTTTCGTCTTTTTTTCAAATCCTTGTTTTTCATCATTTATGACGATGGCGATGGGCTATAGCCCATGGTCTTGAACGGCATACTATAGCATGCCGTTTTGCATCATTTTTGAGGATTTGAAAAAAAGACGAAAATCACTCCGAGACCATGGGCTATAGCCCATCGTCTCGGAGTCATTTTCGTCTTTTTTTCAAATCCTCGTTTTTCATCATCTATGACCATGGCGATAGGCTATAGCCCATGGTCTCGAACGGCATACTATAGCATTCCGTTTTGCATCATTTTTGAGGATTTGAAAAAAAGACGAAAATCACTCCGAGACCTTTGGCTATAGCCCATCGTCTCGGAGTCATTTTCGTCTTTTTTTCAAATCCTTGTTTTTCATCATTTATGACCATGGCGATGGGCTATAGCCCATGGTCTCGAACGGCATACTATAGCATGCCGTTTTGCAACATTTTTGAGGATTTGAAAAAAAGACGAAAATCACTCCGAGACCATGGGCTATAGCCCATCGTCTCGGAGTCATTTTCGTCTTTTTTTCAAATCCTTGTTTTTCATCATTTATGACGATGGCGATGGGCTATAGCCCATGGTCTTGAACGGCATACTATAGCATGCCGTTTTGCATCATTTTTGAGGATTTGAAAAAAAGACGAAAATCACTCCGAGACCATGGGCTATAGCCCATCGTCTCGGAGTCATTTTCGTCTTTTTTTCAAATCCTCGTTTTTCATCATCTATGACCATGGCGATAGGCTATAGCCCATGGTCTCGAACGGCATACTATAGCATTCCGTTTTGCATCATTTTTGAGGATTTGAAAAAAAGACGAAAATCACTCCGAGACCTTTGGCTATAGCCCATCGTCTCGGAGTCATTTTCGTCTTTTTTTCAAATCCTTGTTTTTCATCATTTATGACCATGGCGATGGGCTATAGCCCATGGTCTTGAACGGCATACTATAGCATGCCGTTTTGCATCATTTTTGAGGATTTGAAAAAAAGACGAAAATCACTCCGAGACCATGGGCTATAGCCCATCGTCTCGGAGTCATTTTCGTCTTTTTTTCAAATCCTTGTTTTTCATCATTTATGACCATGGCGATGGGCTATAGCCCATGGTCTCGAACGTTATACTATAGCATGCCGTTTTGCATCATTTTTGAGGATTTGAAAAAAAGACGAAAATCACTCCGAGACCATGGGCTATAGCCCATCGTCTCGGAGTAATTTTCGTCTTTTTTTTCAAATCCTTGTTTTTCATCATTTATGACCATGGCGATGGGCTATAGCCCATGGTCTCAAACGGCATGCTATAGTATTCCGTTTTGCATCATTTTTGAGGATTTGAAAAAAAAAACGAAAATCACTCCGAGACCATGGGCTATAGCCCATCGTCTCGGAGTCATTTTCGTCTTTTTTTCAAATCCTTGTTTTTCATCATTTATGACCATGGCGATGGGCTATAGCCCATGGTCTCGAACGGCATGCTATAGTATTCCGTTTTGCATCATTTTTGAGGATTTGAAAAAAAAGACGAAAATCACTCCGAGACCATGGGCTATAGCCAATCGTCTCGGAGTCATTTTCGTCTTTTTTTCAAATCCTCGTTTTTCATCATTTATGACCATGGCGATAGGCTATAGCCCATGGTCTTGAATGGCATATTATAGCATGCCGTTTTGCATCATTTTTGAGGATTTGAAAAAAAGACGAAAATCACTCCGAGACCATGGGCTATAGCCCATCGTCTCGGAGTAATTTTCGTCTTTTTTTTCAAATCCTTGTTTTTCATCATTTATGACCATGGCGATGGGCTATAGCCCATGGTCTCGAACGGCATGCTATAGTATTCCGTTTTGCATCATTTTTGAGGATTTGAAAAAAAAGACGAAAATCACTCCGAGACCATGGGCTATAGCCCATCGTCTCGGAGTCATTTTCGTCTTTTTTTCTAATTCTCGTTTTTCATCATTTATGACCATGGCGATAGGCTATAGCCCATGGTCTCGAACGGCATACTATAGCATGCCGTTTTGCATCATTTTTGAGGATTTGAAAAAAAGACGAAAATCACTCCGAGACCATGGGCTATAGCCCATCGTCTCGGAGTCATTTTCGTCTTTTTTTTCAAATCCTTGTTTTTCATCATTTATGACCATGGCGATGGGCTATAGCCCATGGTCTCGAACGGCATACTATAGCATGCCGTTTTGCAACATTTTTGAGGATTTGAAAAAAAGACGAAAATCACTCCGAGACCATGGGCTATAGCCCATCGTCTCGGAGTCATTTTCGTCTTTTTTTCAAATCCTTGTTTTTCATCATTTATGACGATGGCGATGGGCTATAGCCCATGGTCTTGAACGGCATACTATAGCATGCCGTTTTGCATCATTTTTGAGGATTTGAAAAAAAGACGAAAATCACTCCGAGACCATGGGCTATAGCCCATCGTCTCGGAGTCATTTTCGTCTTTTTTTCAAATCCTCGTTTTTCATCATCTATGACCATGGCGATAGGCTATAGCCCATGGTCTCGAACGGCATACTATAGCATTCCGTTTTGCATCATTTTTGAGGATTTGAAAAAAAGACGAAAATCACTCCGAGACCTTTGGCTATAGCCCATCGTCTCGGAGTCATTTTCGTCTTTTTTTCAAATCCTTGTTTTTCATCATTTATGACCATGGCGATGGGCTATAGCCCATGGTCTTGAACGGCATACTATAGCATGCCGTTTTGCATCATTTTTGAGGATTTGAAAAAAAGACGAAAATCACTCCGAGACCATGGGCTATAGCCCATCGTCTCGGAGTCATTTTCGTCTTTTTTTCAAATCCTTGTTTTTCATCATTTATGACCATGGCGATGGGCTATAGCCCATGGTCTCGAACGGCATACTATAGCATGCCGTTTTGCATCATTTTTGAGGATTTGAAAAAAAGACGAAAATCACTCCGAGACC
Source organism: Electrona antarctica (assembly GCF_951216825.1). NCBI lineage: Eukaryota > Metazoa > Chordata > Actinopteri > Myctophiformes > Myctophidae > Electrona > Electrona antarctica. The sequence goes on from NC_136806.1 coordinate 57,874,862, forward strand.
ATGGGCTATAGCCCATCGTCTCGGAGTCATTTTCGTCTTTTTTTCAAATCCTCGTTTTTCATCATCTATGACCATGGCGATAGGCTATAGCCCATGGTCTCGAACGGCATACTATAGCATTCCGTTTTGCATAATTTTTGAGGATTTGAAAAAAAGACGAAAATCACTCCGAGACCTTTGGCTATAGCCCATCGTCTCGGAGTCATTTTCGTCTTTTTTTCAAATCCTTGTTTTTCATCATTTATGACCATGGCGATGGGCTATAGCCCATGGTCTTGAACGGCATGCTATAGCATGCCGTTTTGCATCATTTTTGAGGATTTGAAAAAAAGACGAAAATCACTCCGAGACCATGGGCTATAGCCCATCGTCTCGGAGTCATTTTCGTCTTTTTTTCAAATCCTTGTTTTTCATAATTTATGACCATGGCGATGGGCTATAGCCCATGGTCTCGAACGTTATACTATAGCATGCCGTTTTGCATCATTTTTGAGGATTTGAAAAAAAGACGAAAATCACTCCGAGACCATGGGCTATAGCCCATCGTCTCGGAGTCATTTTCGTCTTTTTTTCAAATCCTTGTTTTTCATCATTTATGACCATGGCGATAGGCTATAGCCCATGGTCTCGAACGGCATACTATAGCATGCCGTTTTGCATCATTTTTGAGGATTTGAAAAAAAGACAAAAATCACTCCGAGACCATGGGCTATAGCCCATCGTCTCGGAGTCATTTTCGTCTTTTTTTTCAAATCCTTGTTTTTCATCATTTATGACCATGGCGATGGGCTATAGCCCATGGTCTCGAACGGCATACTATAGCATGCCGTTTTGCAACATTTTTGAGGATTTGAAAAAAAGACGAAAATCACTCCGAGACCATGGGCTATAGCCCATCGTCTCGGAGTCATTTTCGTCTTTTTTTCAAATCCTTGTTTTTCATCATTTATGACGATGGCGATGGGCTATAGCCCATGGTCTTGAACGGCATACTATAGCATGCCGTTTTGCATCATTTTTGAGGATTTGAAAAAAAGACGAAAATCACTCCGAGACCATGGGCTATAGCCCATCGTCTCGGAGTCATTTTCGTCTTTTTTTCAAATCCTCGTTTTTCATCATCTATGACCATGGCGATAGGCTATAGCCCATGGTCTCGAACGGCATACTATAGCATTCCGTTTTGCATCATTTTTGAGGATTTGAAAAAAAGACGAAAATCACTCCGAGACCTTTGGCTATAGCCCATCGTCTCGGAGTCATTTTCGTCTTTTTTTCAAATCCTTGTTTTTCATCATTTATGACCATGGCGATGGGCTATAGCCCATGGTCTTGAACGGCATACTATAGCATGCCGTTTTGCATCATTTTTGAGGATTTGAAAAAAAGACGAAAATCACTCCGAGACCATGGGCTATAGCCCATCGTCTCGGAGTCATTTTCGTCTTTTTTTCAAATCCTTGTTTTTCATCATTTATGACCATGGCGATGGGCTATAGCCCATGGTCTCGAACGTTATACTATAGCATGCCGTTTTGCATCATTTTTGAGGATTTGAAAAAAAGACGAAAATCACTCCGAGACCATGGGCTATAGCCCATCGTCTCGGAGTCATTTTCGTCTTTTTTTCAAATCCTTGTTTTTCATCATTTATGACCATGGCGATGGGCTATAGCCCATGGTCTTGAACGGCATACTATAGCATGCCGTTTTGCATCATTTTTGAGGATTTGAAAAAAAGGCGAAAATCACTCCGAGACCATGGGCTATAGCCCATCGTCTCGGAGTCATTTTCGTCTTTTTTTCAAATCCTTGTTTTTCATCATTTATGACCATGGCGATGGGCTATAGCCCATGGTCTCGAACGGCATGCTATAGTATTCCGTTTTGCATCATTTTTGAGGATTTGAAAAAAAGACGAAAATCACTCCGAGACCATGGGCTATAGCCCATCGTCTCGGAGTCATTTTCGTCTTTTTTTCAAATCCTTGTTTTTCATCATTTATGACCATGGCGATGGGCTATAGCCCATGGTCTCGAACGGCATGCTATAGTATTCCGTTTTGCATCATTTTTGAGGATTTGAAAAAAAAGACGAAAATCACTCCGAGACCATGGGCTATAGCCCATCGTCTCGGAGTCATTTTCGTCTTTTTTTTCAAATCCTTGTTTTTCATCATTTATGACCATGGCGATGGGCTATAGCCCATGGTCTCGAACGGCATACTATAGCATGCCGTTTTGCAACATTTTTGAGGATTTGAAAAAAAGACGAAAATCACTCCGAGACCATGGGCTATAGCCCATCGTCTCGGAGTCATTTTCGTCTTTTTTTCAAATCCTTGTTTTTCATCATTTATGACGATGGCGATGGGCTATAGCCCATGGTCTTGAACGGCATACTATAGCATGCCGTTTTGCATCATTTTTGAGGATTTGAAAAAAAGACGAAAATCACTCCGAGACCATGGGCTATAGCCCATCGTCTCGGAGTCATTTTCGTCTTTTTTTCAAATCCTCGTTTTTCATCATCTATGACCATGGCGATAGGCTATAGCCCATGGTCTCGAACGGCATACTATAGCATTCCGTTTTGCATCATTTTTGAGGATTTGAAAAAAAGACGAAAATCACTCCGAGACCTTTGGCTATAGCCCATCGTCTCGGAGTCATTTTCGTCTTTTTTTCAAATCCTTGTTTTTCATCATTTATGACCATGGCGATGGGCTATAGCCCATGGTCTTGAACGGCATACTATAGCATGCCGTTTTGCATCATTTTTGAGGATTTGAAAAAAAGACGAAAATCACTCCGAGACCATGGGCTATAGCCCATCGTCTCGGAGTCATTTTCGTCTTTTTTTCAAATCCTTGTTTTTCATCATTTATGACCATGGCGATGGGCTATAGCCCATGGTCTCGAACGTTATACTATAGCATGCCGTTTTGCATCATTTTTGAGGATTTGAAAAAAAGACGAAAATCACTCCGAGACCATGGGCTATAGCCCATCGTCTCGGAGTAATTTTCGTCTTTTTTTTCAAATCCTTGTTTTTCATCATTTATGACCATGGCGATGGGCTATAGCCCATGGTCTCGAACGGCATGCTATAGTATTCCGTTTTGCATCATTTTTGAGGATTTGAAAAAAAGACGAAAATCACTCCGAGACCATGGGCTATAGCCCATCGTCTCGGAGTCATTTTCGTCTTTTTTTCAAATCCTTGTTTTTCATCATTTATGACCATGGCGATGGGCTATAGCCCATGGTCTCGAACGTTATACTATAGCATGCCGTTTTGCATCATTTTTGAGGATTTGAAAAAAAGACGAAAATCACTCCGAGACCATGGGCTATAGCCCATCGTCTCGGAGTCATTTTCGTCTTTTTTTCAAATCCTTGTTTTTCATCATTTATGACCATGGCGATGGGCTATAGCCCATGGTCTCGAACGTTATACTATAGCATGCCGTTTTGCATCATTTTTGAGGATTTGAAAAAAAGACGAAAATCACTCCGAGACCATGGGCTATAGCCCATCGTCTCGGAGTAATTTTCGTCTTTTTTTTCAAATCCTTGTTTTTCATCATTTATGACCATGGCGATGGGCTATAGCCCATGGTCTCGAACGGCATGCTATAGTATTCCGTTTTGCATCATTTTTGAGGATTTGAAAAAAAAGACGAAAATCACTCCGAGACCATGGGCTATAGCCCATCTTCTCGGAGTCATTTTCGTCTTTTTTTCAAATCCTTGTTTTTCATCATTTATGACCATGGCGATGGGCTATAGCCCATGGTCTCGAACGGCATGCTATAGTATTCCGTTTTGCATCATTTTTGAGGATTTGAAAAAAAAGACGAAAATCACTCCGAGACCATGGGCTATAGCCAATCGTCTCGGAGTCATTTTCGTCTTTTTTTCAAATCCTCGTTTTTCATCATTTATGACCATGGCGATAGGCTATAGCCCATGGTCTTGAATGGCATACTATAGCATGCCGTTTTGCATCATTTTTGAGGATTTGAAAAAAAGACGAAAATCACTCCGAGACCATGGGCTATAGCCCATCGTCTCGGAGTAATTTTCGTCTTTTTTTTCAAATCCTTGTTTTTCATCATTTATGACCATGGCGATGGGCTATAGCCCATGGTCTCGAACGGCATGCTATAGTATTCCGTTTTGCATCATTTTTGAGGATTTGAAAAAAAAGACGAAAATCACTCCGAGACCATGGGCTATAGCCCATCGTCTCGGAGTCATTTTCGTCTTTTTTTCAAATCCTTGTTTTTCATCATTTATGACCATGGCGATGGGCTATAGCCCATGGTCTCGAACGGCATGCTATAGTATTCCGTTTTGCATCATTTTTGAGGATTTGAAAAAAAAGACGAAAATCACTCCGAGACCATGGGCTATAGCCCATCGTCTCGGAGTCATTTTCGTCTTTTTTTCTAATTCTCGTTTTTCATCATTTATGACCATGGCGATAGGCTATAGCCCATGGTCTCGAACGGCATACTATAGCATGCCGTTTTGCATCATTTTTGAGGATTTGAAAAAAAGACGAAAATCACTCCGAGACCATGGGCTATAGCCCATCGTCTCGGAGTCATTTTCGTCTTTTTTTTCAAATCCTTGTTTTTCATCATTTATGACCATGGCGATGGGCTATAGCCCATGGTCTCGAACGGCATACTATAGCATGCCGTTTTGCAACATTTTTGAGGATTTGAAAAAAAGACGAAAATCACTCCGAGACCATGGGCTATAGCCCATCGTCTCGGAGTCATTTTCGTCTTTTTTTCAAATCCTTGTTTTTCATCATTTATGACGATGGCGATGGGCTATAGCCCATGGTCTTGAACGGCATACTATAGCATGCCGTTTTGCATCATTTTTGAGGATTTGAAAAAAAGACGAAAATCACTCCGAGACCATGGGCTATAGCCCATTGTCTCGGAGTCATTTTCGTCTTTTTTTCAAATCCTCGTTTTTCATCATCTATGACCATGGCGATAGGCTATAGCCCATGGTCTCGAACGGCATACTATAGCATTCCGTTTTGCATCATTTTTGAGGATTTGAAAAAAAGACGAAAATCACTCCGAGACCTTTGGCTATAGCCCATCGTCTCGGAGTCATTTTCGTCTTTTTTTCAAATCCTTGTTTTTCATCATTTATGACCATGGCGATGGGCTATAGCCCATGGTCTTGAACGGCATACTATAGCATGCCGTTTTGCATCATTTTTGAGGATTTGAAAAAAAGACGAAAATCACTCCGAGACCATGGGCTATAGCCCATCGTCTCGGAGTCATTTTCGTCTTTTTTTCAAATCCTTGTTTTTCATAATTTATGACCATGGCGATGGGCTATAGCCCATGGTCTTGAACGGCATGCTATAGCATGCCGTTTTGCATCATTTTTGAGGATTTGAAAAAAAGACGAAAATCACTCCGAGACCATGGGCTATAGCCCATCGTCTCGGAGTCATTTTCGTCTTTTTTTCAAATCCTTGTTTTTCATAATTTATGACCATGGCGATGGGCTATAGCCCATGGTCTCGAACGTTATACTATAGCATGCCGTTTTGCATCATTTTTGAGGATTTGAAAAAAAGACGAAAATCACTCCGAGACCATGGGCTATAGCCCATCGTCTCGGAGTAATTTTCGTCTTTTTTTTCAAATCCTTGTTTTTCATCATTTATGACCATGGCGATGGGCTATAGCCCATGGTCTCGAACGGCATGCTATAGTATTCCGTTTTGCATCATTTTTGAGGATTTGAAAAAAAAGACGAAAATCACTCCGAGACCATGGGCTATAGCCAATCGTCTCGGAGTCATTTTCGTCTTTTTTTCAAATCCTCGTTTTTCATCATTTATGACCATGGCGATAGGCTATAGCCCATGGTCTTGAATGGCATACTATAGCATGCCGTTTTGCATCATTTTTGAGGATTTGAAAAAAAGACGAAAATCACTCCGAGACCATGGGCTATAGCCCATCGTCTCGGAGTCATTTTCGTCTTTTTTTCAAATGCTTGTTTTTCATCATTTATGACCATGGCGATGGGCTATAGCCCATGGTCTTGAACGGCATACTATAGCATGCCGTTTTAGATCATTTTTGAGGATTTGAAAAAAAGACGAAAATCACTCCGAGACCATGGGCTATAGCCTTTTGCTTTCCGCGATTTTCACCATTTTTTCAAATCCTCTGAAATCGTGAAAAACAACATACTATAGCATGCCCTCCGAGACCATGGACTATAGCCTTTCGCTTTCCGTGATTTTCACCATTTTTTCAAATCCTCTGAAATCGTGAAAAACGACATACTATAGCATGCCCTCCGAGACCATGGACTATAGCCTTTCGCTTTCCGTGATTTTCACCATTTTTTCAAATCCTCTGAAATCGTGAAAAACGACATACTATAGCATGCCCTCCGAGACCATGGACTATAGCCTTTCGCTTTCCGTGATTTTCACAATTTTTTCAAATCCTCTGAAATCGTGAAAAACGACATACTATAGCATGCCCTCCGAGACCATGGACTATAGCCTTTCGCTTTCCGTGATTTTCACCATTTTTTCAAATCCTCTGAAATCGTGAAAAACGACATACTATAGCATGCCCTCCGAGACCATGGACTATAGCCTTTCGCTTTCCGTGATTTTCACCATTTTTTCAAATCCTCTGAAATCGTGAAAAACGACATACTATAGCATGCCCTCCGAGACCATGGACTATAGCCTTTCGCTTTCCGTGATTTTCACCAGTTTTTCAAATCCTCTGAAATCGTGAAAAACGACATACTATAGCATGCCCTCCGAGACCATGGAATAAAGCCTTTCGCTTTCCGTGATTTTCACCATTTTTTCAAATCCTCTGAAATGGTGAAAAACGACATACTATAGCATGCCCTCCGAGACCATGGACTATAGCCTTTCGCATTCCGTGATTTCACCATTTTTTCAAATCCTCTGAAATGGTGAAAAACGACATACTATATAGCATGCCCTCCGAGACCATGCAGGACTATAGCCTTTCGCTTTCCGTGATTTTCACCATTTTTTCAAATCCTCTGAAATGGTGAAAAACGACATACTATAGCATGCCCTCCGAGACCATGGACTATAGCCTTTCGCTTTCCGTGATTTTCACCATTTTTTCAAATCCTCTGAAATCGTGAAAAACGACATACTATAGCATGCCCTCCGAGACCATGGACTATAGCCTTTCGCTTTCCGTGATTTTCACCATTTTTTTAAATCCTCTGAAATCGTGAAAAATGACATACTATAGCATGCCCTCCGAGACCATGGACTATAGCCTTTCGCTTTCCGTGATTTTCACCATTTTTTCAAATCCTCTGAAATCGTGAAAAACTACATACTATAGCATGCCCTCCGAGACCATGGACTATAGCCTTTCGCTTTCCGCGATTTTCACCATTTTTTCAAATCCTCTGAAATCGTGAAAAACGACATACTATAGCATGCCCTCCGAGACCATGGACTATAGCCTTTCGCTTTCCGTGATTTTCATCATTTTTTCAAATCCTCTGAAATCGTGAAAAACGACATACTATAGCATGCCCTCCGAGACCATGGATTATAGCCTTTCGCCTTCCGTGATTTTCACAATTTTTTCAAATCCTCTGAAATCGTGAAAAACGACATACTATAGCATGCCCTCCAAAACCATGGACTATAGCCTTTCGCTTTCCGTGATTTTCACCATTTTTTCAAATCCTCTGAAATCGTGAAAAACGACATACTATAGCATGCCCTCCGAGACCATGGACTATAGCCTTTCGCTTTCCGTGATTTTCACCATTTTTTCAAATCCTCTGAAATCGTGAAAAACGACATACTATAGCATGCCCTCCGAGACCATGGACTATAGCCTTTCGCTTTCCGTGATTTTCACAATTTTTTCAAATCCTCTGAAATCGTGAAAAACGACATACTATAGCATGCCCTCCGAGACCATGGACTATAGCCTTTCGCTTTCCGTGATTTTCACCATTTTTTCAAATCCTCTGAAATCGTGAAAAACGACATACTATAGCATGCCCTCCGAGACCATGGACTATAGCCTTTCGCTTTCCGTGATTTTCACCATTTTTTCAAATCCTCTGAAATCGTGAAAAACGACATACTATAGCATGCCCTCCGAGACCATGGACTATAGCCTTTCGCTTTCCGTGATTTTCACCAGTTTTTCAAATCCTCTGAAATCGTGAAAAACGACATACTATAGCATGCCCTCCGAGACCATAGACTATAGCCTTTCATTTTCCGCGATTTTCACCATTTTTTCAAATCCCCTGAAATCGTGAAAAACGACATACTATAGCATGCCCTCCAAGACCATGGACTAAAGCCTTTCGCTTTCCGTGATTTTCACCATTTTTCAAATCCTCTGAAATCGTGAAAAACGACATACTATAGCATGCCCTCCGAGACCATGGACTATAGCCTTTCGCTTTCCGTGATTTTCACCATTTTTTCAAATCCTCTGAAATCGTGAAAAACGACATATTATAGCATGCCCTCCGAGACCATGGACTATAGCCTTTCGCTTTCCGTGATTTTCACAATTTTTTCAAATCCTCTGAAATCGTGAAAAACGACATACTATAGCATGCCCTCCGAGACCATGGACTATAGCCTTTCGCTTTCCGTGATTTTCACCATTTTTTCAAATCCTCTGAAATCGTGAAAAACGACATACTATAGCATGCCCTCCGAGACCATGGACTATAGCCTTTCGCTTTCCGTGATTTTCACCATTTTTTCAAATCCTCTGAAATCGTGAAAAACTACATACTATAGCATGCCCTCCGAGACCATGGACTATAGCCTTTCGCTTTCCGCGATTTTCACCATTTTTTCAAATCCTCTGAAATCGTGAAAAACGACATACTATAGCATGCCCTCCGAGACCATGGACTATAGCCTTTCGCTTTCCGTGATTTTCATCATTTTTTCAAATCCTCTGAAATCGTGAAAAACGACATACTATAGCATGCCCTCCGAGACCATGGATTATAGCCTTTCGCCTTCCGTGATTTTCACAATTTTTTCAAATCCTCTGAAATCGTGAAAAACGACATACTATAGCATGCCCTCCAAAACCATGGACTATAGCCTTTCGCTTTCCGTGATTTTCACCATTTTTTCAAATCCTCTGAAATCGTGAAAAACGACATACTATAGCATGCCCTCCGAGACCATGGACTATAGCCTTTCGCTTTCCGTGATTTTCACCATTTTTTCAAATCCTCTGAAATCGTGAAAAACGACATACTATAGCATGCCCTCCGAGACCATGGACTATAGCCTTTCGCTTTCCGTGATTTTCACAATTTTTTCAAATCCTCTGAAATCGTGAAAAACGACATACTATAGCATGCCCTCCGAGACCATGGACTATAGCCTTTCGCTTTCCGTGATTTTCACCATTTTTTCAAATCCTCTGAAATCGTGAAAAACGACATACTATAGCATGCCCTCCGAGACCATGGACTATAGCCTTTCGCTTTCCGTGATTTTCACCATTTTTTCAAATCCTCTGAAATCGTGAAAAACGACATACTATAGCATGCCCTCCGAGACCATGGACTATAGCCTTTCGCTTTCCGTGATTTTCACCAGTTTTTCAAATCCTCTGAAATCGTGAAAAACGACATACTATAGCATGCCCTCCGAGACCATAGACTATAGCCTTTCATTTTCCGCGATTTTCACCATTTTTTCAAATCCCCTGAAATCGTGAAAAACGACATACTATAGCATGCCCTCCAAGACCATGGACTATAGCCTTTCGCTTTCCGTGATTTTCACCATTTTTCAAATCCTCTGAAATCGTGAAAAACGACATACTATAGCATGCCCTCCGAGACCATGGACTATAGCCTTTCGCTTTCCGTGATTTTCACCATTTTTTCAAATCCTCTGAAATCGTGAAAAACGACATATTATAGCATGCCCTCCGAGACCATGGACTATAGCCTTTCGCTTTCCGTGATTTTCACAATTTTTTCAAATCCTCTGAAATCGTGAAAAACGACATACTATAGCATGCCCTCCGAGACCATGGACTATAGCCTTTCGCTTTCCGTGATTTTCACCATTTTTTCAAATCCTCTGAAATCGTGAAAAACGACATACTATAGCATGCCCTCCGAGACCATGGACTATAGCCTTTCGCTTTCCGTGATTTTCACCATTTTTTCAAATCCTCTGAAATCGTGAAAAACGACATACTATAGCATGCCCTCCGAGACCATAGACTATAGCCTTTCATTTTCCGCGATTTTCACCATTTTTTCAAATCCCCTGAAATCGTGAAAAACGACATACTATAGCATGCCCTCCAAGACCATGGACTATAGCCTTTCGCTTTCCGTGATTTTCACCATTTTTTCAAATCCTCTGAAATCGTGAAAAACGACATACTATAGCATGCCCTCCGAGACCATGGACTATAGCCTTTCGCTTTCCGTGATTTTCACCATTTTTTCAAATCCTCTGAAATCGTGAAAAACGACATATTATAGCATGCCCTCCGAGACCATGGACTATAGCCTTTCGCTTTCCGTGATTTTCACAATTTTTTCAAATCCTCTGAAATCGTAAAAAACGACATACTATTGCATGCCCTACGAGACCATGGACTATAGCCTTTCGCTTTCCGTGATTTTCACAATTTTTTCAAATCCTCTGAAATCGTGAAAAACGACATACTATAGCATGCCCTCCGAGACCATGGACTATAGCCTTTCGCTTTCCGTGATTTTCACATTTTTTTCAAATCCTCTGAAATCGTGAAAAACGACATACTATAGCATGCCCTCCGAGACCATGGACTATAGCCTTTCGCTTTCCGTGATTTTCACCATTTTTTCAAATCCTCTGAAATCGTGAAAAACGACATACTATAGCATGCCCTCCGAGACCATGGACTATAGCCTTTCGCTTTCCGCGATTTTCACCATTTTTTCAAATCCTCTGAAATGGTGAAAAACGACATACTATAGCATGCCCTCCGAGACCATGGACTATAGCCTTTCGCTTTCCGTGATTTTCATCATTTTTTCAAATCCTCTGAAATCGTGAAAAACGACATACTATAGCATGCCCTCCGAGACCATGGACTATAGCCTTTCGCCTTCCGTGATTTTCACAATTTTTTCAAATCCTCTGAAATCGTGAAAAACGACATACTATAGCATGCCCTCCAAAACCATGGACTATAGCCTTTCGCTTTCCGTGATTTTCACCATTTTTTCAAATCCTCTGAAATCGTGAAAAACGACATACTATAGCATGCCCTCCGAGACCATGGACTATAGCCTTTCGCTTTCCGTGATTTTCACCATTTTTTCAAATCCTCTGAAATCGTGAAAAACGACATACTATAGCATGCCCTCCGAGACCATGGACTATAGCCTTTCGCTTTCCGTGATTTTCACAATTTTTTCAAATCCTCTGAAATCGTGAAAAACGACATACTATAGCATGCCCTCCGAGACCATGGACTATAGCCTTTCGCTTTCCTTGATTTTCACCATTTTTTCAAATCCTCTGAAATCGTGAAAAACGACATACTATAGCATGCCCTCCGAAACCATGGACTATAGCCTTTCGCTTTCCGTGATTTTCACAATTTTTTCAAATCCTCTGAAATCGTGAAAAACGACATAATATAGCATGCCCTCCGAGACCATGGACTATAGCCTTTCGCTTTCCGTGATTTTCACCATTTTTTCAAATCCTCTGAAATGGTGAAAAACGACATACTATAGCATGCCCTCCGAGACCATGGACTATAGCCTTTCGCTTTCCGTGATTTTCACCATTTTTTCAAATCCTCTGAAATGGTGAAAAACGACATACTATAGCATGCCCTCCGAGACCATGGACTATAGCCTTTCGCTTTCCGTGATTTCCACCATTTTTTCAAATCCTCTGAAATCGTGAAAAACGACATACTATAGCATGCCCTCCGAGACCATGGACTATAGCCTTTCGCTTTCCTTGATTTTCACCATTTTTTCAAATCCTCTGAAATCGTGAAAAACGACATACTATAGCATGCCCTCCGAGACCATGGACTATAGCCTTTCGCTTTCCGTGATTTTCACATTTTTTTCAAATCCTCTGAAATCGTGAAAAACGACATACTATAGCATGCCCTCCGAGACCATGGACTATAGCCTTTCGCTTTCCGTGATTTTCACCATTTTTTCAAATCCTCTGAAATCGTGAAAAACGACATACTATAGCATGCCCTCCGAGACCATGGACTATAGCCTTTCGCTTTCCGTGATTTTCACAATTTTTTCAAATCCTCTGAAATCGTGAAAAACGACATACTATAGCATGCCCTCCGAGACCATGGACTATAGCCTTTCGCTTTCCGTGATTTTCACCATTTTTTTAAATCCTCTGAAATCGTGAAAAACGACATACTATAGCATGCCCTCCGAGACCATGGACTATAGCCTTTCGCTTTCCGTGATTTTCACCATTTTTTCAAATCCTCTGAAATCGTGAAAAACGACATACTATAGCATGCCCTCCGAGACCATGGACTATAGCCTTTCGCTTTCCGTGATTTTCACCAGTTTTTCAAATCCTCTGAAATCGTGAAAAACGACATACTATAGCATGCCCTCCGAGACCATAGACTATAGCCTTTCATTTTCCGCGATTTTCACCATTTTTTCAAATCCCCTGAAATCGTGAAAAACGACATACTATAGCATGCCCTCCAAGACCATGGACTATAGCCTTTCGCTTTCCGTGATTTTCACCATTTTTCAAATCCTCTGAAATCGTGAAAAACGACATACTATAGCATGCCCTCCGAGACCATGGACTATAGCCTTTCGCTTTCCGTGATTTTCACCATTTTTTCAAATCCTCTGAAATCGTGAAAAACGACATACTATAGCATGCCCTCCGAGACCATGGACTATAGCCTTTCGCTTTCCGTGATTTTCACCATTTTTTCAAATCCTCTGAAATCGTGAAAAACGACATACTATAGCATGCCCTCCGAGACCATGGACTATAGCCTTTCGCTTTCCGTGATTTTCACCAGTTTTTCAAATCCTCTGAAATCGTGAAAAACGACATACTATAGCATGCCCTCCGAGACCATAGACTATAGCCTTTCATTTTCCGCGATTTTCACCATTTTTTCAAATCCCCTGAAATCGTGAAAAACGACATACTATAGCATGCCCTCCAAGACCATGGACTATAGCCTTTCGCTTTCCGTGATTTTCACCATTTTTCAAATCCTCTGAAATCGTGAAAAACGACATACTATAGCATGCCCTCCGAGACCATGGACTATAGCCTTTCGCTTTCCGTGATTTTCACCATTTTTTCAAATCCTCTGAAATCGTGAAAAACGACATATTATAGCATGCCCTCCGAGACCATGGACTATAGCCTTTCGCTTTCCGTGATTTTCACAATTTTTTCAAATCCTCTGAAATCGTGAAAAACGACATACTATAGCATGCCCTCCGAGACCATGGACTATAGCCTTTCGCTTTCCGTGATTTTCACCATTTTTTCAAATCCTCTGAAATCGTGAAAAACGACATACTATAGCATGCCCTCCGAGACCATGGACTATAGCCTTTCGCTTTCCGTGATTTTCACCATTTTTTCAAATCCTCTGAAATCGTGAAAAACGACATACTATAGCATGCCCTCCGAGACCATAGACTATAGCCTTTCATTTTCCGCGATTTTCACCATTTTTTCAAATCCCCTGAAATCGTGAAAAACGACATACTATAGCATGCCCTCCAAGACCATGGACTATAGCCTTTCGCTTTCCGTGATTTTCACATTTTTTTCAAATCCTCTGAAATCGTGAAAAACGACATACTATAGCATGCCCTCCGAGACCATGGACTATAGCCTTTCGCTTTCCGTGATTTTCACCATTTTTTCAAATCCTCTGAAATCGTGAAAAACGACATACTATAGCATGCCCTCCGAGACCATGGACTATAGCCTTTCGCTTTCCGCGATTTTCACCATTTTTTCAAATCCTCTGAAATGGTGAAAAACGACATACTATAGCATGCCCTCCGAGACCATGGACTATAGCCTTTCGCTTTCCGTGATTTTCATCATTTTTTCAAATCCTCTGAAATCGTGAAAAACGACATACTATAGCATGCCCTCCGAGACCATGGACTATAGCCTTTCGCCTTCCGTGATTTTCACAATTTTTTCAAATCCTCTGAAATCGTGAAAAACGACATACTATAGCATGCCCTCCAAAACCATGGACTATAGCCTTTCGCTTTCCGTGATTTTCACCATTTTTTCAAATCCTCTGAAATCGTGAAAAACGACATACTATAGCATGCCCTCCGAGACCATGGACTATAGCCTTTCGCTTTCCGTGATTTTCACCATTTTTTCAAATCCTCTGAAATCGTGAAAAACGACATACTATAGCATGCCCTCCGAGACCATGGACTATAGCCTTTCGCTTTCCGTGATTTTCACAATTTTTTCAAATCCTCTGAAATCGTGAAAAACGACATACTATAGCATGCCCTCCGAGACCATGGACTATAGCCTTTCGCTTTCCTTGATTTTCACCATTTTTTCAAATCCTCTGAAATCGTGAAAAACGACATACTATAGCATGCCCTCCGAGACCATGGACTATAGCCTTTCGCTTTCCGTGATTTTCACCATTTTTTCAAATCCTCTGAAATCGTGAAAAACGACATAATATAGCATGCCCTCCGAGACCATGGACTATAGCCTTTCGCTTTCCGTGATTTTCACCATTTTTTCAAATCCTCTGAAATGGTGAAAAACGAAATACTATAGCATGCCCTCCGAGACCATGGACTATAGCCTTTCGCTTTCCGTGATTTTCACCATTTTTTCAAATCCTCTGAAATGGTGAAAAACGACATACTATAGCATGCCCTCCGAGACCATGGACTATAGCCTTTCGCTTTCCGTGATTTCCACCATTTTTTCAAATCCTCTGAAATCGTGAAAAACGACATACTATAGCATGCCCTCCGAGACCATGGACTATAGCCTTTCGCTTTCCTTGATTTTCACCATTTTTTCAAATCCTCTGAAATCGTGAAAAACGACATACTATAGCATGCCCTCCGAGACCATGGACTATAGCCTTTCGCTTTCCGTGATTTTCACATTTTTTTCAAATCCTCTGAAATCGTGAAAAACGACATACTATAGCATGCCCTCCGAGACCATGGACTATAGCCTTTCGCTTTCCGTGATTTTCACCATTTTTTCAAATCCTCTGAAATCGTGAAAAACGACATACTATAGCATGCCCTCCGAGACCATGGACTATAGCCTTTCGCTTTCCGTGATTTTCACAATTTTTTCAAATCCTCTGAAATCGTGAAAAACGACATACTATAGCATGCCCTCCGAGACCATGGACTATAGCCTTTCGCTTTCCGTGATTTTCACCATTTTTTCAAATCCTCTGAAATCGTGAAAAACGACATACTATAGCATGCCCTCCGAGACCATGGACTATAGCCTTTCGCTTTCCGTGATTTTCACCATTTTTTCAAATCCTCTGAAATCGTGAAAAACAACATACTATAGCATGCCCTCCGAGACCATGGACTATAGCCTTTCGCTTTCCGTGATTTTCACCAGTTTTTCAAATCCTCTGAAATCGTGAAAAACGACATACTATAGCATGCCCTCCGAGACCATAGACTATAGCCTTTCATTTTCCGCGATTTTCACCATTTTTTCAAATCCCCTGAAATCGTGAAAAACGACATACTATAGCATGCCCTCCAAGACCATGGACTATAGCCTTTCGCTTTCCGTGATTTTCACCATTTTTCAAATCCTCTGAAATCGTGAAAAACGACATACTATAGCATGCCCTCCGAGACCATGGACTATAGCCTTTCGCTTTCCGTGATTTTCACAATTTTTTCAAATCCTCTGAAATCGTGAAAAACGACATACTATAGCATGCCCTCCGAGACCATGGACTATAGCCTTTCGCTTTCCGTGATTTTCACCATTTTTTCAAATCCTCTGAAATCGTGAAAAACGACATACTATAGCATGCCCTCCGAGACCATGGACTATAGCCTTTCGCTTTCCGTGATTTTCACCATTTTTTCAAATCCTCTGAAATCGTGAAAAACAACATACTATAGCATGCCCTCCGAGACCATGGACTATAGCCTTTCGCTTTCCGTGATTTTCACATTTTTTTCAAATCCTCTGAAATCGTGAAAAACGACATACTATAGCATGCCCTCCGAGACCATGGACTATAGCCTTTCGCTTTCCGTGATTTTCACCATTTTTTCAAATCCTCTGAAATCGTGAAAAACGACATACTATAGCATGCCCTCCGAGACCATGGACTATAGCCTTTCGCTTTCCGTGATTTTCACAATTTTTTCAAATCCTCTGAAATCGTGAAAAACGACATACTATAGCATGCCCTCCGAGACCATGGACTATAGCCTTTCGCTTTCCGTGATTTTCACCATTTTTTCAAATCCTCTGAAATCGTGAAAAACGACATACTATAGCATGCCCTCCGAGACCATGGACTATAGCCTTTCGCTTTCCGTGATTTTCACCATTTTTTCAAATCCTCTGAAATCGTGAAAAACGACATACTATAGCATGCCCTCCGAGACCATGGACTATAGCCTTTCGCTTTCCGTGATTTTCACCAGTTTTTCAAATCCTCTGAAATCGTGAAAAACGACATACTATAGCATGCCCTCCGAGACCATAGACTATAGCCTTTCATTTTCCGCGATTTTCACAATTTTTTCAAATCCCCTGAAATCGTGAAAAACGACATACTATAGCATGCCCTCCAAGACCATGGACTATAGCCTTTCGCTTTCCGTGATTTTCACCATTTTTCAAATCCTCTGAAATCGTGAAAAACGACATACTATAGCATGCCCTCCGAGACCATGGACTATAGCCTTTCGCTTTCCGTGATTTTCACCATTTTTTCAAATCCTCTGAAATCGTGAAAAACGACATATTATAGCATGCCCTCCGAGACCATGGACTATAGCCTTTCGCTTTCCGTGATTTTCACAATTTTTTCAAATCCTCTGAAATCGTGAAAAACGACATACTATAGCATGCCCTCCGAGACCATGGACTATAGCCTTTCGCTTTCCGTGATTTTCACCATTTTTTCAAATCCTCTGAAATCGTGAAAAACGACATACTATAGCATGCCCTCCGAGACCATGGACTATAGCCTTTCGCTTTCCGTGATTTTCACCATTTTTTCAAATCCTCTGAAATCGTGAAAAACTACATACTATAGCATGCCCTCCGAGACCATGGACTATAGCCTTTCGCTTTCCGCGATTTTCACCATTTTTTCAAATCCTCTGAAATCGTGAAAAACGACATACTATAGCATGCCCTCCGAGACCATGGACTATAGCCTTTCGCTTTCCGCGATTTTCACAATTTTTTCAAATCCTCTGAAATCGTGAAAAACGACATACTATAGCATGCCCTCCGAGACCATGGACTATAGCCTTTCGCTTTCCGTGATTTTCATCATTTTTTCAAATCCTCTGAAATCGTGAAAAACGACATACTATAGCATGCCCTCCGAGACCATGGACTATAGCCTTTCGCTTTCCGTGATTTTCATCATTTTTTCAAATCCTCTGAAATCGTGAAAAACGACATACTATAGCATGCCCTCCGAGACCATGGACTATAGCCTTTCGCTTTCCGTGATTTTCACAATTTTTTCAAATCCTCTGAAATCGTGAAAAACGACATACTATAGCATGCCCTCCGAGACCATGGACTATAGCCTTTCGCTTTCCGTGATTTTCACCATTTTTTCAAATCCTCTGAAATCGTGAAAAACGACATACTATAGCATGCCCTCCGAGCCCATGGACTATAGCCTTTCGCTTTCCTTGATTTTCACCATTTTTTCAAATCCTCTGAAATCGTGAAAAACGACATACTATAGCATGCCCTCCGAGACCATGGACTATAGCCTTTCGCTTTCCGTGATTTTCACATTTTTTTCAAATCCTCTGAAATCGTGAAAAACGACATACTATAGCATGCCCTCCGAGACCATGGACTATAGCCTTTCGCTTTCCGTGATTTTCACCATTTTTTCAAATCCTCTGAAATCGTGAAAAACGACATACTATAGCATGCCCTCCGAGACCATGGAATATAGCCTTTCGCTTTCCGTGATTTTCACCATTTTTTCAAATCCTCTGAAATCGTGAAAAACGACATACTATAGCATGCCCTCCGAGACCATGGACTATAGCCTTTCGCTTTCCGTGATTTTCATCATTTTTTCAAATCCTCTGAAATCGTGAAAAACGACATACTATAGCATGCCCTCCGAGACCATGGGCTATAGCCAATCGTCTCGGAGTCATTTTCGTCTTTTTTTCAAATCCTCGTTTTTCATCATTTATGACCATGGCGATAGGCTATAGCCCATGGTCTTGAATGGCATACTATAGCATGCCGTTTTGCATCATTTTTGAGGATTTGAAAAAAAGACGAAAATCACTCCGAGACCATGGGCTATAGCCCATCGTCTCGGAGTCATTTTCGTCTTTTTTTCTAATTCTCGTTTTTCATCATTTATGACCATGGCGATAGGCTATAGCCCATGGTCTCGAACGGCATACTATAGCATGCCGTTTTGCATCATTTTTGAGGATTTGAAAAAAAGACGAAAATCACTCCGAGACCATGGGCTATAGCCCATCGTCTCGGAGTCATTTTCGTCTTTTTTTTCAAATCCTTGTTTTTCATCATTTATGACCATGGCGATGGGCTATAGCCCATGGTCTCGAACGGCATACTATAGCATGCCGTTTTGCAACATTTTTGAGGATTTGAAAAAAAGACGAAAATCACTCCGAGACCATGGGCTATAGCCCATCGTCTCGGAGTCATTTTCGTCTTTTTTTCAAATCCTTGTTTTTCATCATTTATGACGATGGCGATGGGCTATAGCCCATGGTCTTGAACGGCATACTATAGCATGCCGTTTTGCATCATTTTTGAGGATTTGAAAAAAAGACGAAAATCACTCCGAGACCATGGGCTATAGCCCATCGTCTCGGAGTCATTTTCGTCTTTTTTTCAAATCCTCGTTTTTCATCATCTATGACCATGGCGATAGGCTATAGCCCATGGTCTCGAACGGCATACTATAGCATTCCGTTTTGCATCATTTTTGAGGATTTGAAAAAAAGACGAAAATCACTCCGAGACCTTTGGCTATAGCCCATCGTCTCGGAGTCATTTTCGTCTTTTTTTCAAATCCTTGTTTTTCATCATTTATGACCATGGCGATGGGCTATAGCCCATGGTCTTGAACGGCATACTATAGCATGCCGTTTTGCATCATTTTTGAGGATTTGAAAAAAAGACGAAAATCACTCCGAGACCATGGGCTATAGCCCATCGTCTCGGAGTCATTTTCGTCTTTTTTTCAAATCCTTGTTTTTCATAATTTATGACCATGGCGATGGGCTATAGCCCATGGTCTTGAACGGCATGCTATAGCATGCCGTTTTGCATCATTTTTGAGGATTTGAAAAAAAGACGAAAATCACTCCGAGACCATGGGCTATAGCCCATCGTCTCGGAGTTATTTTCGTCTTTTTTTCAAATCCTTGTTTTTCATAATTTATGACCATGGCGATGGGCTATAGCCCATGGTCTCGAACGTTATACTATAGCATGCCGTTTTGCATCATTTTTGAGGATTTGAAAAAAAGACGAAAATCACTCCGAGACCATGGGCTATAGCCCATCGTCTCGGAGTAATTTTCGTCTTTTTTTTCAAATCCTTGTTTTTCATCATTTATGACCATGGCGATGGGCTATAGCCCATGGTCTCGAACGGCATGCTATAGTATTCCGTTTTGCATCATTTTTGAGGATTTGAAAAAAAAGACGAAAATCACTCCGAGACCATGGGCTATAGCCCATCGTCTCGGAGTCATTTTCGTCTTTTTTTCAAATCCTTGTTTTTCATCATTTATGACCATGGCGATGGGCTATAGCCCATGGTCTCGAACGGCATGCTATAGTATTCCGTTTTGCATCATTTTTGAGGATTTGAAAAAAAAGACGAAAATCACTCCGAGACCATGGGCTATAGCCAATCGTCTCGGAGTCATTTTCGTCTTTTTTTCAAATCCTCGTTTTTCATCATTTATGACCATGGCGATAGGCTATAGCCCATGGTCTTGAATGGCATACTATAGCATGCCGTTTTGCATCATTTTTGAGGATTTGAAAAAAAGACGAAAATCACTCCGAGACCATGGGCTATAGCCCATCGTCTCGGAGTCATTTTCGTCTTTTTTTCAAATGCTTGTTTTTCATCATTTATGACCATGGCGATGGGCTATAGCCCATGGTCTTGAACGGCATACTATAGCATGCCGTTTTAGATCATTTTTGAGGATTTGAAAAAAAGACGAAAATCACTCCGAGACCATGGGCTATAGCCTTTTGCTTTCCACGATTTTCACCATTTTTTCAAATCCTCTGAAATCGTGAAAAACAACATACTATAGCATGCCCTCCGAGACCATGGACTATAGCCTTTCGCTTTCCGTGATTTTCACCATTTTTTCAAATCCTCTGAAATCGTGAAAAACGACATACTATAGCATGCCCTCCGAGACCATGGACTATAGCCTTTCGCTTTCCGTGATTTTCACCATTTTTTCAAATCCTCTGAAATCGTGAAAAACGACATACTATAGCATGCCCTCCGAGACCATGGACTATAGCCTTTCGCTTTCCGTGATTTTCACAATTTTTTCAAATCCTCTGAAATCGTGAAAAACGACATACTATAGCATGCCCTCCGAGACCATGGACTATAGCCTTTCGCTTTCCGTGATTTTCACCATTTTTTCAAATCCTCTGAAATCGTGAAAAACGACATACTATAGCATGCCCTCCGAGACCATGGACTATAGCCTTTCGCTTTCCGTGATTTTCACCATTTTTTCAAATCCTCTGAAATCGTGAAAAACGACATACTATAGCATGCCCTCCGAGACCATGGACTATAGCCTTTCGCTTTCCGTGATTTTCACCAGTTTTTCAAATCCTCTGAAATCGTGAAAAACGACATACTATAGCATGCCCTCCGAGACCATGGAATAAAGCCTTTCGCTTTCCGTGATTTTCACCATTTTTTCAAATCCTCTGAAATGGTGAAAAACGACATACTATAGCATGCCCTCCGAGACCATGCAGGACTATAGCCTTTCGCTTTCCGTGATTTTCACCATTTTTTCAAATCCTCTGAAATGGTGAAAAACGACATACTATAACATGCCCTCCGAGACCATGGACTATAGCCTTTCGCTTTCCGTGATTTTCACCATTTTTTCAAATCCTCTGAAATCGTGAAAAACGACATACTATAGCATGCCCTCCGAGACCATGGACTATAGCCTTTCTCTTTCCGTGATTTTCATCATTTTTTCAAATCCTCTGAAATCGTGAAAAACGACATACTATAGCATGCCCTCCGAGACCATGGACTATAGCCTTTCGCCTTCCGTGATTTTCACAATTTTTTCAAATCCTCTGAAATCGTGAAAAACGACATACTATAGCATGCCCTCCAAAACCATGGACTATAGCCTTTCGCTTTCCGTGATTTTCACCATTTTTTCAAATCCTCTGAAATCGTGAAAAACGACATACTATAGCATGCCCTCCGAGACCATGGACTATAGCCTTTCGCTTTCCGTGATTTTCACCATTTTTTCAAATCCTCTGAAATCGTGAAAAACGACATACTATAGCATGCCCTCCGAGACCATGGACTATAGCCTTTCGCTTTCCGTGATTTTCACAATTTTTTCAAATCCTCTGAAATCGTGAAAAACGACATACTATAGCATGCCCTCCGAGACCATGGACTATAGCCTTTCGCTTTCCGTGATTTTCACCATTTTTTCAAATCCTCTGAAATCGTGAAAAACGACATACTATAGCATGCCCTCCGAGACCATGGACTATAGCCTTTCGCTTTCCGTGATTTTCACAATTTTTTCAAATCCTCTGAAATCGTGAAAAACGACATACTATAGCATGCCCTCCGAGACCATGGACTATAGCCTTTCGCTTTCCGTGATTTTCACCATTTTTTCAAATCCTCTGAAATCGTGAAAAACGACATACTATAGCATGCCCTCCGAGACCATGGACTATAGCCTTTCGCTTTCCGTGATTTTCACCATTTTTTCAAATCCTCTGAAATCGTGAAAAACGACATACTATAGCATGCCCTCCGAGACCATGGACTATAGCCTTTCGCTTTCCGTGATTTTCACCATTTTTTCAAATCCTCTGAAATCGTGAAAAACGACATACTATAGCATGCCCTCCGAGACCATGGACTATAGCCTTTCGCTTTCCGTGATTTTCACCATTTTTTCAAATCCTCTGAAATCATGAAAAACGACATACTATAGCATGCCCTCCGAGACCATGGACTATAGCCTTTCGCTTTCCTTGATTTTCACCATTTTTTCAAATCCTCTGAAATCGTGAAAAACGACATACTATAGCATGCCCTCCGAGACCATGGACTATAGCCTTTCGCTTTCCGTGATTTTCAATTTTTTTTCAAATCCTCTGAAATCGTGAAAAACGACATACTATAGCATGCCCTCCGAGACCATGGACTATAGCCTTTCGCTTTCCGTGATTTTCACCATTTTTTCAAATCCTCTGAAATCGTGAAAAACGACATACTATAGCATGCCCTCCGAGACCATGGAATATAGCCTTTCGCTTTCCGTGATTTTCAACATTTTTTCAAATCCTCTGAAATGGTGAAAAACGACATACTATAGCATGCCCTCCGAGACCATGGACTATAGCCTTTCGCTTTCCGTGATTTTCACCAGTTTTTTCAAATCCTCTGAAATGGTGAAAAACGACATACTATATAGCATGCCCTCCGAGACCATGCAGGACTATAGCCTTTCGCTTTCCGTGATTTTCACCATTTTTTCAAATCCTCTGAAATGGTGAAAAACGACATACTATAGCATGCCCTCCGAGACCATGGACTATAGCCTTTCGCTTTCCGTGATTTTCACCATTTTTTCAAATCCTCTGAAATCGTGAAAAACAACATACTATAGCATGCCCTCCGAGACCATGGACTATAGCCTTTCGCTTTCCGTGATTTTCACCATTTTTTCAAATCCTCTGAAATCGTGAAAAACGACATACTATAGCATGCCCTCCGAGACCATGGACTATAGCCTTTCGCTTTCCGCGATTTTCACAATTTTTTCAAATCCTCTGAAATCGTGAAAAACGACATACTATAGCATGCCCTCCGAGACAATGGACTATAGCCTTTCGCTTTCCGTGATTTTCATCATTTTTTCAAATCCTCTGAAATCGTGAAAAACGACATACTATAGCATGCCCTCCGAGACCATGGACTATAGCCTTTCGCTTTCCGTGATTTTCATCATTTTTTCAAATCCTCTGAAATCGTGAAAAACGACATACTATAGCATGCCCTCCGAGACCATGGACTATAGCCTTTCGCTTTCCGTGATTTTCACAATTTTTTCAAATCCTCTGAAATCGTGAAAAACGACATACTATAGCATGCCCTCCGAGACCATGGACTATAGCCTTTCGCTTTCCGTGATTTTCACCATTTTTTCAAATCCTCTGAAATCGTGAAAAACGACATACTATAGCATGCCCTCCGAGCCCATGGACTATAGCCTTTCGCTTTCCTTGATTTTCACCATTTTTTCAAATCCTCTGAAATCGTGAAAAACGACATACTATAGCATGCCCTCCGAGACCATGGACTATAGCCTTTCGCTTTCCGTGATTTTCACATTTTTTTCAAATCCTCTGAAATCGTGAAAAACGACATACTATAGCATGCCCTCCGAGACCATGGACTATAGCCTTTCGCTTTCCGTGATTTTCACCATTTTTTCAAATCCTCTGAAATCGTGAAAAACGACATACTATAGCATGCCCTCCGAGACCATGGAATATAGCCTTTCGCTTTCCGTGATTTTCACCATTTTTTCAAATCCTCTGAAATCGTGAAAAACGACATACTATAGCATGCCCTCCGAGACCATGGACTATAGCCTTTCGCTTTCCGTGGTTTTCACCATTTTTTCAAATCCTCTGAAATGGTGAAAAACGACATACTATAGCATGCCCTCCGAGACCATGGACTATAGCCTTTCGCTTTCCGTGATTTTCACCATTTTTTCAAATCCTCTGAAATCGTGAAAAACGACATACTATAGCATGCCCTCCGAGCCCATGGACTATAGCCTTTCGCTTTCCTTGATTTTCACCATTTTTTCAAATCCTCTGAAATCGTGAAAAACGACATACTATAGCATGCCCTCC
The DNA here is from genome assembly GCF_951216825.1 of Electrona antarctica. Classification (NCBI taxonomy): domain Eukaryota; kingdom Metazoa; phylum Chordata; class Actinopteri; order Myctophiformes; family Myctophidae; genus Electrona; species Electrona antarctica. Next base: position 57,899,376 of record NC_136806.1, read on the forward strand.
GAGACCATGGACTATAGCCTTTCGCTTTCCGTGATTTTCACATTTTTTTCAAATCCTCTGAAATCGTGAAAAACGACATACTATAGCATGCCCTCCGAGACCATGGACTATAGCCTTTCGCTTTCCGTGATTTTCACCATTTTTTCAAATCCTCTGAAATCGTGAAAAACGACATACTATAGCATGCCCTCCGAGACCATGGAATATAGCCTTTCGCTTTCCGTGATTTTCACCATTTTTTCAAATCCTCTGAAATCGTGAAAAACGACATACTATAGCATGCCCTCCGAGACCATGGACTATAGCCTTTCGCTTTCCGTGATTTTCACCATTTTTTCAAATCCTCTGAAATGGTGAAAAACGACATACTATAGCATGCCCTCCGAGACCATGGACTATAGCCTTTCGCATTCCGTGATTTTCACCATTTTTTCAAATCCTCTGAAATCGTGAAAAACGACATACTATAGCATGCCCTCCGAGACCATGGACTATAGCCTTTCGCTTTCCGTGATTTTCACCATTTTTTCAAATCCTCTGAAATGGTGAAAAACGACATACTATAGCATGCCCTCCGAGACCATGGACTATAGAGCACCGAAATCCTGACGTCACTGCCCTCTACTATCAGTAGAGGGCGCCAGTCCCTAGGTTCGTGTATTTTTTTATAAGCATTGTAATCTCCATAGGGGGATTTTAGATCGCCTCATATAAGAACTGTGTTTGAAAAATAAACCGATCACCCCGGCCTTTTCACTCATATGGATATGAAGCATCGACGGTGGAAATGTTCAAATATACCCAAAGAGTAACAAAATAAGCGTTAGAAACGAGCCAAACAACCCAGAGACTACATTTCCGGGTAGGCTGCTTCTGCCCGCAGCCCGTCGCACAACAGAAACTGAACTTTAATTACGTTAATTTTATTGATATATAATGTATCGTGGTTAGGTCAAGGTCAAGTTTATTCATATGTCCCAAACTGGGCACTTCGTTTTACAGCAGATAATAAAAGCTCTCAAAGACATTACAAACAGTACAACATACATAACAACAGACATACGTATTATCACAAGATACAAATGTTACATTAAATATAAAGTGCAAGCAGGGCTAAAGTGCACCGAGTGTAACTACATCTACCTCCTCCTGCTTCCCTTGTTGATGGCTCGGATGGAGGTAGGTATGAATGAAAATTTGTACCTGTTTGTTTTTGTAACAGGGGTCTTTAACCATTGGCCGGATGGCAGGAATTCATATTCCCGGTATAGGGGGTGAGAGCTGTCTGCTCTAATACATGATGCTTTCCTTAGCACCTGCTCATCATACAAATAACTCAGGCAGCTGAATTTTGCCCCCACAATTTTGCTGGCCCCCTTAACAACCCCGTTAAGGGCATTTTTCTGTCTGACACCAAGGTTACCATACCAGCAAATGGCAGCAAAGGTGAGGACAGACTCAATGAAAGATCTATAAAATAAAATCATCAGTGATTTATCGACCTGAAATTTGGCCAAATTTCTTAGGCAGAAAAGGCGCTGCTGGCTTTTCTTACACACCATTTCAGTGTTGCAGTCGAATTTGAGACGATTGTCTATTATTGTCCCGAGATATTTGTAATTCGTTACCAGAGTTGGGGTCCGTTACTCAAAAAAGTAATACACTACACATTACACATTACTTTTGAAAAAAGTAATGCCTTACATTACTTGATTACGCCCTGGAGAAAGTAACTAGTTACACTACTCGTTACATTACTTTTGCGTTACTCCATAAAATCGCCTGAGATGCAGTCACATAATTTGCCCCTTAACAAATCTCTATAATCCTAATAAGGAGGACATACACAAGATCTTTCTTTATGCTCTTTAATACCAGGTTGTTGAACAAGTGAAGGAATGAAACAAACAATCAAACTCCACTCGCGGCGGGGGCCGCTGCAAGCAGCAGCAGGACGCAAGTAACTAGTAACTAGTAACTAAAGCAACCAGTAACTGTAGTGTGATTACTCAATTTGGAGGAGTAGTGTCGTTACTTACTCGTTACCGACAAAAGTAGTGTAATTACAGTAACTACACTACAAGTAGTGTAGTTACACCCAACTCTGCTGATCTACTTGCTACCTGCCACAACACAGTCTGCTGTTCCCTTTGAGTACAACATTGATACAAAAATAAAATACAAAAAATAAAATAACAGGAGATTTGTCTATTGTTTCTTTTGCTGTTGTTTATCTCTAGACGTTCGAATGTTTATGAACCACAATGGAAACAAGTCTCTGGCTCTTCTGTCATTATCTATTCGGCCTTTTAAGAACAGCATGCACAGTGCCTCACTGGGTACAGAGCCTGCCTGGGAATCAGGAGGCTGCAGGTTCAAGTCCTGGCTCTGACATAGTGTCCCAAAATCATGAAAATATGACAAAATATATTATGCCCTCCCAAACCATGGACTATAGTATGTCGTTTTTTCATGATTTTCATCTTTTTTTCAAATCCTCCAAAATCATGAAAAACGACATGCTATAGTATGCCGTCCGAAGCCATGAACTATAGTATGACGTTTTTTCATGATTTTCATCTTTTTTTCAAATAGTCCTTAATCACGAAAAACGACATGCTATAGTAAGCCGTCCGAAGAAAATTAAAACTTTGGCATGCTACTAGTCCTACATACTTACACCTAGAATCCCCATTTAAACCTATTTAGGTTCATCTTACGGTGGACATGTTTGCCTGAAAAGGAATCTTTGAAATGTTTCATAGTTTTAGAAATATAGTGCTTTAAATTTGAGAAATTTCTAATGGCAGATAGTGGCACGTCAAAAATTCATTCACCTAGAAACTCCATTCACACTTTTTATAATTCAGCTTTCTGTGGAGACACATGCTGGAACTTTTTACTTTGAAATGTTTTGTAGTTTCTGAGTTATTTAAGTTAAACGCCCAATGCATTCCCAATGGCAATAGCACAAACTTTGGCATGCTACTAGTCCTACATACTTACACCTAGAAACCCCATTCAAACCTATTTAGGTTCATCTTACGGTGGACATGTTTGCATGAAAAGGAATCTTTGAAATGTTTCATCGTTTTAGAAATATAGTGCTTTCAAATTTGAGACATTTACAATGGGGCTCAATGGCAGATTTTGGCAAGTAAAGATTTGAGTGGGGTTTGAACCCACAATCTCCAGATCATGCAGCCAGTGTGCTAAGTCACTGATCTACTTGCTACCTGGCCCAACACAGTCTGATGTTCCCTTTGAGTACAACATTGATACAAAAAAAAAAATACAAAAAAAAAAATAACAGGAGATTTGTCTATTGTTTCTTTTGCTGTTGTTATGTTCGAATGTTTATGAACCACAATGGAAACAAGTCTCTGGCTCTTCTGTCATCATCTTTTCGGCCTTTTAAGAACAGCATGCACAGTGGCTCACTGGGTACAGAGCCTGCCTGGGAATCAGGAGGCTGCAGGTTCAAGTCCTGGCTCTGACATAGTGTTCCAAAATCATGAAAATATGACAAAATATATCATGCCGTCCCAAACCATGGACTATAGTATGTCGTATTTTCATCTTTTTTTCAAATCCTCCAAAATCATGAAAAACGACATGCTATAGTATGCCGTCCGAAGCCATGAACTATATAGTATGACGTTTTTTCATGATTTTCATCTTTTTTTCAAATAGTCCTTAATCACGAAAAACGACATGCTATAGTAAGCCGTCCGAAAAAAATTATAACTTTGGCATGCTACTAGTCCTACATACTTACACCTAGAATCCCCATTCAAACCTATTTAGGTTCATCTTACGGTGGACATGTTTGCCTGAAAAGGAATCTTTGAAATGTTTCATAGTTTTAGAAATATAGTGCTTTAAATTTGAGAAATGTCTAATGGCAGATAGTGGCACGTCAAAAATTCATTCACCTAGAAACTCCATTCACACTTTTTATAATTCAGCTTTCTGTGGAGACACATGCTGGAACTTTTTACTTTGAAATGTTTTGTAGTTTCTGAGTTATTTAAGTTAAACGCCCAATGCATTCCCAATGGCAATAGCACAAACTTTGGCATGCTACTAGTCCTACATACTTACACTATAGAAACCCCATTCAAACCTATTTAGGTTCATCTTACGGTGGACATGTTTGCCTGAAAAGGAATCTTTGAAATGTTTCATCGTTTTAGAAATATAGTGCTTTCAAATTTGAGACATTTACAATGGGGCTCAATGGCAGATTTTGGCAAGTAAAGATTTGAGTGGGGTTTGAACCCACAATCTCCAGATCATGCAGCCAGTGTGCTAAGTCACTGATCTACTTGCTACCTGCCACAACACAGTCTGATGTTCCCTTTGAGTACAACATTGATACAAAAATAAAATACAAAAAAATAAATAACAGGAGATTTGTCTATTGTTTATTTTGCTGTTATGTTCGAATGTTTATGAACCACAATGGAAACAAGTCTCTGGCTCTTCTGTCATTATCTATTCGGCCTTTTAAGAACAGCATGCACAGTGGCTCACTGGGTACAGAGCCTGCCTGGGAATCAGGAGGCTGCAGGTTCAAGTCCTGGCTCTGACATAGTGTCCCAAAATCATGAAAATATGACAAAATATATTATGCCGTCCCAAACCATGGACTATAGTATGTCGTTTTTTCATGATTTTCATCTTTTTTTCAAATCCTCCAAAATCATGAAAAACGACATGCTATAGTATGCCGTCCGAAGCCATGAACTATAGTATGACGTTTTTTCATGATTTTCATCTTTTTTTCAAATAGTCCTTAATCACGAAAAACGACATGCTATAGTAAGCCGTCCGAAAAAATGTATAACTTTGGCATGCTACTAGTCCTACATACTTACACCTAGAATCCCCATTCAAACCTATTTAGGTTCATCTTACGGTGGACATGTTTGCCTGAAAAGGAATCTTTGAAATGTTTCATAGTTTTAGAAATATAGTGCTTTAAATTTGAGAAATTTCTAATGGCAGATAGTGGCACGTCAAAAATTCATTCACCTAGAAACTCCATTCACACTTTTTATAATTCAGCTTTCTGTGGAGACACATGCTGGAACTTTTTACTTTGAAATGTTTTGTAGTTTCTGAGTTATTTAAGTTAAACGCCCAATGCATTCCCAATGGCAATAGCACAAACTTTGGCATGCTACTAGTCCTACATACTTACACCTAGAATCCCCATTCAAACCTATTTAGGTTCATCTTACGGTGGACATGTTTGCCTGAAAAGGAATCTTTGAAATGTTTCATAGTTTTAGAAATATAGTGCTTTAAATTTGAGAAATTTCTAATGGCAGATAGTGGCACGTCAAAAATTCATTCACCTAGAAACTCCATTCACACTTTTTATAATTCAGCTTTCTGTGGAGACACATGCTGGAACTTTTTACTTTTAAATGTTTTGTAGTTTCTGAGTTATTTAAGTTAAACGCCCAATGCATTCCCAATGGCAATAGCACAAACTTTGGCATGCTACTAGTCCTACATACTTACACCTAGAAACCCCATTCATACCTATTTAGGTTCATCTTACGGTGGACATGTTTGCCTGAAAAGGAATCTTTGAAATGTTTCATCGTTTTAGAAATATAGTGCTTTCAAATTTGAGACATTTACAATGGGGCTCAATGGCAGATTTTGGCAAGTAAAGATTTGAGTGGGGTTTGAACCCACAATCTCCAGATCATGCAGCCAGTGTGCTAAGTCACTGATCTACTTGCTACCTGCCACAACACAGTCTGATGTTCCCTTTGAGTACAACATTGATACAAAAATAAAATACAAAAAAATAAATAACAGGAGATTTGTCTATTGTTTCTTTTGCTGTTGTTATGTTCGAATGTTTATGAACCACAATGGAAACAAGTCTCTGGCTCTACTGTCATTATCTATTCGGCCTTTTAAGAACAGCATGCACAGTAACACACTGGGTACAGAGCCTGCCTGGGAATCAGGAGGCTGCAGGTTCAAGTCCTGGCTCTGACAGTGTCCCAAAATCATGAAAATATGACAAAATATATTATGCCGTCCCAAACCATGGACTATAGTATGTTGTTTTTTCATGATGTTCATCTTTTTTTCAAATCCTCCAAGATCATGAAAAACGACATGCTATAGTATGCCGTCCGAAACCATGAACTATAGTATGTCGTTTTTTCATGATTTTCATCTTTTTTTCAAATAGTCCAAAATCACGAAAAACGACATGCTATAGTATGCCGTCCGAAAAAAATATATAACTTTGGCATGCTACTAGTCCTACATACTTACACCTAGAATCCCCATTCAAACCTATTTAGGTTAATCTTACGGTGGACATGTTTGCCTGAAAAGGAATCTTTGAAATGTTTCATAGTTTTAGAAATATAGTGCTTTAAATTTGAGAAATGTATAATGGCAGATAGTGGCACGTCAAAAAATCACTTCACCTAGAAACTCCATTCACACGTTATATAATTCAGCTTACTGTGGAGACACATGCTGGAACTTTTTACTTTGAAATGTTTTGTAGTTTCTGAGTTATTTAAGTTAAACGCCCAATGCATTCCCAATGGCAATAGCACAAACTTTGGCATGCTACTAGTCCTACATACTTACACCTAGAAACCCCATTCAAACCTATTTAGGTTCATCTTACGGTGGACATGTTTGCCTGAAAAGGAATCTTTGAAATGTTTCATCGTTTTAGAAATATAGTGCTTTCAAATTTGAGACATTTACAATGGGGCTCAATGGCAGATATTGGCACGTCAAAAAAGCACTTTCACCTAGAAACTCCATTCACACTTTTTATAATTCAGCTTTCTGTGGAGACACATGCTGGAACTTTTTACTTTGAAATGTTTTGTAGTTTCTGAGTTATTTAAGTTAAACGCCCAATGCATTCCCAATGGCAATAGCACACACTTTGGCATGCTACTAGTCCTACATACTTACACCTAGAAACGCCATTCAAACCTATTTAGGTTCATCTTACGGTGGACATGTTTGCCTGAAAAGGAATCTTTGAAATGTTTCATCGTTTTAGAAATATAGTGCTTTCAAATTTGAGAGATTTACAATGATTTTGGCAAGTAAAGATTTGAGTGGGGTTTGAACCCACAATCTCCAGATAATGCAGCCAGTGTGCTAAGTCACTGATCTACTTGCTACCTGCCACAACACAGTCTGCTGTTCCCTTTGAGTACAACATTGATACAAAAATCACACCCGTGTGAACTGAGTGGTGTAAGGTATTATATAGCCTGATCAGCTGTGGTCTGACGTAATGTCTGACGTAATGAAATCAGCATCAACCAATCAGTATCAATCATGCTCATTTTTTGAGCACAGACAGACAGACAGACAGACAGACACGTAAACTAACAAAGCCAGTTGTAGGAGTGTTACACGACTCAAAAATAAAATACAAAAAATAAAATAACAGGAGATTTGTCTATTGTTTCTTTTGCTGTTGTTTATCTCTAGACGTTCAAATGTTTATGAACCACAATGGAAACAAGTCTCTGGCTCTACTGTCATTATCTATTCGGCCTTTTAAGAACAGCATGCACAGTGGCTCACTGGGTACAGAGCCTGCCTGGGAATCAGGAGGCTGCAGGTTCAAGTCCTGGCTCTGACATAGTGTTCCAAAATCATGAAAATAGGACAAAATATATTATGCCGTCCCAAACCATGGACTATAGTATGTCGTTTTTTTCATGATTTTCATCTTTTTTTCAAATCCTCCAAAATCATGAAAAACGACATGCTATAGTATGCCGTCCGAAGCCATGAACTATAGTATGACGTTTTTTCATGATTTTCATCTTTTTTTCAAATAGTCCTTAATCACGAAAAACGACATGCTATAGTAAGCCGTCCGAAAAAATGTATAACTTTGGCATGCTACTAGTCCTACATACTTACACCTAGAATCCCCATTCAAACCTATTTAGGTTCATCTTACGGTGGACATGTTTGCCTGAAAAGGAATCTTTGAAATGTTTCATAGTTTTAGAAATATAGTGCTTTAAATTTGATTAATTTCTAATGGCAGATAGTGGCACGTCAAAAATTCATTCACCTAGAAACTCCATTCACACTTTTTATAATTCAGCTTTCTGTGGAGACACATGCTGGAACTTTTTACTTTGAAATGTTTTGTAGTTTCTGAGTTATTTAAGTTAAACGCCCAATGCATTCCCAATGGCAATAGCACAAACTTTGGCATGCTACTAGTCCTACATACTTACACCTAGAAACCCCATTCAAACCTATTTAGGTTCATCTTACGGTGGACATGTTTGCCTGAAAAGGAATCTTTGAAATGTTTCATCGTTTTAGAAATATAGTGCTTTCAAATTTGAGACATTTACAATGGGGCTCAATGGCAGATTTTGGCAAGTAAAGATTTGAGTGGGGTTTGAACCCACAATCTCCAGATCATGCAGCCAGTGTGCTAAGTCACTGATCTACTTGCTACCTGCCACAACAGTCTGATGTTCCCTTTGAGTACAACATTGATACAAAAATAAAATACAAAAAAATAAATAACAGGAGATTTGTCTATTGTTTCTTTTGCTGTTGTTATGTTCGAATGTTTATGAACCACAATGGAAACAAGTCTCTGGCTCTACTGTCATTATCTATTCGGCCTTTTAAGAACAGCATGCACAGTAACACACTGGGTACAGAGCCTGCCTGGGAATCAGGAGGCTGCAGGTTCAAGTCCTGGCTCTGACATAGTATCCCAAAATCATGAAAATATGACAAAATATATTATGCCGTCCCAAACCATGGACTATAGTATGTTGTTTTTTCATGATGTTCATCTTTTTTTCAAATCCTCCAAGATCATGAAAAACGACATGCTATAGTATGCCGTCCGAAACCATGAACTATAGTATGTCGTTTTTTCATGATTTTCATCTTTTTTTCAAATAGTCCTTAATCACGAAAAACGACATGCTATAGTATGCCGTCCGAAAAAAATTATAACTTTGGCATGCTACTAGTCCTACATACTTACACCTAGAATCCCCATTCAAACCTATTTAGGTTCATCTTACGGTGGACATGTTTGCCTGAAAAGGAATCTTTGAAATGTTTCATAGTTTTAGAAATATAGTGCTTTAAATTTGAGAAATGTATAATGGCAGATAGTGGCACGTCAAAAAATCACTTCACCTAGAAACTCCATTCACACGTTATATAATTCAGCTTACTGTGGAGACACATGCTGGAACTTTTTACTTTGAAATGTTTTGTAGTTTCTGAGTTATTTAAGTTAAACGCCCAATGCATTCCCAATGGCAATAGCACAAACTTTGGCATGCTACTAGTCCTACATACTTACACCTAGAAACCCCATTCAAACCTATTTAGGTTCATCTTACGGTGGACATGTTTGCCTGAAAAGGAATCTTTGAAATGTTTCATCGTTTTAGAAATATAGTGCTTTCAAATTTGAGACATTTACAATGGGGCTCAATGGCAGATATTGGCACGTCAAAAAAGCACTTTCACCTAGAAACTCCATTCACACTTTTTATAATTCAGCTTTCTGTGGAGACACATGCTGGAACTTTTTACTTTGAAATGTTTTGTAGTTTCTGAGTTATTTAAGTTAAACGCCCAATGCATTCCCAATGGCAATAGCACAAACTTTGGCATGCTACTAGTCCTACATACTTACACCTAGAAACCCCATTCAAACCTATTTAGGTTCATCTTACGGTGGACATGTTTGCCTGAAAAGGAATCTTTGAAATGTTTCATAGTTCAGTTTTAGAAATATAGTGCTTTCAAATTTGAGAAATGTATAATGGGGCTCTATGGCAGACCGCATACTATAGTGTGCCATTTTTCATGATTTCTGAGGATTTGAAAAAAAGATGAAAATCATGAAACCAAGCAGTAAGTAATTTAAGCCTGCTCAACAGTGCCACTTTAGTGGGGCACTCATGTGCCAGAGGGACCAAGAGTCCGTTTGGGCATTGTCCCTTAATAAATAGACAACACAGTAAAGAACCTGGGGGTTATGATCTATGAAAAGGCAACACAATGAAATAAATCACGTAAATACAACAAATTGAGGGCACTGCAGGGAGTTGAACCCTGTTCCGGTAAACCATGAGTACCACACCAGTGCCTTAGTTTGTTTTGTTGTCATTTACAGGTCCAAAAGAAATCATTTACATCATTAACATTTCAATAGTCATTAGGATAGGATTTGAAAAAAGGTGAAAATCACGGAAAAAGCAACAGGCTCTAGTCCATGGTCTCGGGCCACATACTATTGTGTGGCATTATTCATGATTTCGGGGGATTTGAAAAAAAAAAAGGTGAAAATCACCAGTGTCTGCCCAGTGCCTCCCCAGTGTCTGCCCAGTGCCTCCCAGTGTTTCCCCAGTGCATCTCCAGTGCCTCCCCAGTGTCTCTCCAGTGCCTGCCCAGTGCCTACCCAGTGCCTCCCCAGTGTCTGCCCAGTGCCTCCCCAGTGTCCCCCTGTGCCTCCCCAGTGTCTCTCCAGTGCCTGCCCAGTGCCTGCCCAGTGCCTCCCCAGTGCCTCCCCAGTGTCTTCCCAGTGCCTCTCCAGTGTCTGCCCAGTGCCTCCCCTGTGCCTCCCCAGTGTCTGCCCAGTGCCTCCCCAGTGTCCCCCTGTGCCTCCCCAGTGTCTCTCCAGTGCCTGCCCAGTGCCTGCCCAGTGCCTCCCCAGTGCCTCCCCAGTGTCTTCCCAGTGCCTCTCCAGTGTCTGCCCAGTGCCTCCCCTGTGCCTCTCCAGTGTCTGCCCAGTGCCTCCCCAGTGCCTGCCCAGTGTCTGCCCAGTGCCTCTCCAGTGTCTGCCCAGTGCCTCCCCAGTGTCTGCCCAGTGCCTCCCCAGTGCCTCCCCAGTGTCTGCCCAGTGCCTCCCCAGTGCCTCCCCAGTGTCTGCCCAGTGCCTCCCCAGTGTCTCTCCAGTGCCTCCCCAGTGCCTCACCATTGTCTGCCCAGTGCCTCGGACCGCATACTATAGGGTGCCATGTGTTCATGATTTCGGAGGATTTGAAAAAAAGGTGAAAAATCACAGAAAAGCGACAGGCTATAGTCCATGGTCTCGGACCGCATACTATAGGGTGCCAATTTTAATGATTTCGGGGATTTGAAAAAAAAGGTGAAAATCACGGCAAAGAGATAGGCTATTGTCCATGGTCTCGGACCGCATACTATGGTGTGCCATTTTTCATGATTTCAGAGGATTTGAAAAAAAGGTAAAAATCATGAAACCAAGCAGTAAGTAATTTACGGCTGCTCAACAGGGCCACTTTAGTGGGGCACTCGTGTGCCAGAGGGACCAAGAGTCTCTTCGGATGTTACCAATAGACTTGGTAACCTAACTGTAGGGAGTACAAACACAGTAAAGAACCTGGGGGTTATAATCTATGAAAAGGTAACACAATGAGCAGAAAATAAAAATAAATCATGTAAATACAACAAATTGAGGGCACTGCAGGGAGTTGAACCCTGTTCCGGTAAACTAGGAGTACCATACCAGTGCCTTAGTTTGTTTTGTTGTCATTTACAGGTCCAAAAGCAATTATTTACATCATTAACATTTCAATAGTAATTAGGATAGGATTTGAAAAAAGGTGAAAATCACGGAAATGCAACAGGCTTGTGTGCCATTATTGTCTCCACCAGGCCGAAGGCATGGGGAGAGAGTATGTTTTGCACTCCGTCCGTCCGTGTGTCCGTCCGTCCGTCCGTCCGTCTGTGAACAGTTAATCTCTGGCACCGTTGGCTTGATCGCAGCCATACTCTGCACACACACTCCCTGAATGCCAGAGCTGAACCTCTGCCCCAAAGTTTTCACATTGGCCTGTTATAGCGCCACCAGGAGGCCGCTTTGTGCAAAACAAATGTTTTGACAGTACACCTACAGATTTTGTCCAAACATTACGCAAATTGGTACACAGTCTCTCTAGAGCCATTCAACGAAACGGGTCTTTCAGACTCCATCCTGATTGGCTAAGATTGGCTTCCAAAGTTCGCAGGAGTGCTCCGTTTCAAACACAATGATGCAAATCATGAACACATGGTGTGATTTCCGTGAAATTTTGCACTCACATTCCCACTAGGTCGAGGAAGAAATGCCACTTGAATATTTTCAACTCAGCCTCATGGTGGCGCTATAACTGGCCGATTTGTGTTTTTACCTATAACTGCACCGATCTGTGTAAAACCATGTATGCACACTCCCTAGAGGCCAAGGAAAAACCTTTGCCTGGAATTTTTCACATCTGCTCTTTATAGCGCCACCAGGAGGCCGACATATGTAAAACACATTTTCTAATATTACTCCTTCAGATTTTATCCAAATTTCACGCAAATCGGTACACATGCTCTCCATAGTCATGTGATCATGTGATTTGTTTGATTTCTCATAATTATCCATCCTGATTGGCTACGATTGGCTTCTAAAGTTTTCAGGAGTAGCCCGTTTTGTACCCGTTTTGTACAAATTGCCACAACTCCGCAACGCAGCGTCCGATTGCGGTGAAACTGTGCATGCCTATTCCCACTACTAGGCTGAGGAAGAAATGCCACTTGACAGTTTTCAAATCAGCCTCATGGTGGCGCTACAACAGGCCAAGTTGCGTCACACACACACACACACACACACACACACACAAATAAACATGTTTATATTACTCCTAAACATTTTGCCAAACATCACACACAATCCTATCCTCCTGGTGGAGACCTGTGCCCAGAAGGGCACTTTTTCTAGTTATTGTGTGCATTTGAAGAAAAAAAAAAGGTGAAAATCACCTGTGTCTGCCCAGTGCCTCCCCAGTGTCTGCCCAGTGCCTCCCAGTGTCTCCCCAGTGCCTCTCCAGTGTCTTCCCAGTGCCTCCCCAGTGTCTTCCCAGTGCCTCCCCAGTGCCTCCCCAGTGTCTTCCCAGTGCCTCCCCAGTGTCTGCCCAGTGCCTCCCCAGTGCCTCCCAGTGTCTCCCCAGTGCCTCTCCAGTGTCTTCCCAGTGCCTCCCCAGTGTCTTCCCAGTGCCTCCCCAGTGTCTGCCCAGTGCCTCCCCAGTGTCTGCCCAGTGTCTGCCCAGTGCCTCTCCAGTGCCTCTCCAGTGTCTGCCCAGTGCCTCTCCAGTGCCTCTCCAGTGTCTGCCCAGTGCCTCGGACCGCATACTAGTATAGGGGGTCATCCCTATGTCCCCCAGGTTCTATGTTCCCCAGGTTCTATGTTCCCCACTTACCTTAGGGTTTAGGGTTAGCGTTATAGGTTACTGGTTTAACCCTGTAACACCCAGCGTTGCAATAATACAACATATTTTAATTAATTAATTAATTAATATATTTATTTTATGATATTTTTTCACCTAAACGTCATCATTGATGTTCATTGCAATGCCATTGGTCATGATATTTGCATATAAATACCCCCCACAGAGGCTGAAATTCACACAAATTAAAAATCTCTGGACTTTTGAACAGTTTTTAACCTATGACCTTTAACCCTGATAAAAGTAAGTAAAATAACTGTAATATATGTTTTTTGTGATCATTAGAATGTCTAGAACATGTTTTATTTATTATTGTGAAAGATATCCCCCAAATGTAAATTATTAATTTATTATTATTGTAATAATTATTATAAATGTCCATATAATTTGCAAAAAAATATATATATTTTATTTCCTCTGATAAGTCCTAGTAGTAAAAAGTAGTAGTAAGGTTGAAATCTCTTTTTTGCAAGTAGAAATTAATCCAGGTTTTGCAGGGGAAAGGACTTCAGTGTTTTGTACTATACAATTGTATGTATAAGTACAGAACTATAGGGTGCCATTTGTTCATGATTTCGGAGGATTTGAAAAAAAGGTGAAAATCACAGAAAAGCGACAGGCTATAGTCCATAGTCTCGAACTGCATACTATAGGGTGCCATTTTTCATGATTTCGGGGATTTGATCAAAAAGGTGAAAATCACGGAAAAGCGACAGGCTATAGTCCATAGTCTCGAACTGCATACTATAGGGTGCCATTTTCCATGATTTCGGGGATTTGATAAAAAGGTGAAAATCACAGAAAAGCGACAGGCCTATCGACAAGCGTGCAGATCCACTATTTTTGGCTAATAATCTTAATATAATTGGTCCTCACAAATGTTCATGATAAAATACCACAATTTTTTCTTTGTCTCATAGGAGGGCTGTGGGCAATTCAGAAACCACCAAACAAGGCCACCGGACAAAGTCGTACGATTTGTCACACACGTTACCGCAGTGAAATTTGTTCTCCGCATTTGACTCATCTCTTGGAGCGGTGAGCCGCAGCCAAGGAGCGGTGACCTGCAGCCGTGCCACGCTCGGGAATAATTTGATTAGTAGATTTGACCCCCCAATCCAACCCATTGATGCGGAGTGTCAAGCAGGGAGGCATTGGGTCCCATTTTTACAGTCTTTATTATGACCCGGCCGGGGATCGAACCCCGACTTTCCAGTTTCAGAGCGGACACTCTAACCACAAGGCCACTGACATGACAATTTCCCCACCAGATTCCTCAGAGAGGCAGCTGTCTCCATAGCCCCAATAGGCCTATCTCACAGCCCGCTTTCCACGCCCACTTCCGGTAAATAGTGGTGTCTTTAACATGAGCATTTACACGTTTTTTTCTCTGGAGAATCTAAGTACATTTTCTAATGTAAAAATGTGACAGACCAATATTATTATGAAGCAAACAAGATGGTAAATCAGGTCGAACAGCTAGAACAAACCTTACCTTGAGAAAACAAAAGTTGTAGACTTCTTAAATTATCTCTGTTAACATGTAGCGTCTATGGAGTGACGTCACGCTATCACCACTAACCCCGAAAGGGGGCGTATTTAGGGGGGCGGGGAAATTCTGTGAGATAGGCTTATAATACCCCACATTACATAAGTCAATGCCACGTTCCACAGGAACTTAAGATGGCCAGATTTTCCACTATTCAAAAAAGGAAGCAAACTAGATACGGGCAACTACCGCCCTGTTTCCATTCTATGTTCCACCTCAAAGGTCACAGAGAGACTAATTCACAAACAAATTAGCAGTTACTTAACCGTCTGCCTGCCGCCATTCATTAATCCCTCGATTGCGTATTGCCAAGGTTTTATCGCGCGTAACACTTACTTTGAAGATCCAAATATCCGTAATCGCATTGTTCCTGTGAAAAGCTGCTGTGTGTGGTATCATGACCGGTTGTTGTTGTCTCGCTCGGCGGTGGAAAAAGCTGACCGCGAGTATCACAGCGCCTGCTACAGGCCGTTGAAAACGCTTGTCTGGGACAAAGCGTCCTCTGCAATGTCGCTTCTGTGAGATAAAGCCGTCTGAAACCAGAGCCGGCAATGTAAGTGGATGCGCGCGCATTTTCAAAATGGCCGCGCCCATTGTGTCAGAAGCATAACAAAGCTAACTGACGGTAGATTTCGATACGATCGTATTAAAACATGCATTAATTAATACATCGCTGTTAAAACGGCTTTTCCGTTTGTGGCAGGCCACAAGATTCTACGTTTTAAAATTCCTATGTTCCCGGCAGGCCTCGTGTTAAAGGACCACTTCACCACTTTTCAACCTATCTTCATATAATAGGTCCTCACTAATAATCATTAAAGAATGGCGCAATTTCTTTCTAGTCTGTCTGTGTCTCATAGGAGGGCTGTGGGCAGTTCAGAAACCGTCTTCCAGTGACATAATCGATGGGGAATACAAGCTAATAGAAACTGCAGTCTTTCTAGTCCTGAAAAGTTGCAATGTGAAAATGGAAGCCATCGTTCTCACGATAATGAAAATCTAAACATTTTTGTAAAAAAAATCTTGTTTAAAAAAAAAATCTGCCTAATGATGATGTCACTGGAAGACGGTTTCTAAACTGCCCACAGCCCTCCTATGAGACGCAGACTGAGTAGAAAAAAATCGTGCCATTTTATCATGATTATTAGTGAAGACCTATTATATGAAGATAGGTTGAAAAGTGAAGTGGTCCTTTAAGTCAGGGGTTCTCAACCTTTTTGGCCGGGGACCCCCGAAAATGCTTTGGCAACGTCTCTGGACCCCCGCCCCGCCCCCTCCCGACCCCAAGTGCTACCATATAAATTGACTGCTACAATAACCTTAATAATAGAGACAATACACCATGAATAAATACTGAAACCATAATCATTAGGGAAGGTGTATGCATGTACTACGTGTACTATATGTAAACTCTTCATTTCCACTTTACAGCCATTCAGTTGCAAAAAAAAAAAATTGGTGACCCCTCGAGGGGTCGCGACCCACGGGTTGAGAACCCCTGACTTAAGTGAACGCAAGCTGCTTTTAAAATTTCAATCTGGTTTCAGAACATCCCACTCCACTGACACATGCCTACTGTATTTGAATGACACGTCAAACACAAGGTAGACCCAGGCAAATACTGCAGCATGGTCATGCTGGACCTTCAAAAGGCATTCGATACCGTAAATCATTCGATCCTACGTGTAGAGGAAGACACTTAGGAGAAATGTCTGGGACTGCTCGTCCTCGAGGCTGCGTGCTGGGTGCATCTCAAACAGCGTCGTGACTTGTTTACAAACAAAACCTTGCAAGATGTCCCCGCGAGAGTTGGGAACACTGCAGTACCGCTTCAGTATATCTCCAACCAAAATAGTTACTTTATAAATCTATCAAAAGACGAAAATAAGGCCTGGGTCATGGCTCAATGGTCCAGGCACCTTGGCTGGTAATCCAGTCTGGCAGTGTGCCGCGGGTTAGACTCCCGATCCCGACGGCCTTTACTGCATGTCTTCCCCCCATTTCCTGTCAGCCTAATGTCTGTCCCTCCATAAAATATATAAAATAAAAGGAAATAAAATAAAACGGCATGAGTTTTCCTAATGTCGTAAACTGTCAGAATCCACTTTTGTTGTGTTCGCTTATGTGCTAAAAGAGTGACTTTGAGATCTGTTTCCCCGTTACAATGGAAGTCAATGAGAGCCTATTTGTATTTCTAATATTTGCTGCACAACGGAGCGAAAGAATTCATGGAATCGACTAGTTTGCTCATAACAAGGTAAGAAAACAAACCCTCTTTCTAAGGTCCACACATGCTACAGCAAATATATTTATTGACACTGCTTAACCATTTGGACCAGCATTGAAAGCTTGACCAGGATCCTTACTTAGTAACCGTCGCTAACGTGGTATTGGCCAAGAACGAGCTTGGGTCGGACTTAACAAATAAAAGGGCTAATTACCTCAGAAAGGCCAAGATTTCTGAAAATAGCTGATCTACAAGCTCACAACACCTCGCAGTGGGAGGTATTGCCACTGATAGTCCACTTGCCAGAATGTGAACCCGGACATGTGGAGTACCCTCAAGTTTTATGTTAGAAATGTTGAGTATGGGTCCCCAGCATTTAGAAAATGCCGGGTGCTAACTTGCATATGTTGGTCAATTTGCATAATTAGCATAATAAGCTGGGGTACCACTGACAACCTATATAAGGCAACATTTTCAAAATTTCTTTATGCTTTAAGTAGCATGTGATGGTTTCAAATTAGGGGGTTTTCATGATTCTGAATCCATTGCAACCTGGAGGGTTGGAATGTTTTTCGTGCAAAACTAATGCTTGCAATGGATTCAGAATCATGAAAACCCCCTAATTTGACACATCACATGCTACTTAAATTTTGCCTAGTCAGTGGTACTACATCTTATTATGCTAATTATGAAAATTGCCCAACATATGCAAGCTAGCATCCAGCAGTTTCTAAATGCTGGGGACCCATACTCAACATTTCGAACAAAACTATAAGGTACTCAAAATGTCCGGGTTCATACAATGGGGCTCTATGGGCTGGCAAGTAGACTATGAGGTATTGCCACTGCTATGCTGTAGCTCATACAAAAAAGAAAATATTTTTAACAGTAACGATAAATACTATTTAAAAGTATTTACATGCCGTGTTGGAATAAGTACTCTCCCTACACGCCCAGAGTCGTTATCGGGGAGAGGCAGGGAGCCAAATCTGTACCTCTCCCCCGGTCGTTCTGAGGAGGAATATGTGACAATCGTGTAGACAATCACATAATGTCAGTGTCCGAACGTAAAACGTTTTGGGCAGATCAAATAAAAAGAAAAAAAAACTTCTGTGTCCGTGGCGTAAACGTCTTTAAATAAAAAATGTTTGAAAAGCCTATGGGGAAAATGAACGGGGAATTATTTCCTGGCTCTCTCGTCGTTCTGAAAGGGCGCGGGACTCCGACGCTCTATAGAGTACATCTTTGTGATGTCACTGATCACATGACCTAGATCTAGACCTCCAGTTCAAGGGGGAGTCCACCCGGAACGACACATTTTCCGAGGGGGTCCGCGGCTAATTACATATAATTTTTGGGGTCCTTGACATGAAATAGTTTGAGAACCACTAATATAGAACCATGGGGTTTTCAGAAAACTAAGACATTTTCTAGAATCTGACCTCAGTCCTAAATGGGTTAGCGCATTCCATTTGCTCAGTAAAATATTTCGGGGGCATATTTAGAATGTTTGCAGGCTTGAGTATGTTGAATCTAGTTTGCATTAATGAGGATTTAGTTGACAAAATGAAATAAAATGGCGATAGTATTCCGTGTGGGGGAGACGGCCTGTCACAGCCAGATTTGGGAGAGCAGCGCAGCTTTGTTGTTGCGAGGAAAGCGGTAAAATTAGACTTTCGTGGTTGTTTTCGTCTCAGATTTAGTCCGACGGAGCGTCACAGTATAACTTTATGGGGACACAAAAGCGACACAAAAGTAGGACCCGGAAGTATCTCAAGAGGGGGCGCTCACGTCACAGCTAGAATAGAGTGAGGACCGGTAGCGACAGCACCGCCCCCTGCTATAACTCTAGGCTGGAAGGCGAGAAGCGGCCAGGGCCGATTCAACAGCGGTAGATTTGTTATTCAATACATTAAGCGAGCGGGTAAAATAAAATATAAAACAAAATAGAAAATAGAAAATAGAATTAATAAATGATAAAAGTTTAAATGGCAATTTTAGCACTCGAATATGTATTTCATTTTTCATTTTTCTTCTTTCTTCGACTAAATATAATGACAATTTCTTCACCAAATAAAAACTTGACTAAAATGTTAGGAAGGGACTAGTGGACAGGAGATCCAGTATAAGACATTTTACACTTGGTTCCATGCTGAAAATAGCCGATGGGCTATTTTCATCAAGTGTAAAAAACAGTCATTATGACATCAACTGTAGATTTAGTCGACTAAAATCTTATGATATTTAGTCGACTAACACTAAAACATTCCGGGTGACTAAAATGTGACTGAAACTAAATGTAAACTATTCAAGAGACTATGACTAAAACTAAAATCTAAATTTCCTGCCAAAAACAACACTGCTCTGAGCCCCCCATGCACCACACGTTTAATATGCACTTTTTGGCCAGAAAGGGATTTTCTTTTTCACCGGAAGAAAAATACTTTTAGGTACTCCACTGCGTCCTCTACAGATATTGCCAAGAGAAAACCCCTTCCTGTGAAAAAAAATCCCTTTCACTGACTGACTGGTGTGTACTGGAATTTAAATCATGCCACTCAATGTCTCTCCCAGTAGTACTCCCAGATAGTACCCTATCACCATCTAAATGTATCCAAAACCCAGTAGTAATTGCCACCATTAATATTTGGTCACAGTTACGCTTCCACTTTAAATGTAAAGATGGCTCTATAAATTGTCCCATACTTGGCAATCACCTATTCCCTCCCTCTATGTCAGACTTAGCTTTCAAACAGTGGAAAGATAAAGGTCTTGTCAAATTCTCAGATCTCTATGAGAGGAATATAGTCAGTAGTTGAGAAAATTCGTACCAAATATGATCTACCCCACAATAATCTTTTCCGATACTTTCAAATTAGAGACTTTGTTAAAAAACCCTGAGAAACCAGCGAATAAACCATGGGACAACCTTCTAATATTGCATCCTGGGCAAAGGGGCCATATTTCAGTGATTTATCAATCTCTTATGGGATTAAACATCCTCCCTATGGACAAGAATAGGAATAGGTGGGAGACCGAGTTGGGTGAAACCTTTCTTGATGAATGGTGGGATGGGGCTATTGATCGAGTCAACAAATCAACATCATGTGCTAGACTAGGCCTTATTCAATTCAAAGTCTTTCATATACTTCATTACTGCAAATCTAAACTTGCCACAATATATCCTGGAATTGATGATAAATGTGATAAAAAATGGTAAATGGTGCATTTATATAGCGCCTTTATCCAAGGCGCTTTACATATTGTGCATTACATTCACCCATTCACACACACATTCATACACCGATTGCTGCGGAAGCCATGCAAGGTACCAACCAGCACATCGGGAGCAATTTGGGGTTCAGTGTCTTGCCCAAGGACACTTCGACATGTAGCCATGAGCCGGGATTCGAACCGCTGACCCATGGATCATTGGACGACCTGCTCTACCTCTTGAGCCACAGGTGTGCTCTCTCACCAGCTCTCTCACCAGCTAATCACACACATGTTCTGGTCTTGCCCCAAGCTGGTACACTATTGGACTAAAATATTTGAGGTTCGTTTGGAGCCGTCACCCCAGATAGCCATTTTTGGGGTACCATCAGATTTTTAACTTCTAACCCAAAAATATATTATATTATATATAATGGTGGCATTTGCCACACTGATAGCAAGACATAGAATATTGTTGGGATGGAAATCCCCAACTCCTCCTTCTATAGCTATGTGGCTTAAGGTTTTTAAAATAGGAAAAAATAAAGTTTACAATTAGAGGTTCAACAGAAAGGTTCTTTTCTAGCTGGCAACCATTTATTACCTATTTTGAGAATCTGAGAGTATACTTCCGACAGACTAATTGAGTCAATACTATGCGTTTGTTTTTGCTTTCTCATAATGATTTCTCATAATGATAGAATTGTCTATAAAGGAGTATATCATTTATAGGGGGTGATGTATGACAACATTCCGATTGTTCAACGCAATCTTTTCTAACATAACTTGTGACTATCTCTTGAACTCGAATAATCCAACTTTTACATAATTGTAATTATTTATTTATATTGTTTTTGTCATGTGTTTAAATTATTTGTTTGTGTCCTATTTGTGTCCTATTGTTCACACTTGGTCACAACATCCAGTCCAATCAAACAACCAATCATATTTAATATGATTGGTTGTTTGATTGGACTGGACGTTTTTGTTGTTGTTTTTGTGTGTCTGTACTCTATTTTTTTTTTAATGATGACGATAACTGTGGGGGGAGGGATGGGGTGAGGGAGAAAATGGAAAAAAATGGTATGTTCAAACTAAACTTAAATTGTTGAAACCTGCTACCAATAAACATATTAAAAAAAAATCCCTTTCTGGCCAAAAAGTGCATTTTATACATGTGATGGTGCGTCCACCGCAGAAAGTAGGCTCTCTTTTGTTGTCTCCAACAGGCCGAAGGCATGGGGAGAGAGTATGTTTTGCACTCCGTCCGTGTGTCCGTGTGTGTGTGTGTGTGTCCGTCCGTCTGTTACCAGCTAATCTCCGGCACCGTTAACCCGGTCGATGCCAAACTTTGCACACACACTCCCTGGATGCCAACGATGAACCTCTGCCCCACATTTTCCAGAACGGCCTGTTATAGCGCCACCATGAGGCAGCTTTTCACATTTTTTACCTAAAACTGCACCGATCTGCGTGAAACGTTGCATGCACACTCCCTAGAGGCCAAGGACAAACCGTTGACCTGCATTTTCCGCATCTGCTTTTTATAGCGCCACCAGGAGGCCGACTTTTGTAAAACACATTTTTTGATATTACTCCTCCAGATTCTTTCCAAAAATCTCACAAATCGTTACACACTATCTCTATGGTCATGTGCTCAAGTCGGATCTGTCCGATATTTCAGATTCCATCCTAATTGGCTATAATTAGCTTTCACAGTTTGCAAGATTGCCCCGTTTTGAACAAAAGCCTCAAATCATGATTGCAGCATGCAATTTACGTGAAATCTTTCACACATTTTCTTACTAGGCTGAGGAATATATCCCACCCTTTTCACATTGGCCTGTTATAGCGCCACCAACAGGTTGATTTTTGCAAAACACATTTTTGGAACAAAATGCCTCAAAAACATGTTTAAATTAATCCTAAACATTTTGCCAAACATCTCACACAGTCCTATCCTCCTGGTGGAGACCTGTGCCCAGAAGGGCACTTTTTCTAGTTTATATATAATTTTTATCCCACTATTTTTGCAACCCATTTTTTCACCCAGTGTCAATTATCTAATGTAATCCTGGGCGCTACACTTCCTCTGCCAACCTGGGGGGGCAGCGGATTTACCTCATGCTTCCTTTTATGCATGAGGAGTCCAAGCTGCTTCTTTTCACCTGACAGGGGGGAGTTTCACCGGCCGGACGTAGCGCGTGGAAGGAACGCGTTATTCCGACCAGTTCCTTTCCCCTCCATCAGGCGCCCCGGCTGGCCAGGGGGAGGTAGTTTAGAGACCAGGATTACTGCATGTTTTTTGTGAGGGTACCTAGTACCTACCCTAGGCCTAAGGGACACGGGGAGAACATGCAAACTCCACACAGAAAGGCCCTTTCGCCAACCCCGCCTCAGGTATGGGCACTGATGACGCGGAGGAGAGAACACACCCCCAGTGCCCACAGCGTCCCCAGCGGGAATCGAACCCAGGACCTTCTAGCTGTGAGGCGACAGCACTCAACTGTGCCAGGAAAAAAAAGTAGGCTTTCTAATAACACAAGCCGCCTTTGTATTCGCTACAGTCGAGAGGGTGGTCTGCATTTCATGCGAGCGCAGGAAGACGAGTAGCAGCATATAGCTCGAATGAAGGCATTAGAGCTATGGACCAGAGCTAGGCCTACAACAGGACTGAAGTAGTTATTGCATGTTTTGAAATTATAATCCAAATCTACAAAGTAACTAGTAACTAAGAGTTAAATTAACAGTGATTTTACAATATAAATTGGGGTCCCAGAGATAGAAATGCCATTAAATGGGGGTCCGTAGCCCAATGCATGTAAATCTGGGGGTCCTTCAAATTAAAATGGTTGAAAATCACTGATAGAGCCGTACAAATCTCTTATCGGGAGTCCCTGGAATATCTTTTCAAATGTGGGTCTGCGGGCTAATACAGCACGTGTCAATTTGGGGGTCCTTGACATGAAAAAGTTTGGGAACGACTGCTTTACACCACTGCTGGCTAGCCCCAAGCCAAACTTAACTCTCTTCACCAGTAGCAGGTGAGGAAAACCATATCCCAATCAGTTTGGTAACTCAATTAACTCAACCATGGATAACTATAGGCCTGTGAGTCATCTACACCAGTGGTTCCCCAAACCTTTTCATGTCAAGGACCCCCAAATTGACACTAATTGGCCCGCGGACCGCCATTTGAACCCCCCTTCTGTACAGGTGATTATTTTTTTCTAAAGTGTTGGAAGCGCGTGTCGAAGTCACTGAACGGCCCTGCGTACAACCCGTTTCGAGTGCTTCTAAACTCCAACACGATAAAAAATATCACGGCATGGAATTTCTTGACAGAAAGTAGCTCATAACATGTTTACGGCGGATGTTTATTAAACAAACGCTTTGCAGATTGAAAGAGGATAATTCAAGCTTGCCCTACTACAGCTGCAATGTTTCCACCAAAGTTCATGTTTTAGGTTGTTATTAGAGAAAGTGAAAGATGAATATCAATTATTTTTCATTTGCTGCTTTTTTTCTCGTTTTAGCGATTTTAGCTGTTTTTACCGGGGGGCTAAATATGTAAAAAAAAAAAAAATTACAAAGTTTTATAGCGATTTATTGTTTTATTATTTACTATAGTCCTACTAGACCCCAGGAAATTACATCTGGCCACAAAAGATCACAGGATCTACTGAATGTGAAGGGGGTACTATAGGGGCCATACTGTGTTGTAGGCTCAATGTGTCAGTTGTGTCACATTCAAAAGATCCCGTGATCTTTTGTGACCAGATGTGATTTTATGGGGTCTATTAGGACTATAGTAAATAATAAATTAAATCGCCATAAAATGTAAAATATTTAGCCCCATGTTCAAATGTTCCCACTGTAAAAATTGCTAAAATCGCTAAAAGAAAGAAAGCAGCAAATTAAAAAAACAAATAACGCTCATCTTTTACGTCTCCAATAACCTAAAACATGAACCTTAAAACCTTAAAAAAATAAAGTTGTCCTTTAACCTCGTTTAATACAAGCAGATTGTAAATGCAATTTGGATCAATGGGATGTCAATGGAGAGCATTGCAACTCTAGATTCATCGCATCATTAAAAATCTAGTGTTGCAAATTGTGGTTAAATGACTCTTAATCATGAAGGAATTTCCAAACTGATTCCACTATATTTCAAAGGCCCAATTCATTCAGAAACACTGCAGATGACCCACAAATAATTTAGCTTCCGCACAGTGTCAATAAATTAACACATTTAAAACCCCTTTTATAGTTCTCTTGTGTGTTACTTAAACATGGTCTATATGTTGTACACAAGGAAACATATGCAACACAACACAACTTAACAGTCACTTCCAATCCAGCTGGTGATGTCAATTAGTCATTTGACGTGTGTGACTGTGTGCGTGTGTGTGTGTGTCTGTGAGTGCGTGCGTCGCTCTCCAATCCAAATCACAGTGTTGCACATTGCTACCGGTATATCAACTGCGGACCCAGATTTTTGTATAAAATGTATACAAAATAGATCTACAAGCTCACACCATGTCCAAATAGCCAAACAATCTCAAACGCACACAAAGTAGGCTAACAAATAAAATAGCCTCTGATGGAAGTAGAAAAGTAGGCTGTATTGAAAATTGGAAATACTCCAGATAAAAGCTTCATATCACAATACACAAAACAATGCTTCTAACTATAGTTGCTATTTATCAAGGAACATCAAGTGAAATTACACGCAATCCCATCAATTCCCTGATAAGCAGTTAATTAGCTAAACCCGTGCAGCATTGGTCCTTCCAGGTGTCCCCAGCTAGAGTTGGTAACCAAATGGACCCTTGCCTTATTAGATCTCTTGAGAATAGTCAAATGAAACCAAACTAAGAGTAAAGTTATTGTTAAATAGCCTACCTGCATTAGGCCAGCTCATCAAATGGTGGTCCGTGGCTCAAATGCCGAATAAATAATAGACTATAGACCTTGATATGAAAAAGGTTGAAAACCACTGAGCTAAGCTAACACTAGCTCTGGTCCGGACCAGAGCTAAGCTAACACCTGCAAACACCGTCTCACCTGAGATAGGCTGCAGACCTCTGTTTCCACAGCTTGTAGAAGCTTTTTTTGTTTTGTTTTTCACCAGCCTGGTAAAAAACACTGACGACTCTACTACTTTACTCGACGTCCATGTCACTAAATGTTATATTCAGAGTTGTTAATTTAAAAAAACGGCTTGTTTGCTGTACAAACACTAGCAGTGTTGCTTGTTGGCTTGTGTAGTGTGGTCACGTGTCTGGTGTGACAAATGTTGGCGTGCACCGACCTGAGCACTTAAATAATCCTGAGCACTTAAAACCCCGCCCCCCGCCGCTGCTGATCAGAACCCCCACTGCAACGCGCACACGCACACATTGATTGATTGATTGAACATTTTATTAACAGTTTGCAGAATTACAGTACATTTCAAGCACAAACTCAATACAAAGGCTGTTAACTGTGAGTGGACGACCCAATTAAGCATTACACTTGTTTACAACAGGGTCCACCATGTTCAATTCATCAAAAAACACACACACACACACACACACACACACACAGCGGTGGCAGCGGTGGCCGAACGGATAGCGGCGCGGTCTTGATACCGGAAGGTTCCTAGTTCGAATCAGCCGTCCGACACGTTAAAAAATTACCACCGTTGAACTGCCCTTGAACAAGGCATTGAACCACTACGATGAAATGTGTTCTATGAGCAGGGCATGGCTGGAAACAAGTTCTTGAGCTTAGCCCAGATACCCTGGGTAAATATAGATTCCATTTCATTTCACACACACACACACACAGTGACGGATCAAGGCCCTGGCGCTTCACAAAATGAAAAGGCCCTACAGATTCAGTCAATTAATTAATTAAGTAATTGCATTTCGCCGTTTAGCGCATATCCACTACTGCCTGCGCTGCCCGCTGACACACAAGACACAGCCGCACTGGGCACAGCCTTTCCAACTTCAGTCTCTGCTAAACTATTATGTAAGGACTAGGAGATTACTTTATGGTTATTAATACAGTCATTAACAATAAACATGCAGCAGCATGTTTTGTCTAAATTGTCTTTGTGGACAACAAATGTAGCTACATTTGCAAACAGTGCTGTTGACCATGTTGTTACATGGTCCATATAATGTGTGTACCAACAGACAATGCCAATATGCTATATTAATATTAGAACGTTTTAAAGACAGATTAATTATTGACGACAATGCAACCAAGTTGCATACATTAATTTACTCACGAGTGCTGAAATCGTGAAATGGAGGATGTAAGAACACACTTTTGTTGCATTAGAGAAGGGTAAATATGAAGTTTTGCGCCAAGGTCTTGTGTTTATATTCCTCTTACATAGGCTGTAGGCTATGTTATTGTCGCAACAACAACACACGTTGGTCGGTCTGAGAGAGGGGGCCTTCCCGAGCGAGGGGGCTTCTGACGGCGTCGCTTACTCGCTTCCCCTCTGTCGGAGGAGGAAGCGACGCGCAGCCGTCGGGAACCCCCCGTCGCTTACTCACTTCCCCTCTGTCGGAGGAGGAAGCGACGCGCAGCCGTCGGGAACCCCCCAGTGCCTCCCCAGTGCCTCCCCAGTGTGTCCCCAGTGCCTCCCCAGTGTCCCCCAGTGCCTCGCGAGTGTCCCCCCAGTGCCTCCCCAGTGTCCGCCCAGTGTCCCCCAGTGCCTCCCCCAGTGTCTGCCCTGCAGTGTCTGCCCAGTGCCTCCCCAGTGTCCCCCCAGTGCCTCCCCAGTGTCCGCCCAGTGTCCCCCAGTGCCTCCCCAGTGCCTCCCCCAGTGTCTGCCCTGCAGTGTCTGCCCAGTGCCTCACCAGTGTCCGCCCAGTGTCCCCCAGTGCCTCCCCAGTGCCTCCCCCAGTGTCTGCCCAGTGCCTCCCCAGTGTCCCCCCCAGTGCCTCCCCAGTGTCCCCCCCAGTGCCTCCCCAGTGTACCCCCAGTGCCTCAGTGATGCATGCTGTCAATGTATGACCACCATGTATTCTCTTAGCATTCTCTTTGTAGAACTTAGCTTTTATTTTATTTCAAGGAGAAGATTTTCCCCTCCAGTGCATTTGATGGCAGGTACGCATGATGTAGAGGCTCTATAAAATAGAGGCCATGGATTCTAGAGCAAGTCTGGCAGGGCATGGATCCAGTGAGTCACTGCCAGGTCCAGGAGGACGTTAACAGTGAAATAGTGAACAGCTAGCCTTTTAGGTATTTGCTGCGGTTCTAGTCATCATTTACTGCAGGGGTTCTCAACCCGTGGGTCGCGACCCCTCGGGGGGTCGCCAAATTATTTTGGGGGGTCCCACATTTAAAAAAAATCTTTTTTTTTTTTTTTTGCAACTGAATGGCTGGAAAATGGAAATGAAGAGTTTACATATAGTACACATAGTACATGCATACACCTTCCCTAATGATTATATCTGGTATATTTATGGTCTATTGTCTATATTATTAAGGTTATTGTAGCAGTACATTTATATTGGGGGTCAGGAGGGGGCGGGGCGGGGGTCCCGAGACGTTGCCAAAGCATTTTCGGGGGTCCCCGGCCAAAAACTTTGAGAACCCCTATTTTACTGTGCTGAAGCTACAGAAAAATGAGGCTGCATGGACGTGTGACTTTGTAGTCCAGGAAGGAAGTGAGACCACATTTTCATGACAGGTTTTTTGTCATGAACATGGCGTCATGAGTCATGACTAAAATATATATTAAAAAACATATTACACACATAAAAACCCCAGGAAAGTGTTTCCTGTGTCCATTAAAATAAACTCTGGTTGCAAAAGGGGTGAAGTGGCCGTTTAATACATTTGAAGGAAATCCATGTGTGCAACTAGCCAAAGTGATAATTGTCATGTCAAGGGCTTTATTCTAATAATGAAACTTGAATCATCGAAGGTTAAGAGCTGTTAGCAAAATGTGCAACGATTTGTAATGTGCTGGCCTCCAAATGTTGTATCATTTGGAGGCCAGAAAGATGCACAGTAGTGCCTATATTTGTGGCTTTCACCAGAGACTGGTATATTGCCTCTTCTAGCAGTGTTGGCCGCTTCTAATTTCCAGATCAAAGTTGATTGATTGAATGACTGAAACGTATTTTAGCAGGGAAAACAAACAAATTATACACATTATGTTTGTAAGGGGGGTGACTTACACTATCACTCGAACTACCAAAACGATACACTACCCTCTTTGTATTTGACGGTAGGTCGCAGATTACTATGAAAACCTGCAAAACCCGTCGCTCCGTCCATCTGTACATCACGCCTTGAGCCATCACACTTTGTGACACATCACGCCACCATATATGGCCGTCAGTCCATCACACCTTGTGACACGCTCGCCCTCAGCGTGACTTACTGGTAATAATAATAATAATAATGCAAAAAAATACAATTCACACTAGACAAAAAAGGGCCCTTTTCAACTCTGAGGCCAAAAGGGCAGGGCCTCAAGCCCCCCTCGGGCCCTATCTGACCGCTCCTGCTCCCCAATAGCTCTGCAGTCTGTTTGACTTTTGCATTCCTTGTTCATGTCAAATGTTGTGACAGTATTTGCCCTCATCATTCTCATCTCAACGTGCTTCGTGGTCCAAAATCAAGAGCACGCTCTCTCATCAGAGGAAGTGTTTCTTCAACAGATGACAGGAGAGAAGGAACCAGAAGACTGCCCTCATTGACACAACAGCCATCTACGTTAACTACGCATCATTTCGGCATCCAAATCACTCTTCCCCGTCTTGTCTTGCCGTTTGAGGGCTCAGCAGGAAATTAGGATTATGCATGTGGTGTAGCTCATCAAATTAGAGTGTTGCCTCTGTAGGGGCTAATTATATCAAGTGCTGTGTGTGAGAACGCCATGCAGTACTGCACAGCACCGTAAGCTAAATACATCATCGCTCGAGTAGGTGGTTTACCTTAAAATAATTGATTTTCATTTCAAGCTATCGCTCACACCGACGCGTTGACAGTGTGTAAATCTGTGATTTTGGGTAGGATGGAGTGTATATTAGGCTTTATTCTGAGGGAACACAGAGGCGGAAATTATGTAAGCAAGCCTCAATTTCACCACTATAATACTGTATGTGGGGGAAATCTTTAACGAGTTAAAACATATTTTGAGATTGGGTCAGTAGCCAAATACATATAATTTTGGGGACATGGTCGCGAGACAGTATATTTTGGGGTCACCAGCCCAAAAGGTTGAGAACCCCTGGTTTAGGGAACAGACCTCAGCGTCTGAGGAGGAGGATTATATGTGTATGCATCATTTGAAGCAAAAGTTGCTAAGTGACCAACTCTATACTGCAAGTTTGGGCCCAAAACATGAACGCGCAAAATGGGCTCGACTCGCGGGCTCGCACATGGAGGTAAGGCAAGGCAAGTTTATTTGTATAGTACATTTCAACAACAAGGCAATTCAATGTTCTTTACATAAAACGTTAAGCAAAAGAAACATGTTATTACAGGACATTTGAATTCAGTAAAAGTAAAACATTTAAAACATCTATCTCCTTAATAGGATGGAAGGAAGGTAGGTATAGTTTGTGATGTGGGCGCATGAAGGACACCGATGCGCATGCTTATGGGCACATTTATTATGTCATCAAATCCATCGGCCCAAACCAAGCACTATTAAATGAGGACAGGAAGCGAAGTCCGTACGGCGGACTCCATGTTGCTCCCTGGAAGGAAAGAAACATGCGCAATGTGCTATATGCAGCCAACACTCTCAATTCTTTCCTTCCAGGGAGCAACATGGAGTCCACCGTACGGTCTTCGCTTCCTAAACTTATTTAATTAACCTTGGCCCAAACCCAGAAGTGAGGGGAGTATGTGCCTCCGTCTGAATTTGTGACATCATGCCGACTGCACCATCAAATCTGACAGCTAGGACACACAGACTTATTTGTGAATCCCAAAGGTCAAATTAGCCTTCATGATTTTGGGGGATAAACAATGAACTCAAGAACATAATATACAGTACAATTAGTGTAATATCACTTATATGCCTATATATCTCATTCTGAAAGTAATCATTGCTATAGTGTTCAGTAACAGGGGTCTCCCTGCTCTTTAGTAAACAGAAAATACATGCATTTGCAGCATTTTGAGGTCACTCAGGTCAGGATCAGGCTCACATTTTATAGTGTTCTGGTTCCAATTTTGGATTGCTCTATTTTTTATTTTGTTCCATTACTTCCAATTTCACCCATTAATCCATGTATCCTGGAGATCTGTCGGTCTTATACAAGTTCACAAAAGGTCATGACGTGACACATGTGAGCCTGTAGATCTGCTATGTTGTGCTATTGTTAAGAAATTGTTAATGTTTTAAAAAAAATAAAAATAACAATAAATAATTTCAATTTAGAATTATTGTAAATTTCCTTTGCCTATAATGACATGCCCCAAACAGGGA
Organism: Electrona antarctica; assembly: GCF_951216825.1. NCBI lineage: Eukaryota > Metazoa > Chordata > Actinopteri > Myctophiformes > Myctophidae > Electrona > Electrona antarctica. Next base: position 57,930,116 of record NC_136806.1, read on the forward strand.
CACTGAGTTAGTGGTTATAGAAACTGTGCAGCTTCACAAAGTGAAAACGTGCCGTAATTGTAAACTGTAAACCTGTAAATAAAATATGATACAATACATCGAATGACAACATTTATGTTTTAAATCGCTTACAGGGGCAATAGCTAAAGGGAAAGGGTGCATAACTCCTCCAATGCCCGACAGCGAGTAGCCAACCTGATGTGACTCCAAGTATGGCCAGACAAGTTACATGTTTCCAGCTTCTCTACTGTTAAAAAAATGAAAAAATAAAAACACAGCCCCTAGCAATAATCAAACGTACAACCCATGTATTGCTTTATTACATTGACCAGGTCAGGGGGAGAACTGTAAGCGTGCACACCAGTCTGGACTGGTGTCTTTACAATTTACAGTAAAAACTGTCGTTAAGCTCAAGGTGATCCATCTGTGTCATCTGAACAGCTCATCATCCTAATGTGGCATATACAGTAAACCCCTCCCACAAAAAACACACCACACACACGCACGCACGCACACACACACACACACACACGTGCGCGCACACACACACACACACACACAATATGGACTGCACACATTCGAGGCGATGACGCAAAAGAGGAAAAAGCCAAACATATTTTAAAATTAAATCTTAATATAAACATTTTATTTAGTGCATTTTGTGTATACAACAAATAATAAACAATTGGAAGGTACCAGACAGCCATGTCAGCCTGTCGTGTGTGTGTTTTTTTTATTATTATTTTATTTTTCAAATCAGATTGATCCTGGACATTTGGAACACATGATCCAACATGGGTTAATACACATAGCCTACAATACATCATGCAGCTCTAGACCAGAATCCCCTTCCCTTCTCCCATGCAACAGATATTCACCCAATAAAAACCACCTCCTGAGGAGACTCATGACAAAGAAAGCCTCCCCGAAGCATGTGCCAATAAAGAAGCTGAAGGGAAAGGGTACACAGCCCACAAAAAGGGTCCTTTTTGTACACAATAATTGTGTGTTGTACATGCCCTGTGCAAGAGAGGGAAAGTTTTTTTTTTTTTTTCTTCTTATAGTATATATTTTTTTCCTTGTTTTTGCACTTTTACAAATGACATTACCTATAAAATGTTAAGCCACCTAAAATTCCACAGTATTCATTTCTTTAAATATAGAAAATTGTCACCACGATAAGTTACTCAAACACATAACAAGATTCCTTGGAAGGATCTGACACCATATATTCCTATATGGCGGACAAAATCGGCCGATAATGGTCGACAACGAGACGAGGGGGGGTGGGGTGGGGGGGGGTCTGGAGTATGTCACACAAACACGGGGGGAGGTGGGGGGGGGGGGGGGGGGGGGCGTACAGAGACATGATATGTGACACGATAGAAACAGAAGGGAACGTTGGGGGTACACACTGAACAGTCATTGTGCACCTCTGTCTGAGTACAGTATATCAGCAGAAAGCACTGACTAGACCACCAAGCAGGTTGCCAACTTCCACAGGCTTGAAACTAAATAAAAAATAGAAATCATCCCTTTTCCCCACTGTTCCTCTCTCCTCCTTGATATTGTTTCTATCCCTCGTCAGAAATGTGCGATAAGAAATAAAAAAAAGAAACTCCCGGCTGTGCCTCTATATACTGCATACTGGCTTGGTTTTTGAACGGCTTAAAGGGAACACTCTTTCAGTTCTGTCTTTGGTGTGCTGGAACCCCTTTCAATGGCGGAAACAGCAACAAAAACACAAATACTGAGGAAAGGACGATGGAAGGATTACAACATTGTGTGTGTGTGTGTGTGTGTGTGTGTGTGTGTGTGTGTGTGTGTGTGTGTGTGTGTGTGTGTGTGAGTGTGTGTGTGTGTGTGAGTGAGTGTGTTAGCGTGTGTGTGTGTGTGTGCGTGCGTGCGTGCGTGCGTGCGTGTGTGTGTTGGGGGGGGGGGGGGGGGGTAACAAAAACAATAAACTAATATTAAAACGTTCTCAGGCTAATTCCAAAAATAAAAAATAAAAGCAAGGTTGCAGCTGTGGCATCTCAGGAAAAAAAGAAAAAAAAAAGAAACAAAACGAAACAAGCAAGAGACACCCTGTCCCTCATATACTTCAGATCAGCTTGAACATAGGCTTTGTTTTCCCCATGCTAGAGAGAGCTCAGTCTCTGCGCGTCGTGTCGTGTCGTGTGCACTAGAATGCAGGAGGAGAGCTACCGTCTGGCTGGCTGGCTGCATGCCCCAGCAGGGCTGTGGGCTGCTCCGGGCACCAGGGAGGACATAGCAGACATCATCGTATTCACAGAAGCTTGGATGAGACAGAGGACTTGGGGAGTGGTGTGGCGGGTGGTAATAACCTCTACGGTTATTACCGTACATCTGCAGCCTATGATGACAGGCTACCTTTGAATGCCCACCGGCCTGCCTGCCTGCCTGCCTGCCAGCCAGTCTGCCTGCCAGTCTGCCTGCCTGCCAGTCTGCCTGCCTGCCTGCCTGCCTGCCAGCCAGTCTGCCTGCCTGCCTGCCAGCCAGTCTGCCTGCCTGCCTGCCTGCCAGTCTGCCAGTCTGCCTGCCTCCCTAACCCTGTCTGAAATGGTTGGTGACAGTGACGCATAAGCAAACGTTATGTTATCGTCCATTGGAAATAAATAATAATAATAAATAAATAATAATAATACTAATAATACTAAAGATGAGCTAAATGGCCATGTGACCAACGGAAGAAAGGAAATATGATTTTTTTTCCTTTTTTTCCCATAGTATTTTTTAAAGTCAAGAATGGATGATGTTGTTGTTGATGTCGGACTATTGATGTGTCGAGGACAAAAGAAAGATTGCCCCCAAGATATGGTTAGCTATTCATGATCAGTGGGTTGCGTGTAGGGTGGTGGTAGATGAGAGAGTGTGTGTGTGTGTGTGTGTGTGTGTGTGTGTGTGTGTGTGTGTGTGTGTGTGTGTGTGTGTGTGTGTGTGTGTGTGTGTGTGTGTGTGTGTGTGTGTGTGTGTGTATATGCTTTGTGTTGTCATAGCTAATCCCAAACTGCTGACTGGAGACAGAAGTCTGCTTGAATTGACGCTCTTGCTGGAGGTAAGGTTTTTTTTTTCGTCGTTCTGCCCGGCGGTGGCGGTGGCGGTTGCGGCGCTGCGGCAGGCCCAGCTACGTGGACTCATGCTGGCTCACAGCCTTGCCTCCGTTGAGCGCGGCCGAGGCACTCCGGCTCTTGGTGGGCGTGCCGCTGCCAGAGCGGGAGAACTCCGTCAGGTCGTGGAGGGATGGCTCTCTGTACATGGCCACTGTGGAAACACACAAAGACATTGTAAAACATGGATGAGGTTTTTGGGACAGCAAAACTATAAAGTCCAGGCTGTTTCGATTCAGTCAAGTCCTCTGCATTGGTGGTGGTGCTCTTGTATCATAAATGTATCCCGTACTGCGTTATGGAGGAGGGACAAAAACAGAATGAAGCCTGCAAGCATAGCCTGCTTTTCACATTGGCAGGGTTTGCTGAACCGAATTGAAGATCTTTTATACAAAATAAACCACGACCACCTTGCACTTCTCACCAATCACACACGGTGTTCAGCTAGTGGAGATGTTCGCCTAATTAGAAGGGCCAAAACACTCCGCTTGGGCTTACCGATGTATTTGTGCTTGATATGGAATGGCTCTTATGGGAATGGAATGGAATGGCTCTTATCTATATAGTAGCCGTCTGTCTTGTGTGTCTTTCTGTGCATGTCAGGTACTAATCTTGCAAATCAATCTGGACTAATCAGTGCCAAAATGTGTAAAAAGCTGTTTTTATTGCCACAGAAACTAAGAAAGGCATTATATATATATATATATTCAGGAGCGTCTAGTGCCTTTGCTTTGCTGTGTGTGCAGTGCACACTGCGTCCCATTCAGCAGATTCTGCATCAGTCTCTGGCTTCAGGATACTATAGTCAACATCCTTTTGCCTAGAATGCCGTTTGATGTCCGGCCCACGGGGAGTGTGTGGCTGAAACAGCGAACCCAACACTGCAGAGGGGCCCTGCTTTGCCTAGCATTTCTGGTTATGCCGGCAATACACAAGAGCATCCATAATGTACACACGCCAATCAAAGGCAGGACTTCATCGGGAAATGCCTGAGGATCGATACCAAGCTTGTTAGCGATGGTGTTAAGCAATTATAACTTTGGAGCCGACTGACCCAGGGGTCAGGGTATCACCTCGACAAAACTGCTGCTAGCTGTTCTCACGAGCAACCATTAACACCCATACTTCCAGCAACACTGTTGATTGTATTTCTCTATTTTTCACGTGAGGCACACCAGCCCGCAATGACCCTCTCGCAGTTAAAGGTGCATGCATGCTTGTTGAGATGCGCTGTGTGCATTCTAGGATCATTCTAGAACGTTCTATGGGGATTTGCTCCGGCTGCATTTGTATGACCCATGCTGAAGTCGCTTGTCGTCCGCTCACTTGGCCGCATTCGGCTTACAGAAAGATGAGAGAGGCGAAGTGAGGCGACGGTTAGAATTAAAAGCTGTGGGCTGATAGAGGCTTGTGCACTGGAACCAGTGGGGGAGTAAGGAGCGGCTGGTGGAGACGGTGTTGCCAGCGCAGAGACAGCTCTCTAATTGGTGCCCTGTTAACACCACCGCACGAGAATCTTTATGAGCTGCCTCTTGTCTCCCTGTTTCCTTTCCTTCCTTCCTTCATTCGTTCAGTCATTATTTTCTCTCCGTTTCTTCTGTTCCTTTTAGAATTGTGCTATATTTTTTCTTTCTGCAGCACTGCATAACGTGAAGTTTGAGTAGGATACAATGGCTGTAAAAAAAAATCTTTGGATAATAGCACAAACTTCCTCACTGAATTTATTTGTCCTTGACGTTTGGTATGAAATACACAAACGGTCGAAAAGCTAAAAGCTGATTGTATTTTTCTCTGTGTAGAGCCATTCTCTGGCTATATTCAGAATCAGAATCAGAATCCTTCTTTATTGCCATGACATGTAAACATGTTAGGAATTTGGTTTGGTGGACAGCAGAGTGCAGTTACAACATTAGGACAAGTGCAAAACAGGACAAGACAGTGCAAAAACAACATGAATGCAATGAATAGTGAATAAATATAAAGTGCAGCGAGTTCAAATGTTCAGGTCAGACAGCACAAGTCAGTCCATATTCACTCTGAGTGGGGATGGAGGGAGGATAGAAGGGTGTTGAGGCCCCCCAGACAGCCTGTTAAATGGAAGTGAAAAGCTATTAGGGAAGCTATTAGGGATCTCCGAGAGCAGTCGTAGATTGGTAATGAACCCCGGCGTTCAGGAGAACCACCAGCCGGACTACAATACGATGCGTCTTTCACCAGAGAGCTGGCAAACAGGACATGTGTTTGGAATATGAAGTCCAGCATAATGAATCAAGGGATAAATATTAGGGGTGTAACGATATAGTAACTATCGAAATATCGATTTTCATTTAAAAAAAAAAAGTAATGTAAGAAATGTAAACGGCAAATATCGTATCGTTTGACTTTGTATCGCATCTTTTTAAAATGGAGATAATCGGTATCGAATCGTTTTGCAATGTAAATAATATATTTGATCAATGCTAAGTATTTGTGCATTACATTTAGCAATTTTAAGAAAAAAAGAAAAATATGGGGTTTCCATTCCATATAGCTACAATTGGTCTATCGATAAATGTGTGTATTCTCTGTGTTCATGTCAAGGTGTGGGTTTGTCTTGTCCATATGTGTTCGAATACAATGTCCATCTATTAGCCAGAGAATCACTGTGTTTACTCATTTATATTTTCTTCAAACATATTTAATGTATTTTCTAAATAGTTACTGTATCGATTACAAATCATTGAATCGTATCGTATCTCATATCGCCATAATGAACCGATATCGTCCATGTATCGTAATACGTATCGTATCGCTGTTAAAATGTATCGTTACACTCCTAATAAATATAGAAGTCTTTTCTGTCCTGACAATTTTAGGATTCACAGGGATATCATTATGCCCACATAATATTGTAAACTATAGAGCGTCGCAGTCCCCCCTACCATGGACCAGGAAATGAATCCCAATGCATTTTTCCCATAGACATTTCAAAAAGTATTTATTTAAAGACGGTTACGCCGCGGACAAAGCCAACTCGAGTCGTGACAACTCATGACAACACAAACAATATTTTGGACCAAACAAATAATTACAAAGAAGAAAAACAACAAAAAAGTGTTGTAACCTGCCGTTTTTTTCTTCTTTCTAATTATTTGTTCGGCCCAAAAATTTGTGTTTGTTGTCATGATTTGTCACGACTCGAGTTGGCTTTGTCCGCGGCGTAAACGTCTTTAAATAAATACTTTCTGAAATGTCTATGAGGAAAATGAACAGAGAATAATTTCCTGGTCCATGGTAGGGGGCGGGACTGCGACGCTCTATATTGCTAGACTGTGTTAGTAAGTTATGTGTTTGCACTTAAAGAATGGGGTAAGAACGTAAAAGGAACCAAACTTGACAGATTCAATTATAGTGAACAGACTCAGCGATCACGCAAATAAATAAACTGCCTGCGGCCTTCATTGGTTGAATGACTAATATGTCTAGCGCTTCCCTTTTACACTCACATACAGATTCTCGTGTGCCTTTCATCTGGCTGAAGTGAAAACACACCCTCCCCCTCTCTTCCATCGTTGCTGACAGGTACGTCTGCATCTTGTTGGGAGATGAAAGGGCTGTGGTCTTTTCAACACAGAGTGCAGACCCCAATGCCTCCCGCCCCGCTCTCCAACAATAAAATGTTCTCATTTCTCCATAACCACGTGTATAACCACCGCCAGGTACAAGACCAGGATGGGTGGGGCTCCCCCTGGCTCTCCTGTAAAATATAATGCCTCGCCGCTTCTATTCAAAGTACAGAACTTTGTCACTTGTACTGCTTCTGTGCACAGACGACAACGCTTCCTGGTTGCACAGCTTTGGCTCCAGTGGAGTGTGAACAGCTGTATGTCTGAAAGCTTTCGATGGCCTGGTCCCTGCCATGCCTCAATGTTAGGGAGACTGAGAGAGAGAGCAATTCAATCAGTCTTTACAGGGGATGTTCTGGGAAGCTGCACTAGCGAATCATATATAGGTTGCCAGCAGTGGTGGAAAAAGTACTCAAAGTTTTTTTTACTTAAGTAAAAGTATCAATATTGAAATATAGAACTACTCGTAAAAAAAAAAGTCATAAATTCAGGGTTAGGGTAAGTAAAATGTTTTCTAATAATAATAAAACATCTACAAAGTAACTAGTAACTAAAGTTTTCAAATAATTGTAGTGGAGTAAAAATACAATATTTGTCTCTGAGATGTAGTGGAGTAGAAGTAAAAAGTACAAATACCGCAAAATTGTACTTAAGTACTTAATTGTAAGTAAGTTACTTTCCACCACTGACTAGCGAATGGTACAGGTTGCCAGGGTGGCGGTTCAGGTGGGTTAGGAACTGGGAAGGACAGCGTGTTCCTCCCGGTTAAACTCCTCACTGTCAGGTTAAAAGAAGCGGCTGGCCACATCACGTGTTTCAGTTGTCTACAAACTCCCTAAGACCAACCGACAGGTGTCAGCTGTTAACTTTATCGCTGCCACAAAACGTACAAACGTAGCTAGGCTAACAGTACCTACTGGTGCTATCTACGCGTATGTTCGTAGACAACCGTATACTCCATATATGAAAGCAGCGACCGATTATTTACCTTTTAGCATTGCTCCGGTTAGTATGGAGAGCCTCCGTCCCCACCAGCTATGGGATTTTTAAATCCAGCTCCGTTGAGCCTCCATTATAACAGGATTTTCAAAGCACTGTATCTCAAAAGGTTCGAGAGCTGTCCATGGTGGGCCGCCGCGCACCCGACGATCGTAAATCATTTGTGAGTTTGTACCGCATCGATGAGCAAATGTAACTGGTTGTAATGATAGCTAAGGGGTCTGAGCTAATGCGAGTGGTGATGTGCTCATAACAAAGGCTGAATAACCCCGAAAGGAAATCAGGATCGCAGCATTAGAGCGGACGGGTGGCAGTCCTTACGTGTGCTTATGCTGCCCCCTGCTGGCAGCTAAAAAGTGAAAGACTACATACGGGAACTGGGAATTGGCTTAATGACTAAATTGGAAGCAAAATGAGAAATCAAAATAAACATATAAATAAATGCATGCAACCAAAGACAGGAGCCGGACTTGCGCTTAGGCCTTTGCAAACTCACAAGAAGCAGATTGTCAATGCACTACTGGCTGAGTCATCAGGCACCCCAGGGATGCGGGACATTATAATCAACGCCAAAAGCCAGTGTCTCTCCTTGAAGCTTTTCCCCTTTGGAACAAAATGACCCGTCCAGGAATGTTGGGAAAAGCAACATTGCTGAATAGTCAAGAAAAGTTTCTCTATAGATGATAATGAGCACGACGTATACATCCTATAAAGAAGGGCTCTCACCTTTCAGAGGTTTGGGGAGGAAATGGGCTGCTGGCTTGTTCTTCTTGACGTGATTCCCCTTCATGATTTCTCCCTCTTTGTTCAGACCGAGGTACCAGCCCCTGCCCGACTGCTGCTGGCGGTAGAGCATGGAGGAGTACGTCACGTAGTAGTTCTCAAAGACCGACTCCTTGAACTTGCACTCCGGCGTAAAGTGTTCCTGTTGAAAGAGGGTGAGAAAAGAGGAGACAGCTGAGTGTACACGGTGGTCGCCGCCGGACACTAATCAGTGTGGTCTCGAGAGGATTATTTTCATACTCGTGGGCAGCCTACTCACAGAGAGCTGCTGAAGTATACAGTAACACTTCATTAACACCTTGAGGGCCCCGGGGTTATTTAATCCATTACATCAGAGCGCCCAGCGATTTATAGCAGCGAAGCACATTTAGCGACGGACCGGAAGCTATCCCGGATGTAGCTGAAGTGTAGCTTGATGTAGCCAAAACACTCCCGAGGCGATCGACAACAACGGGAGGTATGATTAATTCGAATGCGAAGGGACTGCGACGGGCCGTCTAACAGATAATCTTTGCTTAGAATTGGACGGAATGATTTAGATCAAGAGTTATTCACGTTTTAAGATTTCCGATGTCGTCGGCTAAAATGGGGTGGGGGGGGGGGCATTTTCGATGACGTCCCACTGTTGCGCTACATCGAATGTTGCGCAACAGACGCTCCCAGCCTGTGGAGCGATGCGATCGGTTTTGATATCAATAATCTCTGTCCTATTAATAAATCTCCGTCCAGGGCATTGCACATAATTCATCAATAGGACGGAGACCTCCGTCTGGGGCCCTTAAAGTGTTAAGGAGTGTGCGTGTCCGACATGCACTCCAGCACAATGAGGGCCAGGGATCCATTTCAACGCCCCTGATTGAAGATTTCCATCTCTAGAGGGTTTCTCATAATGCATGCATTCCATTTAGCATGGTGAATAATGCAGTGCTTTACAGCATAGATAACAGTAATATGACAGATACATTGGATCATTAATTAAACATACGGTACTGCATGATGAAGAGTGCGGGATTCTCATTTTACTCCCCATCTTAAATTATGTATTGGCTGATTCATAGTCTTTGTCAGAGGTCTGTGCCCTTTATTTCGGCTTCTGCTCAACCAGATCGTTGTGATCATTTGACTTACTACAAATAAAATCCAAGCACTTGCATTGGATGGCGTTAACAATCTGAAGTGCATCTTTGCACACCTCTATGGCGAATAAGATGTAAGTCTTATCTGCAACTTCCTACACATATTTGAATATAATATGCTCCTCATACCATAAATCAACTTTGGTCAAACAAATGGGTTCACTTTAAAAAGGGAACTGGTGGTGGGAAAGTCGACCGCTTTTTATTTAACCCATTTTGGGCGGGAACCCCTTTTGATGTTATACTTTAGCTATTGAAAAATAGCAGATCTACAAGCTTGTAGCGCGCCACCGAGTGGCGCGCTACGAGCTTGTAGGTCTTCTATTTTTGAAAAATCGTGAAAATAGGATTTAGAAGAAACTTTTTACATTTCGAGGTCAGGCCTAAATGGGTTAACTTATTTTTTATGATATGTAGTTTTATAGCCGAGCAACATGTACTATATTTTACTTTCCTGAATATTTAAAATATAGAAAACAGAAAAATAGAAAATTTGCTTGCTCCAATTTCAAAATCAGGCTATACAATTCAAAAGTCATTAGCCAATTATTTGGATCAGCTGCTGCACAGAACAGTATTACTGTATCATATGCCTAGTCCTCCTTGGTGTAAAGGAACTAAGTACATTTACTCAAGTACAGTATAACCTACTGTTTTTGTAAAACCTTACTGGAGTATTTCCAATGTTCATTACATTTACTTCTACTCCACTACATCTCAGAGGCAAATATTATACTTTTAATCCACTACAATTATTTGAAAACTTTAGTTACTAGTTACTTTGTAGATTTCGATTATTATTGCATACACATACATTACCCATTTCAGCCCTATACATTTCAGCCATTTGAAAATAGCCGGTCTACAAGTTCACAATGAGTTGCGATGAGAATCATGCAACACATTTTATTATTTATATTATTTGTATTTCTTTATATATATATACACATTTGAAAACGTGTGCAATGGGACATGCTGTGTAATGAGTACTTTCTACTTTTGGTACTTATTTTAACCCATTTTGGGCGGGAACCCCTTTTGGTGTTAGCATTCTGTTATACTTTAGCTATTGCAGATCTACAAGCTCATAGCGCGCCACCGAGTGGCACGCTATGAACTTGTAGGTCTGCTATTTTTGAAAAATCGTAAAAATGCGGCACAAATCTTTGAGTGCATTTTGATACCAATACGTTGGTATGCTAGTGTTATTCAGTCTTCTCAAGTAGAGCAGTAAGCTACACATCCCCATGTTGTGTCCTGCTGCCAGCATGAGAGAATTGGACTGCAGAGGCATGCAGCATTAAGTCCCCACCGCGTGGACTGAACTCAGCTCACGTGTGCACATCATAACTCACAGTTGCTACAGTATTTAACCCATTTAGGCCCGACATCAAATTTAAAAAGTCTTCTAAATCCTCCAGTTTTCTGAAATACCTGTGTTTCTATATCAGTGGTGCTCAATATTTCATGTCAAGGACCCCAAAGATTATATGTAATTTGCCTCTGACCCCCATCTGAAAATATGTTGTTCCAGGGACCTCCCCAGAAGCAAAGATTTGAGTTAAAAACGTCCAAATTAGAGCCACATTTTCATGATTTTTCAAAAATAGCAGACCTACAAGCTCGTAGCGCGCCACTCGGTGGCGCGCTATGAGCTTGTAGATCTGCTATTTTTCAATAGCTAAATTATAACAATGTTTAAAACACCAAAAGGGGTTCCCGACCAAAATGGATTAATGCCCGAAGCACTTGTGTCTCTTTCGCTAATGAACTGGCTGTTCAACAGACCCATGGCTCAACTTGCCGTCTGATTTTGCCGTCTACTGCCCATACTGCACTTTCTTTTTTTTCTCCCCACGATTTTGTAACCCATTTTTCACCCCTGTGTCAATTATCTAATGTGATCCTTGGCTCTACACACCCTCCGCCAACCTAGTCCATGGGGAGAGCAACGGACTTGAACTCATGCTTCCTTCATGCCCGAGTGTCCAAGTTGCTCCTTTACACGTGACAGGGGGGAGTTTCCCTGGTTGGACGTATAGCGCGTGGAAGGAACACGTTATTCCGACCAGTTCCTTTCCCCTCCATCAGGCGCCCCGGCTGGCCAGGGGGAGGCAGTTTAGAGACCAGGATTACTGCATGTTTTTTTGTGAGGGTACCTACCCTAGGGGACACGGTGGAGTGAACATGTTTGCATGTTCAAACTCCACACAGAAAGGCCCTTTCGCCAACCCCGCCTCGGGTATGGGCACTGATGACGCGGAGGAGGAAACACGCCGCCAGCACCCACAGCGTCCCGAGCGGGAATCGAACCCAGGACCTTCTAGCTGTGAGGCGACAGCACTACCAACTGTGCCACCGTGCCCCCCCCCCCCCCCATACTGCACTTTACACCACTCGCTCCACGCCTACATTTGGGCCAGTTCCTGGTGCCCACTGTGTACTGTATATAGGAGTTGGCAATTAATGCTCCACCAGCTATATGGCTTATTTCCCTGGAGGTGAAAGTGTAGGTACTGTACATACTGTACATACTGTACTGTATGGATAGTTATATAACCACTTTTTAACAGCCTGCTGCTCAGGGACTACAGATGAAAATTAGCTTTTGGTTAAACTCTGGCTCATTTACATGGATATGACATACTGACATAATGGTTAATGTGCACTGTCCCTGGTAAACACATACACAAATAATAAAATATAAAAAGAGCGTGCTACACAAAAGGTTTGTTCACTCCGCGAGGCTGCTTTGATGGTGAATCTACAGAATATAATCAGCTAAGAGAGGAGAGTGTGTTGCCCCCCCTGAGACTGGAGAGATGGTAGATCGGGGAGGAGGCATTATCTGACTGCGACTCAGCAGTACAATGCACGTTGTGTCGTCCCTGCTCTTCATTTCTCCCAATTGGTTCCCAATTGGTTCTGGACATTTCTTTCATAGGAAACGGTGTGCACGGCACTGGGTATGTACAGTACAGTGTGAAAGGAAAAAATGTATAGTATACCGTATTCAAGGCATATATGCATACTCTATCATGAGCATGTATGTTTTGCATTTGCATTCTTATGTACTAAAAAGACGCGCGCGAACGGATCCAATGTGGCCAGCCTGTAACTTACGATCCAAACCCTTGTTGTTGTTTCTTAACCCATTTTGGACTGATTTAGGCGGATTCTAAAAGCAACTTCCAAATCCTGACCTACGTTTTTTTTGAAAAACTTCAAATATTTATAAAAAAATTACAAAACAAAATCACACCCGTGTGAAGTAACAGGTGCAACTCCGTGTGGGGGTCCCCGGGGGGTCCCCGGAACTTCCAGACCCGCGGGAATGTGCCCAGGGTGCCGGGCCGGTTCCGGCGAGCCACCCCGCGTCCGAAACGGTTGAGAAATTACAGAGTTACCGTGTGGAGGTTCCCAGGGGGTCCCTGTACTGTACTGTACTGTACTGTACTGTACTGTACTGTACTGTACTGTACTGTACTGTACTGTACTGTACTGTACTGTACCACCTGAAATCATACAGTTAATATGTATGTGTGTGTTAGGCTGCACAACAGTGACACTTGATTCTGAAAACCAAACAAATGCAATTTCCGCGCTCAGACACAGCCACCCACCCAGCCCGCCAGGCACACACAAAGCTACTTTTAAGGAAGTGGTTGCACCACTTAAAAATGATGTCGTTTCATACTGTACATAGCAACAAGAACGAAGAAAATGGGTTCCCGTCTTGAAAGATAAAAACCTGAGTCTTTGGCCTACTGACAGTGTGCAGAATAGATCTGGTGCTGATCGGTCTAGCTAGCAAACACACACTTCCAGACACACTTATTATCATGGACATTTCTCTTAGCCATTCAATGAGCTCAAGGACTAGACTCGAGGTCTGTCTGTGGGCTTAACAGCCAGGCACTGTTAAACCCACACATCATAGACTCATAGCTCTCTACACTCATCTGTCACCCTCTCTTCCCCGTGTTCTTGTCTCACACAGACAACAGCAGTCAGGGGAGTGGTGACGGAAATGCAGCCGGTGTCAAAAGGAGCTCGTGACATGTCACCTCTGCGGGGACACATCATGTCGGCTCTGTCCTGGCTCTTAGCTGAGCTGGAGCCTTATGGGTGTCCGAGAGCAGCACTAAACACTACGAGGATGATGGATAGATAACTGTCTGGAAAGCCATACATTGTTATCGTACAAAAGGGTATTTTAACCCTTGTTCAATAGGCCAATAATTTGGCAGACATATACAGTACATTTATTTTGGTGTCACCAGAGTTTAGTTATGTACAGGGAGGGTACTTTTTGAGAGCAGATTAAACCACTTAAAAGCAAGCATGGCTAAACATGGAACATTAATGGTGAAACACTCATCACAGAAGATGAGTATAAAAATAGAGTTGACTGTTAACTCCCAGTGTTTATTGCATATCGTCTCTGTCGGGTGGAAACCTCATTATGTCCAAAACATAATGAGGATCAGGATTCAAATCAAATAAAAATAAAAATAGCAAAAGCTCAAAACAAGCTTCTAGATTTTTGTGTGACGCTGCATGTAGTATGAACAATTCATACTAGAATAAACACAAAAAGTTAAAAAGAGGTTTCTGCCCGACACCTTTCGATCCCCTAGGATCTTAATCAGGATTATTAAAAAAGAAAACGCCATACGACAAATTCGATCGATTTAACTAAATTCCGTTAAAATGTTCTGTTAATAATATACTGTATAGTGTTGGGTGGAAACCATGTAGAGTATAGGTCCAAAACTGTAGCTTTTCAGGATTGGCTATTTTTGCTACTTTTGCGTGAGACAAAAAAGGGCATTCATATGAAATGGAGAAGAAAGTGAACAAATGAAGATACAAGGTTTCTGCCCAACAGCGACAGCATCTTAAGTCTATAATGGATTAGCTGGTGTCCAACAGCCAGCCCTCCAGCTTTGAGCTGATATGCCAAGAGAATCAATGTGTATTAGAGGCCATGTCTGCAGTTGGTTACTTCTTTGATCTCAGCCTCAACCCTAGACATGCCCAGGGATATCTAGAGTCGTCCTGTGCGACTGAGTGCGTGCGTGCGTGCGTGCGTGCGTGCCCTGGGCCTCAGATGGCTATGTAGGTCCTAGTGCAGACACAGCAAGTCCCTCAGGAGTGTTTTTTTTTAATTGTTTTCAAATAATATTAACACTAATTATGCTAATGACGTGTATAGACATCTTTAGGTTTAGGTTTTATAGGTTTAGGTTTTATTGATATCAAACCATTTTATAAAAATCTTTTTTTTATTTTTCTTCAGCGATCCTAGACCGGTTTTGCGAATGCGCACTGCCGTTCACTTCCTTGTTTACGGGCCGTCAAAACTTGCTCATAACATCTACGGCGCTCTCCATGGTTTTGATCTTAGCGCCGATGTTCTGTGGTCATTTCTGACTACCTCAACGAGGCAAGCACCTCGTTGAGGTAGCGTGTGTGGTACTAAGGACACTTGCACACACTCGGATTTTTAGCAGCGTTTGTCCGCCGGTTTTCTGAAAGACGTGTCGAGTCTGCAAGGACCCTTAGACTGACTTACTGTACATCAACAATAGAGTCTGCAAGGACCCTTAGACTGACTTACTGTACATCGACAATAGAGGGATCACAAACATGCAACATCCTGGATGTAGATTAGTCAACGACTGTAAAGGTTTTTGGACAACCACTGATCTGCCCAACTTCCCACTTGGCCACACCCTCAGGTCCTCAGCAATATGCACGTTTGAAGGTTGTAGGAGTCTCAAGCACAAGGACGATTGGTTACACACACACACACACACACACACACACACACACACACACACACACACACACACACACACACACACACACACACACACACACACACACACACACACACACACACACACACACACACACACACACACACACACACACACACACACACACACACACACACACACACACACACACACACACACACACACACACACACACACACAATGACTTTATAGAAGGATTACTAGTTGATATGTACGGCCACCATCCGCAACTGATCTACTACCAAGTGGAGTGGCTAATGCAGGAGGTTTGAAGGTCAGCTGAATTAGAATCAATTGAACGCCGGCCACAAATTAATCTGCTTGCAGTACATACTTGGCGAGGGATTGGATTAAAAAGGCAGCGCTTTATCTTGTGAGAGGTAATTAACTGCCATTATGATTATGACATTCATGAAAACAATGCAGGCAAAGCATTAAGCCACGTTGAGCCAGAGAGATTGACTCAGATCCGTACAGAGCTGCCTGCCTCCCCAGGCTATGTTGTTGTATTGTCATGAATCATGATCTCTTCCTGATCACATGACAGTCCACTTTGTCCATGTCCGTCTGTCTCATCTCTTCACCTATAACATTAACAGTACATCTTGTAGATAAGTGGGAGCCGATGGAGGTGTCGATGGCCGGATCTTCCTCCTAACATGCCTTTCTTTTATTTCTCCAATGTCTGGCCACCCATTAACCTTCTCTTAAACACCAGGCTGAAAACTTAAAATGCCACTTTTGTCGACCACGTGGCTTCCCGCGTCCGCGCGTCTTACTTGTAACAGTAAATCCTGTAGATAGGTGGGAGCATAAGGACGTGTCGCTGGCCGGATCGTCCTCTTAACCCATTTTGACCCGAGATCAGATTCTAAAAATGTCTTCTACATCCTGACAGTTTTCTGAAAAAGCTATGTTTCTATGTCAGTCGTTCGATTTAAAAAAAAATAGGAGACCTACAAGCTCGTAGCGCGTAGATCTGCTATTTTTCAATAGCTAAAGCATAACATAATGCTAACACCAAAAGGGGTTCCCGCCCAAAATGGGTTAATTAATTAATAGTTAATGTCTTTCTTTTATTTCGCCAATGTCTAGCCACCCATTAACCTTCTCTAAACACCAGGCTAGGGCATTTTGTCTAGACTGCAAAGGAGACAAGGCAGTTAAGCTTAGGTCAAAATGTTAAAGCAATACATTAGAAACCTCCTATATTATCCTCCTTGCATACTTGATCAGCTAAGTAATGCGCTGGTCTTTTTCTTTCACTTTTGAATCCATACCGCACCTCAGCTCGCTCAATCACTTTTCCAATCTTACTTATTCCACCACTGTCCTCCTTCCAAGACCCATGCCTCTCCTTTCCTTAGTTCTTTCTGTCTGGTCAGTCTGACTGGCGGCGGCAGCCCTGGACGGCACTCATTTCACGTACAGTTATGCCCTTGCAGCAGTCGGTGGCTAAATAATGGGCACAACAGTGGCCAGCTGTCAGCCAGGCGGGCTGTGCACTACCTATTAATAATGAGCTTATGTGGATTTGGCCAGCGACACAGTTGCTGGGGATAGGAACCGGGAATCTATAACGGCAGGCGCACACAGACACAGACACAAAGCAAAGATGGAAGTCGCGGGCTGCTTGCCAGCTCTGAGGGCTGATGGCGACAGACACCCCCCTCTGACCGACACAAGGAGGGGGCTAAAATGGCTGGGGAGGAGGAGAGGAGACCGGCCCAGTTCTATTATAACAGGACGGTGATAGACAGACATAACCGTATCCACTTGACTGGGCTCCAGCCATATCTCTCTCTCTCTCTCTCTCTCTCTCCTTCAGTCAATAGCTGCAGATATCCAGTACTGTTCACTGAAACCAATCGCCCAATGGTGTGTGGGGGTGGGGGGTGGTGGGTGGGGGGGAGGTGAAACGCACTTCACTTTAATCACGATCCCAGTGGCAGTGTGGGGGGGGGGGGGGGGGGGGGGGGGGGCATTTTAGATTAGAAGGAGGAAGAAAAATAAATAAATAGCAAAAGCTATCGGCATAGAAATGATCTCTGCCATCGTGTCACCTTGTTCCCCCAGGTCTTGTCTTTCTGCGGTGTGTAGTGGTTGGGCTAAATGGACTTTAGATGATCCCATTACGCTTACATGCAGCCTTTAACTTGACTGTATAGAAGACTGCAACAACGAGGCCCTTTCCCCCAAAATGGTGCACAGCTGTCAGCTTGTCGCTTCCATTATGTCCATGGACATTGATTGTGATTTGTTTTTTCCATAAGAGCGGCCATTATTACAGCGTGAGCCTTAGTGTAAATATGCCGCGAGGTGGTACAAAGAATACGTCCGTCCTCTTATCATGGAGCCAATTAGCCGAGACGGATACATTAGATCAAAGGCTCTGCTGTTTGCCGTGTGCAGAACCACATTAACCCTAGGAGTCTCTCTCTCCATTTTGGGCACATTTTCTAAATGTTTCAAACATGTTCCATGAAGAATTGTGAATATTTGAAATAAAAAGATTGCGGTACATTTCTGCTATTTGTCATATACAATGAAGTATAAACCCCCACACTAGTAAAATAAATACTCACATATGAGTGCAAACAAACACACATGCGGACATATTGTGCATAACACAGACCTTGCTGTGTGCGCGCCTGTCAGTCCTATCAGGGCTTGTGTACCGCAGTCACGTTGCTGGGAGATCTGTGACGCATTTCTCCTGCCTTTGTGGCACGGGGAAATCCCGCAGTACCCCCCCCCCCCCCCCCCCCCTTCTCCCTCCCTTCTTATGACACTACCCCCCCCCCCCCTCCTTCTCCCTCCCTTCTTATGCCACTATCCCCCCCCTCCTTCTCCCTCCCTTCTTATGCCACTATCCTCCCCCCCCTCCTTCTCCCTCCCTTCTTATGCCACTATCCCCCCCCTCCTTCTCCCTCCCTTCTTATGCCACTATCCCCCCCCCCTCCTTCTCCCTCCCTTCTTATGCCACTATCCTCCCCCCCCTCCTTCTCCCTCCCTTCTTATGCCACTATCCCCCCCCTCCTTCTCCCTCCCTTCTTATGCCACTACCCCCCCCCCTCCTTCTCCCTCCCTTCTTATGCCACTATCCCCCCCCCCCTCCTTCTCCCTCCCTTCTTATGCCACTATCCCCCCCCCCCTCCTTCTCCCTCCCTTCTTATGCCACTATCCCCCCCCCCCCTCCTTCTCCCTCCCTTCTTATGACACTACCCCCCCCCCCACCTTCTCCCTCCATTCTTATGCCACTATCCTCCCCCCCCCTCCTTCTCCCTCCCTTCTTATGCCACTATCCTCCCCCCCTCCTTCTCCCTCCCTTCTTATGCCACTATCCTAACCCCCCCCCCCCCCCCCCTCCTTCTCCCTCCCTTCTTATGACACTATCCCTCCCCCCCTCAAAGGGTGTTTCCTGGCTGTGTGGGATCACGTGTACGGTACACGGTAACATTATCAGTGTTAGGGATGGGATGATATGAAAATGACGTGTCATGATTATCGTGTGGCAAAAATAATTGTGATTAAGGATATCATCGCGATAATCCGAAATAATGCTTTAAACTTAAAATGGCACTTTTGTTAACCGTCATGGACCACCAGCATCCCAATTCCGGGGTGAAGTTTCGCCCCCAAAATAGCCGATCTACCAGTGTTTGGCAAATCGATTTGTGTAGTGTGGAATAAGAGCGTGCCAAATGTGCTCTTTACAGGTCCGTTTTTATCAAGTATAGAGGATTTAAAGGTATATTCAGTGATTTGACTTAATTCAAATATCACTTTTTTTTTCTTTTTTTCTGGATAATCCTCCCTACTATAGAGTGTGCTGATCATATAAGGAGTTCCTCCCTGTCCCCAGTGAGCCCCTGGGGTCAAAAAACCCTAGTTTCAGTTTTGGTGGCGGGTGGCAAAGCCTTCATCCAATCAGGATGAGAGGGGCCTTCCTCCAATCATGATCGACTGGGGGCGGGCCTTGGTGCACATGCTGTTGGCCTGTTGCACTTCCCCCCACTGTAAAGCGTGCATGTGCACATTTTGTTACCGGGGCGGACTGGGTGGTTTTCCAAATCACCCAAATCACTGAATGCTCCTTTAAGTAGTACTCATTTTGCAGCTCAACAATAGCCAATTCATCCCATTGTATGATGGACATGGACAATTTCATGATGAAATCAAATCCCCACGATACGATTATCGTCCCATCTCCACATCAGTGTTCATCTAACTCAGTGTTTCAAATCTGAATGCAGAGGACTTTACTGTGCAGTGTGTGTGTGTGTGTGTGTGTGTGTGTCTGTGTTGTTTTCGTTTGTGTGATAAACAAGCAGGGGAAAAAAAAGTATCGGCCTCTGTGAGGGGGATCATAGTACAGTAAAATGGTTAGTGTTCATTTAAGCTTCAGTTTTCACTCTCTGGGAGTTTAGGTCCCCCACATACACACCGGGGGGCGTTTGTGTGTTTTAGTATTTAGTTTTGTGTTTTTTTAATGTGATTAATTCACCCGAAAATAACAGTTGTTTGTGTCGTGAATACACCCACACAGAACACTGTTAGAATAGAATAAAATGTTCATTTGGAAAGAGGAACAGCATGAGTAAAGGCATCAACGTCTATGAATGAGGCATCAAACTATATGAACCGTTTTGGTGCGGAATGCTCTTTCATATCAGTCATTTGTCACATCCCTGACTTAATACTGTATCAATTCACAGTGCACGTGGTGCTTTTGTGTGGTTTAATATCATAGGCACCTATAGGCTGCATGGTAATCCAGCCTGATAGCGTGGTGCGGGTTTGAGTCCCGATCCCGACGACATTTGCTGCATGTCCCCCCCTCCCCCCCATCTCTTCCCTGTCAAACTACTGCAAATCTATCAAAAAAGACAAACAGCCCAAAAATGGATGACATTTTCTCAAGGACTTAAATATACTTCACCGTACAATAAATTGTGAGAATCTGCAATGTGTTTGTTTGTTTGTTTGGTTGGTTGGATTTGCACAATGTAGGTTGATGTAGTTAACACACATTTTAAATTAAATTGTTAAATTGTTATATTTTTTGCTCAGGAAAGGGAAGTCTGGAGTTCTCTGTTGAAACTGTTGCCCCCACGGCCCGACTCCGGATAAGCGGTTGAATTGGGACTGTTTAGGGAGAGGTCGACTGACAGATGCCATTCTAATGGGGCGTGCGTGCCCCTAGACAACCTGTCACGTGCAGTACAATGCAAACTTGCCTGTAGATTTGCAGAGACATACAGTACATTCAGTACAGTTTGATCAGGTGTGTCCGCGGTCCTCTCACCATGTGTGCACAATCACGTCTCTTTTTACACTTATATCAAGTGCTTTGTCTGGCGTGGTGTTTTAGCGCTGAAGGGGGAATACCCACTCAGGCTCTTCTGGCGGCAGTGCCTTCAGGGCTTTATGACCCATGTAGCTGTGTGTGTGGGACTGGGTGGGGAGGGACCTTTAGCAAGCTGTGTGTGTGGGACTGGGTGGGGAGGGACCTTTAGCAAGCTGACGTAAGCAATGCAGCAAGAGGTTCCCTTGTACATTTATTACACACACACACACACACACACACACACACACACACACACACACACACACACACACACACACACACACACACACACACACACACACACACACACACACACACACACACACACACACACACACACACACACACACACACACACACACACACACACACACACACTTCTACTGCACAATCATGCTGGTAATGCGTTGACTGTAAAAAAAAAAAAAAGAAATAATAATAATTAAGCGATGTAACAATATCAAGGAAGTGCAATCAATTATACCATTCACTCCCAAACAGCCGCATGCTGGCTGGCTTCAGGGGAGTATAATTACTTTAGGTTT
This sequence comes from Electrona antarctica, assembly GCF_951216825.1. Lineage (NCBI taxonomy): Eukaryota > Metazoa > Chordata > Actinopteri > Myctophiformes > Myctophidae > Electrona > Electrona antarctica. Next base: position 57,951,487 of record NC_136806.1, read on the forward strand.
CCACTATAATGTTTCCCCTCGCCGATCATCTGAGGGCAGAGATGCTTGTATAATGGATCTGATCTAGCCTGTTAAAGGTATTGGCCAGATGCTTCGTCCAGCCGAGCCAAATCAATGCCCGCGCAACAATCCCTTTGTCACCCAGGCAACCATATCCCGACTCTAATGTTACCAATTAAGCCAAATGAATTGGGAGGCTGAGCGCGGTGCGGGGTTTTGCTGCATGCATCCATGGTTCAATGATGGTGAAAGTCACAGAAGCTTAAGCCAAGGCTTGGCCCTTAGAGACGAACCCAGCTAAATACTCGCCTTTCAACATCCTGGTCTGTTCATCAGAGTGGAAGTGGATTAGCAGGCATCTTTCTCTCTCAGCTATAAAGATGAATCGCGCTCTTACAATATTAATTTGTGTTGGAATAGATTGAAGTGCTTTATGCTGTAGGGACAACAAGACCCTCGCAAATACCAAAGACAAACACACTCGCGCGCAGGACGAGCACACATGGGAGCAAGCAACACGTGCACGAGCAACACGTTTGTGCATGCACAGCACACGGGCAAACACACACACATGCATGCGCGCGCAGACACACACACACACACACACACACACACACACACACACACACACACACACACACACACAGGCTTGTTAATGACACAGCTCATTGGAGAGAGGCCCTACAGCTCTGTTATTTACCAAAGGCATTGTGCTTATAGTAAACCCTTGAAAAGGCATGGATGGATGTGAGCCAAACCGCACACATCAAACAGGAGCACACAAAGTCCAAACACGGTACAAGTACATACAGTACAAAGTTTGACACATGCACCCTTCTCTCTGCCTCCGATTCTCCCTTTATCTCACACGCACGCACGCACGCACGCACGCACGCAAGCACGTAAGAGAGGGATTTATACAAAATACTCCATTACCTGCTAGCATTGAAAGGCAAACCCTCAGACTCATGCGCACAGCGCACGCACATGCAGCGGGGACTGGACGAGACTAGGCCCACAGTGACTCACACACGTTGATCTCAATGACCCACCCGGAAGTTAACACAATCCGTGCCGGGATTCCTTCAAAATAGGAGCTCTGGGGTGCCGGAAAGACATGGCCGCTTTTACTCTGAAACCCATGACCCGGAAATAATCCGCAAAAATAGTTTGCTTTACATTGCCATCGTTTTAATTTATACGATATACGATCCAAAAAGCGTTGATATTTTGAGGGAGAGACGGATGAGGAGCAGAAATGAAGCGCTAGTATATCCGTCAGATCAATATCAATCTTGTCGCGCTGGTCATTTTGAAAGTAGCTCTCAAGTCAATAAAGTGTGGGCACCCCTGGTGAGAACAACTCTTTTGAGAATGTAAAAGTTTTCAACTGAATATTTGAATACTCTATTCTACATAAACCCCCCCCCCCCCCCCCCCCCCCCACGCACTATTGTTCAATTTACTGAAGTAATAATAATAATAATAATAATAATAATAGAGGGCTCAGGCAGGGCTGCGGGAAGATATTTACAGTAGGCGGTGCTGAACGTTCAGCAGGGGGTGCGCGCCTGTGTTGTTTTTGGCTGCAATTTATTTTATTTTAGTTTTAGTCATAGTCTCTTGAATAGTGTGCATGGGAGGAGGGTGCCCCTACCCCCCTCAGCCATGGGGCGAGGGGCAGATACAGAGATGCTAGAGAAGAGTGAGAGAGATAGTGAGAGGCTAGAGGATAATACATTTTTAATTATTGACTCTCCTTCTCCTACACATTGTGACCATGTAGATGAATACATTATCACAAGTGCATTCTGCCTCACCCACACACACGCTCCTCTCTCTCTCTCTCTCTCTCTCTCTCTCTCTGGAACACAAAACTATACAAGCTCTCAAATAGCAGTTAGATTAAATTAGATTATTATGTGGGACATGGATCATCTGCAGGGACTGGAATAAATATGTAAAAATCTAAACATTGTATGTTAATGTACATGATAGCATCCGCACGCACGCACGCACGCACGCACGCACGCACGCAAAATGGGAGACAGCCTGATCACAGAGCCAGCTGTTCCCTTGCTAGAATGCGTCATCTAGTGCGTCTCCATCATTGATTGGGAATCTCCCTGCGATGCTGCCCTGCAATTGGCTGCCGGCTGCTGCGTTTGGCTTCAAAGGGAGCACTTTACCATAGCAGCACGTACTGCATGCCCAGCGAGTCAGCAGCTATTAGGCAGCCAGCTACACACTCACATCAATCCAATCCAGCCGACTGATTTAGGAATCTGGAATGGAAAGTGCTAACCTTGTCATTTCCGTCCATCCGCTACAAATAAAAAACATCTTCCAATTCACCAGACTTGCACTATACACCGTGCAAAATGCAACGTATACTCAAGAGCTTGTATAGCCTATTCATTTATATATTTTTCCAATAGGTTTTTATTTAATTTTTTTATGGTTTTTGGAAGGTAATTCAAAGATTCGGTAATCTCTGATTTTTAATTGCAGTATTTGAAACATCTGAATATATAATAATATTATATATTCATATAGGCTATATTATAGCCTATATATAGCATATATATATATATATATATATATATATATATATATATAAACTATAGGGTTCATGTGGTTAATTATAATGTAGGTTATCATTCCCCCCCCCCAAAAAAAAGAAAGGGGTGAGGGGGTTCATAAACTATAACCATCATTCTTCATCGCTTGCGAGCATAACATTAACATAACATTTTTTTTGGCCTCCTATTTGTGGAGAAGTTCCTTTTGGTGTTTGTTCCCACAAGAGATGGCTGTATAACCAGGGACGGAATTTCATCCGAGTTTGACCTTATGTTCGACAAAATACAAATCACACCCGTGTGAAGGCGCTCTAATCTTATCATCCTACATCATCCAATAAAAAAATTAATATAACATGCCCTATAGTTCTTTCATGTCATTGGGATAAGGCATTACACAATGCCCTACACTATATATACCGACGCAAATAATATTAACGAGAATTATATACATAGCCGATTAGCCGATTTTGCTCAGAGACATATGTAAATTCTCCTTTCATTGTCAATGGCATTTAATGTTTGTGTTTAATCGTCTCCACCAGGCCGAAGGCATGGGGAGAGAGTATGTTTTGCACTGTGTGTGTGTGTGTGTGTGTGTGTGTGTGTGTGTGTGTGTGTGTGTGTGTGTGTGTGTGTGTGTGTGTGTGTGTGTGTGTGTGTGTGTGTGTGTGTGTGTCCGTCCATCTGTTACCAGCTAATCTCCGGCACCGTTAACCCGGTCAATGCCAAATTTTGCACACGCACTCCCCGGATGCAACGATGAACCTCTGCCCCAAGAACGGCCTGTTATAGCGCCACCAGGTGGCCGACTTTTGAAAAACATTTTTTTTTTCATATTACTCCTCCAGATTCTGTCCAAACATCCCGCAAATCGTTACACACTATCTCTATTGTCATGTGTTCAAGACGGATCTGTCCGATATTTCATAATTTCCTAATTGGCTAACATTGGCTTTCAAAGTTTGCAGGATTGGCCCGTTTTGAACAAAAAGCCTCAAATCATGAACGGAGTGTGCAATCTTTCACAGACTTTCCTACTAGGCTGAGGAATATATCCCACCCTATTCACATTGGCCTGTTATAGCGCCACCAACAGGTGGATTTTTGCAAAACACATTTTCGGAACAAAATGCCTCAAATCATCCAATTGCCATCCAAGGCACGAGAAGAAAATGTCACCCTTTTCACATTGGCCTATTATAGCGGCACCAGGAGGCCACAACCTGACCTGGTGGAGACCTGTGCCCCGAGGGGCACTTTGTCTAGTTCATTTTCGTGTCAATGGCAAACGTGACACGAGTGAGGCTAGCACCCCTCAAAAAATTATATGCCTTGTGGCCACAGTGGCCGGCCGCACAATTTCAAGCCTGACACGAACCAGTGGAAAATCCATAGAGTTATATATAAACTAGAGAGCGGACTGCAACGCGAGCACAGAGCACGAATTTACTCTCTAATGTCTCCATGTCACGCAACTATTCCAGCACAGGCAGGCAGCGCTCCCAATCCTCTTTCACATAATGTTCTCATAATGTCCATTCTGGGCGGGAACCCCTTTTTGGTGTTTTAAGGATTATGTTATACTTTAGCTATTGAAAAATAGCAGATCTACAAGATCATATAGCGTGGCACAGAGTGATCTGCTATTTTTGAAAAATCGTGAAAATGTGGTGCAGATCTTTGAATAGATATTATAAAGTTTTGTAAAACAACAGTTTGACTCAACGTTGTTTGACTAGCTACTTTTCTGTAATTAATATCTTGCCCGCGGTGCTATTTCAGTTGTGATTTGATTCTGGCTGGTTAAAATGACTGCAAATAAGTGTTTGTTCAATCAATGCATATTCTCTGTTGAGGGTGAGGTTGGTTGCAGTTCTTTAATAATCCTTGTGGATTGGTCCACGTTGTGCTGTGCAGGGGGTCCTAGCCAGCAGGATCCATCGTTATTCAATTAACCACCTGCAGCTTGAAGTGTCTGCTTAATTGGTACACCAGTGGAGCTCATATCGTTAAAATCATCAATCTTCGGACTACAGGGGAGGCAAATTAAATAAGGGTGCGTGCGTGCGTGCGCGCGTGCGTGCGTGCGTGCGCGCGTGCGTGCGTGCGTGCGTGCGCGCGTGCGTGCGTGCATGTGGCGCCTCTGGTGGTTCCCACTGATATGATACTGAATGTGTTCAAACCTGAGCTCGAGTCATCATGACACACAACGTTCTCGACAGGCTAGGGGGAATTATGCTGAAGAATGAATGATCTGAGTCTATACACTAAAGCCGCAATCTGTAACTTTAATGTCATCCTAACCGTGATTTGTAAACGGTTCCAAGCCACAAGCACCAACATTTCTACTGCCGAGCTAATACAGTAAGTCTGTTTTGGGTAGACGACATAATTACATTCTTAACTTTATGCACCTCTTGTCATTCAACCAATAATAATGGTCGTACCCAACCACCGCAGACCACTACGCTCATTTACTGTACATGATGTGTTGATTAATGTGCACTAGCTGTCCCTGGTAAATAAATAAACCACACTAGCTGTCTAAGGTAAATAAACCACACTAGCTGTCCCTGGTAAATAAATAAACCACACTAGCTGTCCCTGGTAAATAAACCACACTAGCTGTCCCTGGTAAATAAACCACACTAGCTGTCCCTGGTAAATAAATACACCACACTAGCTGTCCCTGGTAAATAAACCACAATAGCTGTCCCTGGTAAATAAACCACACTAGCTGTCCCTGGTAAATAAATAAACCACACTAGCTGTCCCTGGTAAATAAACCACACTAGCTGTCCCTGGTAAATAAACCACACTAGCTGTCCAAGGTAAATAAACCACACTAGCTGTCCAAGGTAAATAAATAAACCACACTAGCTGTCTAAGGTAAATAAACCACACTAGCTGTCCCTGGTAAATAAATAAACCACACTAGCTGTCCCTGGTAAATAAACCACACTAGCTGTCCCTGGTAAATAAACCACACTAGCTGTCCAAGGTAAATAAATAAACCACACTAGCTGTCCCTGGTAAATAAATAAACCACACTAGCTGTCTAAAGTAAATAAACCACACTAGCTGTCCCTGGTAAATAAATAAACCACACTAGCTGTCCCTGGTAAATAAATAAACCACACTAGCTGTCTAAGGTAAATAAACCACACTAGCTGTCTAAGGTAAATAAATAAACCACACTAGCTGTCCTTGGTAAATAAATAAACCACACTAGCTGTCCCTGGTAAATAAATAAACCACACTAGCTGTCCATGCATGGTAAATACTGTATATAAACTACAGGATCTAAGTGTCTCAATAGAAGGGCAGGTAGACAAACTACAACCATCACCTCTGGATTATTGGTTATATTGTATTTACACACTCTTTACATTATATATGGATTGGTCAAAATAACATTTCTATCCATAGAAAGAGTTATATGGATTGCAGCTTTAAATTCATATTGTGTTGCGTGCGTGCATGTACTGTACACACACATGAGCACACACTACCAATCTACAGTTCCTGTCAGTCTCCATGGTGAATCCTGCCCAACTATGTACAGTACACTGCATGGAGTTGGTGAATTTGTGATGGCAGAGGAACAGGACATTTTCTCCCCTTCTTCTTTTGGGTGGAGGAGCGGATGGGTGGGGTGGGGGGTGGGGGGTTAGGCTTAACCCATTTTGACCTGAGATCAGATTCTAAAAATGTCTTCTAAATCCTGACAGTTTTCTGAATAGGCTACGTTTCTATGTCAGTCGTTCTTCGATTTTTCAAAAATAGCAGACCTACAAGCTCGTAGCGTGGCACTCGGTGCCGTGCTATGAGCTTGTAGATCAGCTATTTTTCAATAGCTAAAGCATAGCATAATGCGAACACCAGAAGGGGTTCCCGCCCAAAACGGGATAAGTTGCACATTCAAGCCAAGATGAAGACCAAGCTGCCATAGCTGGATAACGCAGATGAAAACCCTTTTGCACTGAAACTGAATAATGCTCCTGCGATCCCGCCAGGCGCTAAAGCCTGATTTATATACTTTGTCGTGCATGGTGTCTCACACCGAAAATAACACAACCTTTAGAACTGTGACAGTACGTTACATGCTCTCTCTCTCTCTTTCTCTCTCTATCATGTGTATGTTTCTGGAAGAGGAATGGCTTCATTCAGCCCACATACTGTAGATCTGCTTCCTCCTCCTGCTCATATCACCATAGTAACTAAGATGTCTGCCAGAGACCTTGTTTTTTTTTGTCTGCGTACGGGTGGACTGGAAGGTCACGTAACACACACACCCACCCACCCACCCACCCGCCCGCCCACATAACACAACATACAACAATGCCCCCAAATGCCCCCATATATCCACTAATGCTAAGCCTCATTCTATATCCACTGTTTCGGTTTCTTGTGACCCTACCATTACCATAACATCCTATGGCAGGCAAAAATTTAAAATGATCTGCTAATGGCAATGGATGCGGACAGGACCTCTCTCCTGCTGCTCCTCGACCTTAGTGCCGCATTTGATACGGTCGATCACTCAATTCTCCTCGATCGTTTAGAACATCTAATTGGTATCAAAGGTCCTGCACTCGATTGGTTCCGCTCCTACCTCTCACATAGATCTCAGCGTGTGCTCTTCAATAACTCAATGTCCGATTTTTCCAGTGTTAACTACGGTGTCCCACAAGGCTCAGTTCTTGGTCCAATCCTCTTCTGTTTATACATGACACCATTAGGCGACATTTTTAGAAAGTCTGGCATAGCATACCACTGCTATGCAGACGACACCCAAATTTACATCCCCATCACAGCAACTGACCCATCCAACATTCACAAACTTGAAATCTGTCTAGCCGAGGTAAAGAAATGGATGAACAGCTCCTTCCTACTCCTGAACTCTGCCAAATCAGAGATGCTACTAGTCGGTCCAGTCAAGCATACTCATCTGTTCAATAACATAACCCTTAACCTCGATGGCTGCCCAATAACCCACAAACCAACAGTCCGAAATCTAGGAGTCATTTTTGACACATCTTTATCTTTCACACACCACATAAAAAGCATTACAAAATCTGCCTTCTTCCATCTGCGCAACGTTGCTAGAATCCGTCCAATACTCTCACTTCCCGACGCCGAAACCCTGGTCCACGCCTTCATCACCTCAAGAATAGACTACTGCAATGCCCTCTTCTCCGGTTTACCATCAACAGCAACAAATGGCCTCAGATTAGTACAAAACGCAGCAGCTAGAGTACTCACCAGAAAAAAGAAATTTGACCACATCACACCAACACTAATAGAACTTCACTGGCTACCCATACAGGCCAGAGCCGACTTCAAGATACTCCTCCTGACCTATAAAACCTTAAATGGACTCGCACCACCTTACATGTCCAGTTTAATAAATATATACATCCCCCCAAGACCACTACGCTCTCAGGATGCTGGAAAACTCACAGTCACAACACATAATAAAATAACGGTTGGGGGCAGAGCTTTCACACACCGTGCCCCCTGTCTCTGGAACGCTCTCCCTCAGGATGTCAGAAATTCACACTCCCTGGAAATTTTTAAGTCAAGGCTAAAAACACACCTTTTTTCTATACATTACAGTTCCGCTTAGTTTTTATGCACATTTTACCATGTTTTACTATGTTTTTATTGCTATTTGTGTTTGATTTGTTTTGTATAAATGCTGTAAAGTGCACAGAGACCCCCTGGGGTGATTTTGTACTATAAATAAAATAAACTGAAACTGAACTGAATGAAAGTCAAACTTTCCTTTTGCATGTCAAACATGTCAAACTAGGGGGTTTTCATGATTCTGAATCCATTCCAAGCATTAGTTTTGCACAAAATACACTCCTTCAAGAAATCACAAGAAATAAAACCCCTATAAAAAAAAATACCAGGCCCAATAGTGACAGCAAGTGGATTCATGAATGTATGTGTATATAGACAATATTTTAGGCCAATAAAGACTATATACCAAATGTCCCACTTTAAACAAAAGAAGCCTGTCGGCTGCCGGACTATATGTAAAACATTTGGGACACCAACTTTGTCGTCAATATTATTAGACATTTCCCCAATCAACTGGTTTGTCCAAAATCTGTCCCCAAAATGGAATGTCAGGGACACAATAAAACAAACAAAAAGGTAGGAGCGCACACCAGTAGTGGGGAGGTGCTGACCGCAGGAGATACAACTTTGACTATAAGAAAGGAAAGAGGCCACACAGCTCCTAGTCACGATGCCATAAACTTTATTTTCCCAACGTTTCGGCAAACAGGTTGCCTTCTTCAGGGTATGCTGACAGGGTATGCTGATATGACCCTGAAGAAGGCAACCCGTTTGCCGAAACGTTGGGAAAATAAAGTTTATGGCATCGTGACTACGAGCTGTGCGGCCTCTTTCCTTTCTTAGTCAAAGGGACACAATAAAACACAAGTATAATAAAGACAGACTTACCGACGTGTACAGGTAACCCTCGCTGTTCATGGCCAGATAGAGCTTGGTCTGCACCCCTTGGATGGCCACCACTCGTAGCCCCACTGGGATGAGGTTGAACGTGGCTGTGCAGAGAAGAACAAAACCAGACAAGAACATTAGCACAATCCTCCTGTCACCCATGGTGTCGTCTCCCCCCCAGGGCTCGGTACTACTCGGTCCTCTTCAGATAGATCCTTTGCCGGGCCACAGCCTCCTGTTCCACTGCTTTGCAGATCTCCATTCCAAAACCACCCACTCCACCCTCGCAACCTCCTCCTAAACCACCCACTCCACCCTCGCACCCTCCTCCTAGCGCATTTTCATTCATATCAAACGAGACGAAAAATATTCAGAATTTCTTTCTTTTTTTTGGAGTTGGCCTCTCCTTCTGCACCATACTCCTTGCTCTTCGCGCATGCGTGCTGCCGTTCACTTATGGCTCAGAAAGAATGCCTCGTATCTCCTAATCTAAGGAGCTCTCCGTGGTTTTGACCAGATGGACCAGCTTTCTGACTTCTGACCTGCCTCTCGTTCAAAATGTGAACGCGAGGGATTATCCAGCGACTTTATCGTAACGATATCGAGGTAAGCAAGCAAAGATATTTCTCCCGGGTTTTGTCCGGAACGGAAGGGGCGGGGCTTACAGAGTAAAAGCGGCCCTATCTGCCACCGCGAGCTGTTATTTTGAAAGAAATCCCGGCGCCGATTGTGTTAACATTGGTCCAGATAAAATCATGTCATGTGCAGTTGTTTGCTTTAAATGTCTTAACTTTTAAAAGACATCCTGACAGGGCTTTCTCAGTTGCTTCCCCCCTTTCTATGTAACTCACTCTAAAGGTACCTACAGGTACATCACTCTAAAGGTACCTACAGGTACCTACAGGTACATCAACCACCCTCTCTTCTTTTTAAAACTGCCCTCGAAACCCACTTCTTTAGACGTGCATTCTCCACCTAATCATGTTTCCATTGTTCTCACCTTTACCATTTTAACAGTTTCTATAGTCTTTTTCTATACCCTATTCATTTGATGTATTGGCTTTAATAAAGCTTTAGTGTTTTATCTTGCAAAAGCACATTTGAGCACCTAGAAAAGCGTTCAATATGTTTGATGCGTTGTCATTACATTTCATATGAAAAATGCTGTTTTCTTCTGCATCGGGGGAGATAGGAATCATACGCGTGTTTGTGTGCCTGCCTGCCTGCCTGCCTCCCACATATCTCAAGATCTGTCCAAACTATCGACTTCAACGTTGGCTTGTGTATCACTGAAGACATGAGGAAGTCATGAGCCAATTAAGTACAAGGTTGGTCAGCTCAGCGGTTGACCAGAACCATATCTAGAAATACAAAACATCTCCACATCTGTCTGTCTTTGTCCGTGGCTGGACAAAGACAGAGACAGACAGTGGATGTCTGTCTTTGTCCGTGGATGGACAAAGACAGAGACAGACAGTGGATGTCTGTCTTTGTCCGTGGATGGACAAAGAAAGAAAGAGACAGACAGTGGTCTGTCTTTGTCCGAACATCGATGTCTCCAATATGATGTTATAGTACTGACATCATGGACTGGTCTCCAAGTACTATGATAATGGTTACTGCACTACTGTAAGTAGTGCAGTAACCATCGTTCCCAACAGGCCTCGTATGTAGAGAACTAATGTCGCAATAATGGAACCAAATAATGAAATCGCGCATTTCCCGTCAGTGTGTCGGGCACCATATATGGTGCCCAGATCTCGTGACATCATCACGTGTGGAGACACTGATGTCATAGTAAATGTGACCTGCTGTCGCAGTTAAGCCCATGTATGGAGATCCCTGGTGTCATCAATGTTGGCCAGCAACTCTACATCTAACCTCAAACCTCAAACCCTTAGATCTCCATATATGGATATACAGTACTGTATGTCAGAACCTGTTCATAGAACAAATGTTGATCCTTCCCCATCCATCCTTCCTCTTCGATGTCTCCCTTTTGACTGATACCTGTCCATTCAAACTCTAGACGGGACGTTATTAGTGCAGCCACCGCCGGCGAAAACTAGAGTTCTCAACAGGCCCGAAAATTAAGGCCCGGCCCTACCTGGGCCCTCATCAAATCATGTACACTCAAGAGAATGTCCCCGCTACCACCATTAGATCTCCATATACTGTATGGAGCTGACCTGTTCTGACATTCCATATGTTGATCTGACCTCATCAAACCCTGTACACTAAAGACATGCTCCTTATATGGCCAGTACAGAATGCATTCCATGTTGATCTGACCCCCCCCCCCCCCATGCCAAAGCGCCAGCGCTCGCCCAGCAGTCTGCCGTCGACGAGGCGGATGCGTGAGGGCGAGGTCGCGTCTCGCCCTCAGGCGTCTTACTGGTTAATAGTATTATATGTCCTGGGATTGATTCACCAGTAATACTGCATGTCACAGCCAGGCAACCAGCCAGCCAGGCAACTCCTAACTCCTCGCAACTGACGGCTGCACCGAGTTGCCTCCATCTCGGCCTGTTCAATGGTGAGAGATTTAAACAAGACGCTTAGACTACCCAGTGATGGCCTGCATGTCAAATCCACTCACAACTTTGTATCGCTGTCACTGCACAAGCTATAACACTGACAGTCTTCCCTTGAAATACCAGGTCTCACTGTCAAAGGAGAAGAGAGAGAGAGAGAGAGAGACAGAGAGAGAGAGAGAGAGAGAGACAGAGAGATGGAGACAAAAGCCGATGACAAGGAAAGGAAGGGAGGCAGAGAAAGAGAAAGCGATCGAGAGTAACACCTCGGACAGCTAAGGAAATTCACAAGTCTCCCAGAAGGTCGTGAAATCCTTCTCTGCTATCCTTTGCTACGACACAAAGCACTCTGACTGGGGCTATCAGTGTTTGTTAACCCATTTTGGGCGGGAACCCCTTTTGGTGTTTTAACTATTGAAAAATAGCAGATTTACAAGCGCGGCACCGAGTGCCGCGCTATGAGCTTGTAGGTCTGCTATTTTTGAAAAATCGTGAAAATGTGCCTCAAATCTTTGAATATATATTATTACAGACTTACAGAGTGAACATTTTAACTCAAATCTTTGCTTCTGGGGGGGCCCTGGAAGAACATATTTTCAGATTGGGGGCGGGGGCATATTACATATAATGTTTGGGGTTCTTCACATGAAATATTGAGAACCACTGATACAGAAACATAAGGTTTTTCAGAAAACTGTCAGGATTTTGAAAACATTTTTGAAATTTCGACGCCAGGCCTAAATGGGTTAAGGAAATAGCTCCTCTCGGTATACCAGCGAGCCCTGCAGGGGGCGTTGTGGGTCGGCCAAGCGTACCACAGGGACTTCAAGGTAAAGGCACAGGGCGTTGTGGGTCGGCCAAGCGTACCACAGGGACTTCAAGGTAAAGGCACGTTTAGCACATTTCAACCATAAGGCAATTCAAAGTGCTTTACACACAAAACATTAAGAGCATTAACCCGTTTAGACCTGAGGACGATTCCACAAATGCCTTCTAATTCCTGACAGTTTTCTGAAAGACCTCATGTTTCTATGTCAGTGGTTTTCAAACTATTTCACGTCAAGGACCCCCAAAATGTAATTGGCCGCCGACCCCCCATCTGAAAATATGTAGTTCCAGGGACCTTAATTCAAGAAGCAAATATTTGACTTAAAAACGTTCACTCTGAAAGAATATAGGCAAAGATTTGCGCCACATTTTCACGATTTTTCAAAAATAGCAGACCAACAAGCTCGTAGCGCGGCACTCGGTGCCGCGCTACGAGCTTGTAGATCTGCTATTTTTCAATAGCTAAATCATAACATGATGCTTAAAACACCAAAAGGGGCTCCCGCCCAAAATGGGCTAAGACAAAGTGCCAACGAAACATAAAATACATTTAAGGACATTTTGAATACAAATAGCCAGGAGGTGCTTTTAGTGGAGCTACAAGGATTATTAAGGACTCCCAAAACTCCCAGCAATGGACAGTTTGTGCTGCTTCGGTCAGGCAAATGCCTACGCTTCCACATAGCAACCTCATGTTCTGAGCTTTCAGAGCTCTAGACAAGAACCCAACTGTCTTTACTCTGTAAATACCGGCTCAACATAGAGCACATATATTATTCACATATAACATCTCTACGCACATCTCTTCGCACAAATTGTATTTTTGAGTGGTGCAACCACTCCCTTACGGAGCTGTGTGTGGGTGGGTAGCTGGCTGGGTATGAGCACGAAAACAACATGGTTGTTTTTCACCACCTGTGCGCAACCTAACGCACACACAAACACACATATTAACTGTATATATGATGCTTTCGGGTGTGCCAGTACAGTGACAGTACAGTACAGTACAGTAGAGGGTACTGTACTGTAACCCCCCCCCCCGGAAACACCCACACGGAGTTGCACCACTCACTTCACACGGGTGTGATCTTTTTTTATTGTATATCATGCAGCTCAGAATGTATGCCATATACTGTGTCACTGTTCTAGTGCTGCATCTTAATTACTGCACCTGCTGCTAATTTTAACTGCCCATATCTAACCTAATGTACCCATTTATGCTGTACATATACTGTAAAGAGCGTCGCAGTCCCGCCCCTTAGGAATAACCTGCACAGAATATCTTGACAGGAAGTAGCTCATCATAACATGTCTACGGTGGATTTTTCTTTGAAACAGAAACTTTACAGATTGAAAGAGGATAATTCAAGCTTTCCGTACAGCTGCAATGTCGTCGAGTTGTTTAATGCACTAATAGTCACTCACAACTAGAGCAACTCAGCTGATGACTTGTATTGATTTAGTGAGTGTTCTGTACACATCCAAAAAAGACATGCATATCTGTGCGTGAGCATGCAAGTGCGTGTTGTGTTGTAGTAGGTCCACACAAGCACTTGAGAAGGACAAACATGTCCGTGCACAGACACACCTGAACGTTTGGAAGTCTGCCAAGGACTGAAGGGCTTCCTCTCTTCCACACGCAGTGATATGTGAGTCAGAGAGCTATACTGAAGGTCCTCTTGTTAACCACAGAGTACATCCCCATCCACTGGCTCCTCTCATACAAGTGCACTATAGAGGCAGTCGCCATCTGCAGCTAAGATATTTATCTCTCCCTGATGGGAAAATCATATCCATGTTGTAAACAGCATGGACATGAATGTATATTTCATTGGGCTTGATGTGGGAAAAACAGCAATAGCCAGTGCATTTCTGGGTCAGCAGCGAGGCTTAAAAACCAAAGATATACACCCTAAACCAACAGTTTTTTGTCCTTGAGGGGGTTCCAGGTGGTCCCCAGCTAAATGATGGAGAGTTGGTAACCAAATGGACCCTTATAGATCTTTAACGCTCGAGTGTAAAATGAAAGCAAATGGACCCTTATGGGTCCATAAGGTTTCGCTGAATAAATAATGGACCTTGATATGAAAAGGGTTGAAAACCACCGCCCTAAACCACCATACTGTATTGTACCTCCTCTCTAGTCAAGTTTCTGTTTTTCAGTGTCTCTCTCTCTCAGTCTCTCTCGCTCCACTAATGCCACATCAGGACTGTGCCGGGCTTCTTCAGTTAATCGTACTCCCAGGAGCCCCTCGTGTGCAGCTGCTGCTGGCTCTCCAACAGATTCAACAACATTCATATTCGCTGCAATGTCAGGCTTAAGTCTATACTTTTTTAAGTCTGTACTTTGCTGCATGACCATGTCATTCCAATTGCTTTTCGAGTTAAAAAATAAATAAAATTAATCAATTAAGCCGTACATTTATGTACTGGATACTATAACTGACTGAAAGAGGGGCACACGGTGGCACAGTCGGTAGTGCTGTCGCCCTGGGGACGTGTTCCCTCCTCCGCGTCATCAGTGCCCATACCCGAGGCGGGGTTGGCGAAAGGGCCTTTCTGTGTGGAGTTTGCATGTTCTCCCCGTGTCCCCTAGGGTAGGTAGGTACCCTCACAAAAAACATGCAGTAATCCTGGTCTCTAAAACTACCTCCCCCTGGCCAGCCTGATGGAGGGGAAAGGAACTGGTCGGAATAACGTGTTCCTTCCACGCGCTATGTCCAGCCAGGGAAATTCCCCCCTGTAAAGGAGCAGCTTGGACTCCTCATGCATAGAAGGAGGCATGAGGTCAGTCCGCGTCCCCCCCCCCCCAGGTTGGCAGAGGAAGTGTACATTAGATAATTGGCACTGGGTGAAAAAACTGGGTTGCAAAATCGTGGGATAAAAATTATTAAAACAAATAAAATAACTGACTGTAAGAGGGACCGTTTTTTGTCACGTTTGTGTCCATTATTTGTATGGTTGAAGTACCGGAAACTTTCATTTGAAATAAAAAGGCACCCCGGGTTTTTTGTGTGTCTGAATACTCCATGAACTTGTATTCTCCTGAGTGGACCGTGAGCGTTGGAGCACAGCCTGATCTTAAAGGAAGGACATTTTCATCAAGCAACATTTTTCAAATTATCATTCGGTTCATTTTTTCCCCTGTAATAAGCACCTCACTGCATCACTGGGGACTTTCCCCATTATAATTGCACTCTCCACTCACACGCCACCTGTCTGAGCTTTCCTCATGCACGGCCCAGATTGTCATCACGACATCGTGCTCAACAGCTCATTTCCGGAGGATTCTCAAGCAGGGAAACTAAATCACTCGCCAGAAAACAAAGGTTGCGGCACACTAACAAGAATGAGGACGCCCACTCACGGACATTTCCTGCCTCAGAAGAGGCCAGCGGGGACTCAAGGCGGCGGCGAGACACCTGAAGTGGCCCTAAGCAGACAGTCACGATCTTTCGTCTCTGTCTGGGTTCCCAGTGGAAGCCCCGGAGGTCACAGCCAATTCCAGGGCCACGATAAATGTATAAAGGCGCCTTGAGGACACAATCGACATTCTCCTTTCAAACATTTATTGGCACCGGATTTGTTATCCACCAAGGAGACACATCTCCCTGCGTTTTGTTAGAGCACGTCGTCTACAAAAGCATCCCCATAACATGATTTTAATTGCTGATCAGTAAACAGCGGCTCTTTTTTAAAGGGTGATCAAATCCCTGCGTTCATTTCCTTTCCGCCCACCATTGTGCAGTGAAAGAAAAATAGACCCATGTGGATCTCGGGGATCGACGTCAGTCCTCTACAGTCTATTCTACGACATATACAGGACTCTACAGTCTATTCTACGACATATACAGGACTCTACAGTCTACTCTACGACATATACAGGACTCTAAATTTGCGTTAAGGTTTCAGCCAGAACATTTTTAAGTATAAAACGTGAGAAATAGTTAGGAAATAGGCTACGTCTGTGGCCTACGCCTTGCGCACAAGACATGTGGCACTGATCGATTTTTGAGATTAGCCCTGGACACAAAGAACTAGACTCCTGCAGACTCGCCACACCATAAAACCCTTGGTGCTGAGCGCAGTGACGGTGAGGCAAGGAGACACCAAAATATAAGACAGCCCCCTACTTTGCAGGGGGACCCGATGACGCACATGTGACCAGATTTGACTGAGAGCCTCATGCCATCACGCAACATCCAGCTTTTCACCAGCTTTTTTTTAAAATCCAAAATGAGTTAATAGCACAGGCAGACTCTTCACATACTAGAGCATGTCTGAAATACGTGTCAGAGCTGAAATGGACATGTAAATATCTATGAAATAAATGCTTAAACATGTGGTGTAATATGTTAGAGACCACAGAAGTGAACCTTTCACAAGCCTGTTTTCTCAACTCGCTGTTTCCCTGCAAGCCATTACTCTATAGGCCATATCTCCAAAACTGGTGGGTCAAACTGAACAACCAATATGTCAATTTGAAGCTATGATTCCCTGCTTTCATATGAGTCAAATTTGGCCACATATTGTTATGGACACAGGGAGACCCAATGACACATATGTATTGCTATGGACGGAACAACAGGTATAGGATTATCATTTCATGTCAAGTAGCCTATGTATCAGAAGTTGATGTTACCCAGGTAAAGTAGGCTAATGCGTCACTCGCGCATGTTTGACGTTTTCCAGATGTCCAAAAGTAATTTATGAAAAAGACCTTTTTTTCCATTGTTGATATAACGCTTATGTTGTGATATAACAATATAGCAGCGGGTATTTAAGGGCCAGTCAACTGTCATCCGTGAGAACGTGTTTTGGTACGATGAGGCGTATCCCCCCCCCCCCCCCCCCCCCCCCGTGTCGCGAACATTTCATGAACAGTCAGCCGGTCCGTGACAATAGAAAGGTTGGGAACCCCTGCCGTATATGACTACATAGATACAGTAAATGTACAGTATACTATATGAGACTTTATTTTGATCTCATCATGTCTTATCTCGGTGTCTATTTCTCGACACCGCTGACATTCTTTCCAATCACAGTGTTGTATGAAGCACGGAACTGTGGAGAGAAACACTGTATTTATTTAATGTTGCCTTTCTGATGAGAAATGTCTGCGGAAGGATCACACTTCAGCCAAACTCAGGCACATCAGAGGTTGGACATAATGGCTATTCATATAAATATGATGATATAGTGACATTAGTGTAGGTCCTCTTCCCACCACCGGCACCACAAGACACCATCTAGGCTCCAAGAGGACTAGTGCTGCCATCACCATGGAGACCAGTGCACCCCGGCGCCTAACACAACGCTATTTTTGGAGTGTTGCGAAAGGAGCTTCACTCTTTCTACTCTTCCCTCTCTTCAGCCCGCTCACTTTAATTCTCTCTTCAGAATCTAGAGTTGTGGCGTGTATAGAGTGTTGTGGATAAATCAGGCCATGATGCCGTTATGTAACACAGGGAAAAGTGGCTCAGCGCAGAACATGACGGGGAGTGGTCGCCGTTCGTAGTGCGGTGGAGAGGGACCAGTGTGGTTCTCAAAACATGTTCCTGTCGTGGACAGGATTAACTCATTTTGTTGGGGGGCCCGCAGGAACCCCTTCGCAGGCCCCCTGGTGGCCCCCGACCGTACCCCACTTTAACCCATTCTGGACGGGAACCCCTGTTGGTGTTTTAAGCATTATGTTATGCTTTAGCTATTGAACAATAGCAGATCGTACGAGCTTGTAGGTTTGCTATTTTTTGAAAAATTGCGAAAATGTGCAAATCTTTGAATATATATTCTTTCAGAGCGAACTTTTTTTTTTTTAACTCAAATCTTCTTCAAAGCTTCTGAGGGGTCCCTGGAACAACATATTTTCAGACGGGGGTCGGTGGCCAATTACATATCATTTTTGGGGTCCTTGACATGAAATATTGAGCACCACTGATACATAGGGTATTTCAGAAAACTGTCAGGATTTAGAAGGATTTTTTTTAAATTTTGACATCAGGCCTAAATGGGTTAAGAACCACTGGTGTATAAAGTAGGGCCTTCATTAATGTTTTTAAAGCAAAGAAAAGACAAGGGTTTCTGCCCGACAGCAACAACATGTTTCCCCTCCGCTGTCAATCTTAATTTCTAGCCAGCATACGCTATTCTATTCTATGAAGTGAAGCATACGCTATTCTATTCTATGAAGTGAAGCATACGCTATTCTATTCTATGAAGTGAAGCCCTACAGTACACTTTGTCATCACTTTGACGGGGAAAGGAACTATATCAGCAGTCAACCAATTACAGTGTGTCGTACTTTGATATCGACATGCAGTCTGCACAGAGCTGGTGCCGACATGGAAGATGCTTCTCTGTTAAAGTGACTTTAATTTAATATAGAGCTGCTAATTCAATGCTGGTGTTGGGCAGCAGGTGTGCAATCAGAACACCTGCCCCAGTTTGACATGATGTTCCTTTTCTTGACAGCAGCTGTGGGCTGGGAAAAGTGAAATGCAGTGGACAGGACACAGACACGCACGCACAGGCACACACACACACGCACGCGTGCACACACGCACACGCGTGCACACACGCACACGCGTGCACACACGCACACGCACGCACACGCACGCACGGTACAAAGTCTGGTTGAAGTCTTCTAAGTGTGAGTGATACTACCGTAAGTCTGCCATCTGTCCCTCTAATTACCAAACGCTATTGCTTTTGCTGCATTGTTCTTGTTGTTGTTTTCATGAGAAAAGCGAGTGCGTGCTGTATCTCTCTAGTATTGATCTGGCGTTTAATCTGCCCATTGGAAAACAAAGCGCTGGTGGGTGTAATGGTAATGATAGGGGAGGCGTCAATACTCCAGAGGATCGGATGCGGCCGGCTCTTATCAAAGTCGTGCGTGTGTAGGAGATTTAAAAAAAAAGCCAATTGACAGACTTGTTCAGACAGAGATGAAACCTAATTTAACTCATTTGGCTGAGAGATTTATTTCTCTCTGCGTTCAGCCCTTAATTGCCACAATTATTTTTTTCAGACCGTGCTCTTATTTTGAAGACCAAAAAAAAAACGGTAAATTGTTCCGCGATCTCATTTTAATTTACCCTGTAGGATCTGGGAAAAGAATCCGAGATAAACGGATTTTAAAAGGCATTGACATTGGAGGCGGATGGAGGCAGACCTTTTCACTTTCGGTTCATTTCCTGTTTATCGATCGCCTAGCAACCGCGAGTCCCTATTCATATGGTGGTGAATAGGGACTCTAACTTCAAACCCAATCCAAGGCAAGGAACGACAGGTTACGTTTTCAGCACTATAACCCCCTGTGCCAGGATGTAATTTTGCGTATTTTATTTTTTTACAATAGAAACGCTGGCACCTGGTCTGCGTTTCTATTGTAATGTACTGGTATGGATTGTGTTAATTCAATAAAAACCAAAAAACGTGTCTATCGCAGAAATCGCCATTGGGAAGAAAAGAAAAACACGTCTAACTCGTCCTTGGCAGTCAATGTCCCTATAGCTGCAGAAACCTTTCTTTTCGTCCACTGAACTCTACAGTGAGTTGAGCCTCATCACCAAGGGGTAGATTCAAAACTGAATCTACATAATGTGCCCATAATATTTGTAAATGTTTCTGCAAAATCAGAACAGAGAAAGTGTGTGGCTTTAGTGTTCAGTACAGCATGTTTACAGTGTTCCCAGCATTCTCACTGCTCATGTCACTGGTGGTGGTGGGAGATAAATGGTATGCTGGTGGTATATTCCCATGTACTGTTGCACAGCATGCAAACGGCAGCGATTAGGGTGAAAGGCTCTTCCGTATACAGTTCCACGGTACACACAGCAGCAGAGAGTGCATTTGGAGGAGACGTCCACAGGAAGGGGGAATTCCCCCTGGGTGTCATCCATGCAGGGGGAACCACTAGGCCGGTCACAATTAGTGCCCGATTGCATAATCTGAACCCATTTAGACCTACAGTACCATCGATTCTACAAATATCTTCTAAATCCTGACAGTTTTCTGAAAACCCTCATGTTTCTATGTCAGTGGTTCTGAACTTTTTTCATGTCAAGGACACCCCAGAATTATATATTTTTGGCTAAATATGTTGTTCCAGGGACGCCCCCAGGAAACAAAGATTTGAGTTAAAAACGTTCGCTGTGAAAGAATATATTCAAAGATTTGTGCCACATTTTCACGATTTAACTGATTTCACTGTATCTATTTTTCAATAGATACAGTTTAAAAGAATGGTTAAAACACCAAAAGGGGTTCCCGCCAAGAATGGGTTAATAATCATCTTGATTCACCATGACCATGTTGAAATATTTTCATACTGTACATTTTCCAAAAATAGTGGAAATAGCCGATCTACAAGTTCATCGCGACACGTTGCTAGCTTGTAGATCGGCTATTTCCATTATTTAAAAAGTAAAGTGAGTACTCAGTGAGTAAAGTGAAAGTGAAGTAAATGCCGAAGTAAAAGAAAATAAAGTCTTCTCGTTTTAGTGTTGACATGTTTTGCTTTCATTGTTGTGAAGCATGCTTTGTACTCTGATGTCTGTGAAAGGTGTTCTACAAATAAAGTGTATTTACTTACAATTATTTGTGTGAAGATTTGAGCGTAGAGGGCGGTCTGTGTATTTTCGGAACACAGTTCTTATTTGACGCAATCTTTTAGACCTGAGGACGATTCTACTAAATCATGACCGTTTTCTGAAAAAAACTCATTTCTATGTCAGTGGTTCTCAAACCATTTCATGTCAAGGACCCCCAAAGTATATATGAAAATTGGCCGCCGACCCCTATCTGAAAAAATGTCGTTCCAGGGACCTCCCCAGAAGCAAAGATTTGAGTTAAAAACGTTCGCTCTGAAACACTATATATTCAAAGATTTGCACCACATTTTCACGATTTTTCAAAAATAGCAGACCTACAAGCTCGTAGCTTGTAGGTCTCTATTGCCCTATGAGCTTGTATATCTGCTATTTTCCAATAGCTAAAGTACAACATAATGCTTAAAGAACACCAAAAGGGGTTCCCGCCCCAAAATGGGTTAAATGGTCACATGACTCATTTAAACACATCAGATTCCAATCCGGATGTGGCTCGGATCTGATTCAGGCTGGATTTGTCTGCCAGTGTAAATGGGGCCCATTTAGATCCCCAGTGAGAAATCCAATACAAAACATAAGGCTGTGACCCAGGGGGTATAGTGGGGATAGTGACGTTAGGACTTCTGTACTCGAAAGTCATGCTCGTGACCTATATACCCTATATACGCTCTGCATGGCGATAAAAATAACTAAAGATCACACCCGTGTGAACTGAGTGGTGCAACTCCCCTCTCCCCTCTCCCCCTGCCTCTCTCTCTCCCTCTCTCTCTGTAATTAGCAGGCAACAGTGCAACACTATCTCTCTCTCTCTGTTTCTGGCACAACAGCGCCACTTTTGCCCCTACTGGTACTCTAAACAGTCACAAAAATGGATAAAGAGAAGTTGACACTTAACTGTAACCACTGTCCTCCTCCTTCGTGCCGTCAATGGTTCCATCTGCTTGCAGCTGCAGGTGGAAACCCTGTCGACTGTACAGCTTTGTCACGATCCCCTTCAGCTGGGGTTCTGTGGGGGTGGGGGGGGCACAAGGTGACAGAGGGGTTAGACGACAGGCTTTGTGGCTTGCTGCGGTTCTATACGCATGGTGCTCTCGGGCACTGTTCACTGGAAAGATCTGCATTGTTTATTTAACCACAATTCTTTTAAACGTAATTCGTTAAGTGTTCAAACTGTCAGGCTACTATACTTGGCCTTACTCCCAGAAAACCCAAACTCACTCAATACCGGGCCATATGGGCCTGGTCTACGAGATTCAGCAGACGCTACACACCACTAAGATATCTGTAGCTGTCAAAATACTTCTTGAATGTCAGCGAAGTCCACGATCACAACATCACAGGGAGTTCCACAAACCACGTTCAACTCGGATTCAGCTCAAACAAGAGGTTGAATTAATTTCACTCCTATTGCCACTCAAATGTGGAACGCCCTACCAACAGCCGTTAAGAAATGTGAACCCCTAGACTCCTTCAAAACCACTCTCAACGAGCACATACGGCGGCTGCAATTCGAAACTGGCCCCTGTAAAAAAATGTATTAAAAAAAGTACCCCCCCTCTCTTTATTTCTATACTGTACACATTCTCCTTTTTTCGAACCGTGTATATGATGTTTGTTTTTTCATAGAAGTGTATATTTGTGTGTCTTTAAATGTTTTGATGAATTAAAAATGGAGGACCCTTGGTTTCATCCTTTTTGTATTGACCTGTACCTTCCTTGAACTGTACCCATTCTGCAAAACTGTTAATACAATTTTCAATCAATCAATCAATCAATCAATCAGTAGGGTCCCCCACGGACGCTCCTATTTTCCCTTTACATCAAATATCTTCACCAAAAATAGACAATTTACAACGTGCCGCATAGTGAGCTTGAAGTATTACCAAATGTCTGCCTATTTTCACCAAATATTTTCACCTGTTAATGTCCAGAATAGGGACAATATGGGTTCCTGTGGTTAACTCGGAGTGTAAAAATGGACCTGGAAGGGTGTGGTACTGTTAACATACCATTTCAATGTACAGTACAGTATTTTGTTCCATCTTGAATCTGCTAACAGAATAACTAAAGAGAACTAAGGTTACATGTTCTGTACACATGGGTTATTCACTCTGTACACACCATCTATTTCTGTATGGAGACAAGCAGTTCTGATGGTACACACGCTATGAACAGTTCTGATGGTACACCAACACCAGAGAGCCGATTACTCCTCCAAGATGGAGGTTTCTTGGTGAATATAGAACAGCAAAACAATTCCTCAGTGTTAATCCATTGATACCTGGAACGCATCCATGTCACGTTAGCGTTAGCGTTTTAAACATTATGTTATAATTTAGCTATTGAAAAATAGCAGATCTACAAGCTCATAGCGCGCCACCGAGTGGCGCGCTATGAACTTGTAGGTCTGCTATTTTTGAAAAATCGTTAAAATGTGCCTCAAATCTTTCCGAAAATTGTCATGATTTAGAAAACTTTTTTTTTTTTAATTCAGGCCTGAATGGGTTAATTTAACTCTGGGATTATTAACCCATTTAGGCCTGACGTCGGCAGACTTAAAAATTAAAAACATCTTATACAGTATACTGTATCAATGAATCGTCACACAACAATTCTAATAGATTATCGACTAAATCCATTACTCTGATTAACTACTTCTGTATTATACTTAGTTGTACAATGGTGTTGTACACAAATAGTTGTACACAAACACATGCAGCTGTGTGATCCGTTGTGAGCTTGTAGATCTGATTTTTTTCATTAAAAAAAAATCAAATCAAAATAAGCTTTCATTAATCGTATAAGCGAGGCAAAAGTTTGATCCGTCATGGATTTGAGGTGGTATCGCCCAGCCCTATTAGAACGAGGGGAGAACCAACGAAAGGGTAACAGCCCCCTCAGAAGAGGAATGGGATGTGAAGTGACCCAGAGAGGATTTAACCTACAACGAGCTACGCAGCGCTGAATCATGCTCAGCAAGCCTCTGCAGTCATCAATTAACCTGAACCAGCTCTGCACTGTCTGCAGACATTAACGCCAAACAGAGAGGGGGTAAAGCCCAGGGGCGATCTGCGGCAGATCTACATGGGTCTACTCTACACACAGACGTTGTCAGATCTACACGGGTCTACTCTACACACAGACGTTGTCAGATCTACATGGGTCTACTCTACACACAGACGTTGTCAGATCTACACGGGTCTACTCTACACACAGACGTTGTCAGATCTACACGGGTCTACTCTACACACAGACGTTGTCAGATCTACACGGGTCTACTCTACACACAGACGTTGTCAGATCTACACGGGTCTACTCTACACACACACAGACGTTGTCAGATCTACACGGGTCTACTCTACACACACACAGACGTTGTCAGATCTACACGGGTCTACTCTACACACAGACGTTGTCAGATCTACACGGGTCTACTCTACACACAGACGTTGTCAGATCTACACGGGTCTACTCTACACACAGACGTTGTCAGATCTACACGGGTCTACTCTACACACAGACGTTGTCAGATCTACACGGGTCTACTCTACACACAGACGTTGTCAGATCTACACAGGTCTACTCTACACACAGACGTTGTCAGATCTACACGGGTCTACTCTACACACACACAGACGTTGTCAGATCTACATGGGTCTACTCTACACACAGACGTTGTCAGATCTACACGGGTCTACTCTACACACACAGACGTTGTCAGATCTACACAGGTCTACTCTACACACACACAGACGTTGTCAGATCTACATGGGTCTACTCTACACACAGACGTTGTCAGATCTACACGGGTCTACTCTACACACACACAGACGTTGTCAGATCTACATGGGTCTACTCTACACACAGACGTTGTCAGATCTACACGGGTCTACTCTACACACACAGACGTTGTCAGATCTACACGGGTCTACTCTACACACAGACGTCAGATCTACACGGGTCTACTCTACACACAGACGTTGTCAGATCTACACGGGTCTACTCTACACACACAGACGTTGTCAGATCTACACTGCAAAACCGCATGCAATTTAACCCATTTAGACCTGATCCCGATTCTACAAAATTTGTAAAAAGTTTTTCAGAAAACTGATGTTTTAAAAGACATTTAATGTCTTCTAAATCATGAGTTTTCTGAAAAACCCATGTTTCTATGTTGGTGGTGCTCAACCTTTTTCATGTCAAGGACCCCCAGAATTATCTGTAATTAGCCCCCCATCTGAAAATATGCAGTTCCAGGAACCCCCCCAGAAGCAAAGATTTGAGTTAAAAACGTTCGCTCTGAGAGCGAACGAATATAGTGCAAATCAAATTTTTGCACTATATTTTCACGATTTTTCATACAAAGTATAACAAAGTATAACATAATGCATTAAAACACCAAAAGGGGTTCCCGCCCAAAATGGGTTAACTCTGAGAGTGTATATACAAAAATATGGAACCAAATAGACACATTTGTTACATTTTGTATACTCTTGGAGTTACAAAAATGAACACTGAGCATTGCACTGTGTATAGCAGGGGGGTTTGGCTCCCGTTGTGGAGGCTGAAGGCTGCAGTCGGGACTATAATGTCTTCCCTGGATTATTGAAAGCCGATAAGCATCGGTGGTCATTTTAGATTTTTTTGCATTGGCTATTTCAAAAATAGCAGGTCTATACCAGCTCACAGTGTGGAACTTCCTTCAACGCTGTGAGCTTGTACATCATTATTATTTATGGGTTAGGGTTTTTACATTTTTGAAAAAATATTGTATTGATTTAGAAGACATTTTCATTTCTGACAAATGAATCAATCCATCAATGTGTAGAATGTAATGGGTTAAGCAGTCTTCATGGTCACTCTGGAATTGAGATCAGCTGTGATTCTGACCTGCTGCATGCCCTCAAATACATTTAAATAAATGACTTATTTACTATCAATTACACACCCCACGAAGCCTTGAATTTGTTTGTTTTCATGAAGCCAATATATCATTTGATTCCCGGCAGAGTCTAGCCTACTGACCGATGACACGATCATCAAATGATTGGCTTAGGATTTGGCTTAGGAAAAATAGCAGATATACAAGCTCGTAGCGTGGCACTCGGTGCCGCCCTATGAGCTTGTATATCTGCTATTTTTCAATAGCTAAAGTATAACATAATGCTTAAAACACCAAAAGGGGTTCCCACCCAGAAATGTGTAATCGTTTTCGGGTGAACTACTCCTTTAACACTAGACTATGAGGAAATATAGCACTATATATTGTTGCAATATAATTACCATGGACGCTCGATCATACAAAACTATGATCATAAATGTTCACGTTTGCAACACACACACAACTCGTAAAATAGGTATAATGTGTATTTAAACTTTGAAATATTGATCATCCACTGTATAGGGATAAGCAATAAAGAGATAATTTACAAAACAAGATCATTTATAACAATTAAGCAATTGTCCTATATCCAACAACAACTGAAAAAGCAGACTTTGAAGAACGCAGGACCAATAATATGCAGTAATACATCCCTTAGTGCTGTCTAAAGATGTCACAGGTCATTATGTCCATTTGTGAGTATAAATATGGATCCCAACCAAATTTGGCATGCAGAGCCATTCATCTTTTAAAACTTAAAGGAATATAATACCATCCCATAGAACCACAGTGGAAACAAATGAGCCAGGCTATTTTTTCTTTCGTCTTCTTTTTCTTTTCACTCAATACAAATGTATAGGACTAGCCTACTATGCCATTTAAGTGCACTTTCTTATCACCAAATAAACTCAAATCAATCAAGCTATAGCCCCTCAACCTCGTAAATTTGAAGTAGACGCATGCGGTACAAAACTACAAAGATCACATAAATCTATTGTGAGAAGAAGTGGTGAATGATGGTGGCCTATTGAAATCACACAGTCGCATCAGACCTGGTCGTCTCCTCCGTCTCTTCTTGGAGCCAAAGAGTTTGACGCGGGAGAAGACACTCAGCCGACTGGGCTTCTCACAGGTCCCTTTGGTCTTGTTGGGGCTGCTCACCGTTCGCCCGGCATTGTTCTTCTCCCGTTCCCTCGCCTGCCTTTTTTGCCGGATAAGAGAGCTGGCGATCGCTGCGGCCATGGCCAGTTTGACTGCGCTCTTCTCTCGAGACAATAACTTCCAGAGTTAAGAGAGTCAGTCCTTCCAACCAAGCAACGACCAAACCCCCTCCTCCTCCCCTCCTATATCCCTCCTCCTCCCAAAATAATCTGATGGGCAGGCACCGTCGACAATACCTGTAGTGAGTAAAACTACGAAACGAAAAGAATAGAGGCTTACACGGCAATAATAGAACAAGTCTCCGTTACTAACGTTATAGTAATAGGCTACTGTCTGCAACGCCAGTTAGCCTAGATATAATGTCCTGCAGTCAGCAAGACGTGTCTTTTTTTGTGTTGCTTCTGGGCGTCTCTCGTAAATTGTGCGCGTCTCAGGAAAAAAAGTGACACTCGAGTCGACTCAACAACCAAAGTATTAAAAAGGCACACGTGTTCCACTCTGACGTTCCACAAAGAGTTTCACCACAGCGCATTACAGACAGTCCTCCCGGTCGGTGTCATTGTAGTAATCTTCATTAATAGGTAGGCCTACCATACCAATCGATTTGGTTTTGCCTTGGTAGCCTATATCCCATTAAACTATAGGCATCGCCGCGCACGCACATGGAGAGTCGGCTACAGGCAGGTATAGTGAATGAAAAAGCTTCAAAACGCACAGCCACGGGGGGGAAATAGGAAACACCTGTTTGCAAACACAGAGAAAATTATTTTTTTTGTAGTGTTTTCCTAATCGCTTTGCAGACGCTTTCCACAAACTGCTGCCAGTGCTTCTACAAAACAAAGTGGAGAGAAAAAAAAGACAAAAATAAATAAATAACCAGGCTTTGAGAAATGCAGTGAATCGCTAAAGAGATCTCACTTGTTTTCCCCAATTCTCTCTTTTTTAAGCGGGGGAACAACAAACCGAAACAGCGTGATTCGCCTCATTTTAGATGCAGTATTCCTACAGAGAGCACAGACATCACACGGACTACCTACTGCTGCTGCGCTCCCTAAAAGCACCTCGTTTAATGCTGAGGGGGTGGGGGTGGGGGGGGGGGGGGGGTGAACAGGGGTTGAAGGAAAGGGGGAGTGAGTCTATGACACAGGCTAGAGTAGAGATAGGTATTAATAATGGCCATGATGAACCCTGCGAGTTATGTAAAATGAAATTACCCAAAACTCCAGAGAGAGAGAGAGAGAGACACACAGAGAAAGAGACACAGAGAGAGAGAGAGAGAGAGAGAGAGAGAGAGAGAGAGAGAGACACAGACAGACAGAGACTGTTAAGCTGTTGTGTTTTAATGGGGAAGTTAAATAGCAGCAATTGGGTCCTCCTAGCTGTCTTAGCTCAGTAGGCTACCTGTGTGTCTGTGTGTCATTAATGGCTTTATTGTCTCCGTTGAATAAAATAGGATTATTTAAAATCCGCGTGCAAATGATGAATTAAAAAGACATGAACATTGAAACAAGAGCACAGCATTACTCTTTCCAGCAGAATATGTCAGATCTTATTTCTTCTCCTTTTTTCCCCCAAAATTAGGTGGGGTGAAGGTGCAGCTCCTTTTAGGACATCACTCACACAAGTGAGGCGCATGCATTAAAAACATAATAAAAAAGCACTTCTAGCCTATACGATTACTCGGGGTTTTAGTACAGCGTAATGTGACGATACACTATCATCATCAGAAGGGTCACCCCCGCCTGGACAATGCGATTAAATGAATGAAAACGAAACCCCAGTAGTCACCATAGTGTGGCTGCATGTGCCCCGACACTGAACTGCATGCATTGCATTGCATCCAGTGCCTGAAAGATAACCATGCCTACGATGTCCTCACCAATAGTGCCATCTACAGTCCTCACTTGAAATTGCCTTAGAAAAGACTCGTTTTGACTTCTTTTAGATGCCCACCATTACCGGAATCAATTAGATGCGTTTGAATAGGCTAATATATTAGTCAAATTGAAATTTCCCTAAAAATCGAAATACTTTTTTTTTTTTTACATTGTTTTCAATTCCGCTCTTTTCTAATCATTTTCATAGCCCATAATGTTGTCTGCCACAATATGCTTTTTTATTTTTTTATAAACAAAGTCTCACAAATTAAGTCTCATAAGGGCTACGGACCTTACGGTATAATGTTGAAACAACTTCAAGTTCAAACTCGACGAGAACGCGGCGGCAGCAGCACAGGAGCAGAGGCAATGAAAACATGATCGCTGAGGTCATTGCCGCTCCAGGACCAAGGACAGTTCCAAAACAGCCAACTGCAGTAAAAGCCGCATAAAGCGCTCAGCAAAAATCCTTCCTCAAAATGATCATAAAACAGCCCAAAATGCCATCGGCACTAAACCATAGAGTAGACTATGAAACATTTTTCCAGCACTTAAACACTTTGCGGAAACAGCAAACAAAGCAAAAAGCAAGTTACTTACGGAAGGGGTGCTATAAAGCAATGACAGCTATACACACACGTACCTGATACGGATTTTCTCAAGGGAAAAGTCTTATTCATGATTCTTTTGATTTTTTTTTTTTTTTGCGAAGCCCCCCAAAGCAGTGAGTAGAATATGTGCGGTCCTTAATGAGAGAACGGCGAGGAGACCAGATTCAACAAACTAACTTTAAAACCATGGTCAAAGAACTGTCAGAGGCGTAGTGTACACAGCAGCAGGCATCGAGGCGGGGCTATCAACAGGACGATCATTACAGGACATTAGAGCGACATGCCATTATGGACTTCTCGACTAAAATTGCTCATAAAACATTCATTTAGAGAGGTCTTGGCGGCTGTCCGGACGCGTGGTATATACTGCGCTCTGCGTGGGTCCAGATTGAAGAAGAAAAGTGATCGAAAATGGAGACAAGAGATTTGTATACTTCCTTCTTGAGGCAGAGAAGACATTCCTCTCATGTTACAAAAATGATTGTAAAATGATCCGATAATGCGTCGGGCTAAACTGGTTACACGGGCCTTTCCACTTTCGACTTTGAAAAAAAAAAAGAATATCGACTTACAATCAACTGGGATGATAATATGCATTAGTCTAAACTTGTTTCCAAGGAAGGGTTTTTTCTGCTCTGCATGGCCATGTTCTACACATGGACGCTTTGTGCTTTCCTGTCGTTTTTTTCTCCATTTCCCCAAACTGTCTATCTGACCATGACTATAGTGTTGTTGTGACCACACTGGGGTATGGGTTTCTTTATGAGCAACAGCAGGGGTGTGTAGAGCAGTGTTGATTTCGTCGACTAAAACTAAGACAAAAAAACAATGTTCGTCGACTATACCTTTTTCCACGGACGAAAACTATACATGAAAACTAAGCTATGATGACTAAAAGCTAAGACTAAATATACTGACAATTTTGTAGACAAATAAAAACTGGACTAAAATGTTAGGAAGGGACTATAGTGGACAAGAGATCCAGTATAAGTCATTTTACACTTGGTTGCATGCAGATAGAATAGCATACTATAGATCTGCTATTTTCAGCAAGTGTAAATCAGACATTACGACTCCATCAAGGCCCGCCAAAATACATTGCCGTCGACTAAATCAACTGTAGATTTAGTCGACTAAAATCTTATGATATTTAGTCGACTAAAACTAGACTAACACTACAACGTTCCAGGTGACTAAAATGTGACTAAAACTAAATGAAAACTATTCAAGAGACTATTATGACTAAAACGAAAAAGTGCAGCTGCCAAAATCAACACTGCATGCACTGAAGAGATGACCTTCCATTCATCGTGTCACGTGTGATCCCTTGACATTGACATACAGAGGGGTCTATTTGCATATAGTGTGTTTTGTTCTTTGAATATTACAGGCTACACTTAAACCATTCAAATTAGCTACAAAGTGTGTTTGTTTGTTAATAGTTTTAACTTGGAACAGAATAAAAAAAAAATGATACACAAAGAATCAGTTAAAATGTGAAGGAGAATGCCTTAAAAAAAACAAAAAAACAGGGCTTCAGAACTGACAGTCTCCGGGAATTGTTGTAGCCTATATCATAGGATAAAATTACATCCATGTGGAATATACACTATAGACATGTCATACTAATGGAAAAACAAAAACAATGTGGACAATATAGCAAAGAAAATGCAACAGTAAAAGTCATGTATAGGCACAAAAAAACGTAACCTCTGGGGAAAGTATTGAATCACGTTAATGTCGACACTGACATGGGTAAATTACACCCCTTATAACCCATTCAGGTCAGGAACCCCTTTTGGTGTTTTAAGCATTATGTTGTACTTTATGTATTGAAAAATAGCAGATCTACAAGCTCATAGCGCTGCACTCGGTGCCGCGCTACGAGCTTGTAGATCTGCTATTTTTGAAAAATCATGAAAATGTGGCGCACATTTGGAATATATATTCTTCTTTCATGAAATAGTTTGAGAACCACTGACATACTGTAGATTGTTTTTTCAGAAAACGTCATGTTTTACAAATGCCTTCTAAAACATGACAATTTTTCAAAAGTTTCTCTGTCATATAATTATTATATGAAATATAATAATAATAATAATAATACAAAGACAAAACAGCAGGGATGTTTTAATATACAGTAACTTTGTAACCCTTCTGTGAACCTTGGTTCTCTCAGGGCGAGGTTCATGTATATGAACACTAGATGGCGGAAGTGCACTGCAATAAACATCAGACTAGAACAGTGACATAAACCACAGCTGTGCAACAGCAAATCACGTATTAAACAAGTGCCACCTCAAAAGAAATGCCACTGTCACAACAGCATCACAGGGTGTTATTTAATTGGTGGTGGGGGAAATAAAAACAAGAAGTGTATGTCTGAAAAATGACAACGAGAAAGGCTGCAAAGCAAGTGCATTTTCGTTCCGTCCCCATCAGAGATCCATTTATCATTGTTTCTTTTCCTGTTGAAGGACAGAAATAGTTGGGGATATCTTTTGTTGTCCATATGGGTCAATATGTCAGTGTATTGACCATGCAGCTCTGGTCAAGGGATAGATTACATATACATTGTAAAGAAAATAATGCATTTATTTCTGTCTCTCGTGTCATAAAGGCCGAATACATGGTGTCAGTGTCATTAACAAAGAGTACTCTGACCGCCCAGGGGGCACAATCTGACCTTTAATCCAACACACTCTCCTCAGAGGCTGTCCGGAACAAAGCTTTAAACCATTAACCAGTATTAGACCTGAGGCCAATTCTAAATCATAACAGGCAGCGGTGGCATAAGGGTTAGAGGAGCGGCCTTGTTGCCGAAAGGTTGCCGGTTCGATTCCCCGGGGCGGGCAGGAAAAATCTGATTGTCGTCAAAAAGTGATTGTCATCACTCACCCAACACCGCTGAAGTGCCCTTGAGCAAGGCACTGAACTGCTCCAGTGGAGCTGCTTAGTGGCCAACAGTATGAGACTGTGGTTCTACTGGTCAGCTCCCAGGTTTTAATGTGTGTGTCTCTATGTGCAGGGCGTTGCTGAAAATGAGCACTTGTGCTCAGCTACTATCTTGGGTAAATAAAAAATAAAAGTTTTCTGAAAAACCTATGTTGCTTTATCGAAATGGTGCTCAAACCTTTTCATGTCAAGGACCCCCAAAATTATATGTTTTCAGCCACGGACCCCCCATCTCAAAAGATTTGAGTTAAAACCGTAAATTACATTAAATAGCAGTGCTGTTCCATTCAGTTTTAGTTACATTTTTGTCACCTGGAATGTTTTAGTGTTAGTCTAGTTTTAGTTTTTGGCGGG
This sequence comes from Electrona antarctica, assembly GCF_951216825.1. Taxonomy (NCBI): domain Eukaryota; kingdom Metazoa; phylum Chordata; class Actinopteri; order Myctophiformes; family Myctophidae; genus Electrona; species Electrona antarctica. Next base: position 57,984,363 of record NC_136806.1, read on the forward strand.
CCTTGATGCCGTCGTAATGACTTGCTGAAAATAGCAGATCTACAAGCTCACAACACGTTGTGCTGCGACGTGTTGTAGATCAGCTATTTTCAGCATGCAACCAAGTGTAAAATTACTTATACTGGATCTCTTGTCCACTAGTCCCTTCCTAACATTTTAGTCTAGTTTGTATGTGTTGACGAAATCGTTAACATATTTAGTCTTAGTTTTAGTCATCATAGCTTAGTTTTAATTTAGTTTCCAATTAGTTTTCGTCAGTGAAAAAAGGTAGTCGACGAACATTTTTCGTCTTAGTTTTAGTCGACGAGAACAACACTGTTAAATAGTCATGATGGTGATCTGACATTAATCTAATAGTCATGATGGTGATGTGACATTAATCTAATAGTCATGATGGTGATCTGACATTAATCTAATAGTCATGATGGTGATGTGACATTAATCTAATAGTCATGATGGTGATCTGACATTAATCTAATAGTCATGATGGTGATCTGACATTAATCTAATAGTCATGATGGTGATCTGACATTAATCTAATAGTCATGATGGTGATCTGACATTAATCTGACAGTCATGATGGTGATCTGACTGTTCTGACATTGCACAACCTTCACATTTCAAACCAATGCAATATCTACTGCAAATTCTACAGTTTACTGGAAGAAATGCAGCAAAGAGCTACATTTTAGACTTCATAGTACGACTTCAAGCTCACAATGCAATATGTTACAGTATATATATGCTTGTAGATCTGCTATTTTAGCTGCGTTAAGTAACACTCAGGAGAGGTACAGTACATGTGCGTTCCTACTGTAGTCCCTGAACCCTGAATGTAATAGGCCACTGACCCCCATCTGAAAATATGTTGTTCCAGGGACACCCCCCCCCCCCCCCAGAAGCAAACATTTGAGTTAAAAATGTGCCCCCTGAAGAATATATATTCAAATATTTGCGCCACATTTTCACGAATTTTCGAAAATAGCAGATCTACAAGCTCGTAGCACGCGCTATGAGCTTGTATAGATCTGCTATTTTTCAAAAGTGAAATTATAACAATGTTTAAAACACCAAAAGGGGTTCCCGCCCCAAAATGGGGTTTAATACCTGGCATGAAAAGGTTGAAAACCACTGCTGTGTACTGTAAGTACACTCTCTCTTCTACTATGTCCCCATATACCTGTATATATATATCTGTGCATATACCTTCCATTGCACTACAGAGTTTCCGTCCTCCATCTCTAATCCCACCCTGTGGGATAATGCTGATGGACACCTCTCTCTCTCTACACTGGATGTTAACAACCATGGTTTCTATATACCCTCTCAGCCCCCTCCCCTCCCCCCCCACACTGATATGCCCTGCCTGGGCCATCAGTCAAACCAGACAGACTGCATGATGGCTGGCTTTATCACTGACAACGTGAGAGAGATGAGGAGGGGAAGGACGAGAGAGAGAGAGAGAGAGAGAGAGAGAGATGGTGGGTGAGTGAAGGAGAGAGGGAGAGATCTAGAGACTGTGAGGGGGGGGGGGGGGAGATTGAGAGAAAGAGAGATAAGGAGGTAAGGAGGGAAGGAGAGGGGAGGCGGGAAGGAGAATGATGCAGGGGGGTGGGGGATATTGAGTGGAAGGCCTTGTCATGATTATATATTTATAGTCCCTCACATGACGGTGTTGCTTTCTGACAAGAACTGATTTTCAAGCTTTATACTGTAAACACGTTACAGCAAGCGACACCAACGGAATATAAATGTGGCTTCATACACAGCAACAATCAGACGTCAGAGGAAAACAGCACATGCATGTGTGTGTGTGTATAGGAAACAGCGATAACACCAGGCCATGTGACCGCTTACTTGTCATGAAAAGTGATGAATGCGCGATAACATAACAACATATGTGACTAAATTTGACTGAGGGACTGCCATTGGATTTTTTTGAATTTTCGTTTTTTAATGTCATATGAAAGCAGGGAATCATAGCTTCAAATTAACATATTGGTTGTTCAGTTTGACCCACCAGTTTTGGATATATGGCTTATAGAGTAATGTCTTGCAGAAAACAGCGAGTTGAGAAAACAGGCTTGAAAGGTTCACTGCTGTGGTCTCTAACATTACACCTAGCTACATGTTTAAGCATTTATTTCATATTTACATGTCGATTTCAGCTCTGACACTTATTTCAGACATGCTCTAGTATGTGAAGAGTCTGCCTGTGCTATTAACTCATTTTGGATATATATTTAAGTTAAGTTTTTCTCCTCTGGTGAAAAGCTGGAGTTTGCACGATGGCAGACTGTCAAATCTGTTCACATTTGTCATGGTACGGTACTGTACTGTACTGTACTGTACTGTACATGCATGCAGCGCAAATTCAGTCCAGAAAATCTTCTATTCTCAGCCAATCACGCCCTCACTTTATTGATGGAGCACCTCATTTAAATGGGGAAGTTTCCATTGCTCATTCCTTACTTGCCGTTTGCCGCTGCCTACTGCCAACTGTGCTACTACACCTGGATCCAGTTGCACCACCTCACACTAAGTAAATGACTTAACCCGTTTAGGCCTGACGTCGAAATAAAAAAAAAAGTCTTCTAAATCCTGACAGTTTTCTATATCAGTGGTGCTCAATATTTCATGTCAAGGACCCCAACAATTATATGTAATTGGCCGCCGACCCCCATCTGAAAATATGTTGTTCCAGTGATCCCCCCCAGAAGAAAACATTCGAGTTCAAAATGATTTGAGGCACATTTTCACGATTTTTCAAAAATAGCAGACCTACAAGCTCGTAGCGTGGCACTCGGTGCCGCGCTATGAGCTTGTAGATCTGCTATTTTCCAATAGCTAAAGCATAACATAACATACTTTCCGCCCAAAATGACTGACTTAGTGTGAGGTGGTGCAATTGTTTTGTACCTGCTTTTAGGAACTATATGAGGGATCCGGAACAGGGCCCCTATTGATAGGGGACGTGTTAGTGTGCTATACCTCAGAGCTGTTGAAAAACCATACTGTCCCAGTGTTTAGAAGAGTATGAAGAAGGGTATCATATCAAACAAGCAGACAGCGTCTATTCCTCTCATGGCTTCAGCCTTGCTTGTCGTCCCCTGACTCTCCTCAGCCCATTCCATCCATTCCAAAGACCTATACACGTTAGAGTCAACATCCTTATACAGCAGGGGTGCCCACACTTTTTTGAGTGGTGCAACCACTCCCTTACGGAGCTATGTGTGTGGGTGGGTGGCTGGGTATGAGCACGAAAACAGTATGGTTGTTTTTTTTGTGGCTCCAATGAAGTTGGCCCATCTTCATAAATAGACCATCTTTGGCCAAACTACCCGGACATTTGGCAGAATGCACTGGAGTCAATGAGAGCTCAGTGACCAGCTCATGAACAAACATTATTTATGAATGACTGAGACCTTTTGTAAAGTAATCACTTCTGGAAAATAACAGAAGACGTGTAACACATTGTTTGCTGTGTTGCTTTTCGATGTGTACACTGTGTAATTTGTATAGGTATGGTATCTAAAGAGCACAAAGTACCTTTCTGAACGTACCAAGTATCGCGAGACTTCCCACCGTTTCCTGTCTGTCAGCCAAATATCGCGATACTTCGGAGCCAGAAACGATACCTGCTGCTGTTTAGATCCTCAGATAAAATTATATACTGTGCACGTTGAAAAGTAAGTGATTAGAAAACAACCTGTGATATGTCTTCTTTTATATTCCTGAACCGATTATATGACAAAGGTCTCAATTGTTCATAAATAATGTTTGTTATGAGCTGGTCCAGCCGGCTCCATTCACTGCAGGAAGTAGGGTGTTGCCATGAAGCATGGAATTCACAGAAAAGCAGTGTCGAAATCTCCTGAACAACACATTTTGGAGGATCAGATAAATCAAGAAAAACAAATCAGATGGAATAATGTAATGTAATATAATAGCAGCCTGCCATGCAATCATGAAAATGATAAATCAACGTTTGACAGTCCAACATCGCC